>NC_046664.1:71797836-71799115 GCF_010883055.1 Belonocnema kinseyi | reverse complement strand
CTCGTTTCCTCCTTCTGCCTCAAACCAAAAACCTAGGTAACAGAACTCCTCCACAATTTCCACTTTTTGTCCGCTCATCTTCCAAACGTAATTTATTTTGCTCTTTCTATTTCTGAAACAAATCACCTTTGTCTTATCTACGTTCACTGTCAGCTCTTTTGTTCTCACATACTCTTCGAAGATTCTCATCATTAGGTTCATCCCCTTCTCATCATCTGCTAATAGAACTACATCGTCCGCGTATGCTAGAGAGTATAGTTTGCTATTAGCCAAAGCCGTTCCTCCTTTTCCTTTCTCCTTTAGCTTCTCCTCTAAGTCTGCCAATAGGATACTAAATAGTAACGGACTCAAAGGGCACCCTTGCCTTAGACCTCGGCTTGTCCACAAAACCTGCCCTTTTTTCTTTCCTACTTTCACCCTAATCCTGGTTTCAGTAAAAATTTCCTTTATCCTCTCCACTAACTTTTCCTCTACACCCCTCTCTTTTATTGCCTGCCATAGTACTTTTTTATTCACTGAGTCAAACGCTGCTTTGAAATCTACGAACAAAGCGACTAGTCTCCCTTGCGTTCTCCCCAAATTTCTGTTATCTAAATAGTTAAGTACGTAGATGTTGTCTATAGTTCCCATTCCTTTTCTAAAGCCCGTCTGATTATGTGGGATACTTTCTTTTTGTTCTACCTGCCTTTCCAACCTATTTCTTAAGATTTCTGCATACATTTTATAGCCGACTGACATGAGAGTGATCCCTCTGTATTCCTCTACCTTCTTTCCTTCCCCTTTCTTGACAAGCGGTACCACCAGTCCCGTCGTCCACTCTTCCGGCCAACCTTCCCCTTTCCATACCTTGTTGCAGATCTTCCACATCCCATCCCTAATCCCTTCTCCTCCAAACTTCATCGCTTCGTTCTCCATCCCATCTTCTCCCGTCGCCTTGATTCTTTTTAACCTATTTATGGCTTCATCCACTTCTTTTCTTGTTATCTCGTTCCCTTCCTCCATTTCTCCTCGGACTATCCTACACTTTTTCCTTTGATCTTGTTTTGCTCTCCCCCTAATAGACCCACCCTTAAAAAAATCCGTCCATTCCTCCATTTCTATTTCTTCGTTAACGCCTTTCCTTTCCCCTCTATCCCTATTTATCACATCCCACACAGAGGGGAAAGGCAGAATATAAATTCTTCCTTTCCCCTCTGTCTTTTTATTTCCAGCATCTTCTCATGTTCTTTTTTCCTCCTGTTATACTCCTCCTTCTCCATTTCCCCTCTTCTCCATTTGC
>NC_046664.1:71790380-71797736 GCF_010883055.1 Belonocnema kinseyi | reverse complement strand
ACACTCGATCTCCGCACTTTCTGCCTTTTCTGCATCCACTCACCCTTATTTCCTCCACCAAAGCCAAAAATACACCACTTGACAAAAAGAGTTCTTTCGCGAAGAATAGATAGATACATATTTTTAAGTCTCAAACAAAACTTTTTTCTTATTTTATGGACCCTTCTCAAACGGATTTTTTTCGGATCTTGTGTAAAAATCGATCATATTTCAGAATCCATAATAAGGTAATTTACTTCCATAAACTTTATGAAATATAAAATTAAAGAAAAAAATATTTATTCACAATTCTTTCTTGGCTAATAAATTTTTGTTTGTGGAACAAAAAAATTATTGTTAAAAATTCGTACTTCTGTATAGAATTTTAATCCTCTTAGTTGATAAACTATCTGTTTAGTGTAAAATTTTTTTTTGGTTCAATTCTTGTTTTTCTTGAAAATCAACTTTTTTATTAAAAATGCAACCGTTTAGTTCAGATTTAAATACTTTTTTGAAAAATCCTTTTTATTTAAAACTTTGAATTTTTAAAATAAAAACAAATTATTTTCATAAAAAATCCACTGTTTGGATGAAACATTACTTTATTTATTAAAAATTCATAGTTTCGGGTCTCTTCAAATTAATTTTTTTTAAATGAAAATTAAACAATGATGTTAAAAATGTATATATTATGTAGATAATTAATCGTTATTAGTAGTAACTAAATGTCCATCTTTAAAAATTCATTGTTTTTAGCTCAAAATTCAATTATTTGGTTGAAAATTTTGTAGAAAGATAGTCTTCACAAATTAAACTTTTTTTAATTTTTTAAGTTATTTTTTTCTTTATGGACTACTAAATGTTGATAGAAATGTCGTTTTTTTTAATTAATTTTTTTTATGAAGCTATAGTTATTGCATTTTTTGTTAAACATTACAATTTTTCGTTTGATAATTCATATATTTGGTTTGATATGTATCTATTTGGTTGAAAACATAATTCATTTGTTTAAAATTCGTCTGTTTGGTAGAAAATTAATTAATAAAAATTAATTTAAAATGTAGTTAGTACTTTATCGAAAGTTGATATTTTTTGGTAGATAATTAATATTCTTGGCTGAAAATAAAACTATTTACGTAAAAATTTATTTACGTATTTTGTCGACACTCGTCTCTTATAGTAGAAAATTAATTTTCTTGATTAAAAATTCATTTTTTCAGTTCAAAATGAAATTGCCTACAAAAGTTTACTTAGTTGAAAATTCAAGTATTTTTAAAAATTCGCATTTTTTGGTTCAATTTAGCTTTTTCCAAATTTAATTAGAAAATCTGTTCTTGATTGAAATATCAACTAAGCTATACTCCCGATTCTGGACCAGCCTCGGGGTCTGGGCGGCCCAAAATCAAGAGTTGAGTGTATTACATTTTTTGTTGAGGATACATGAAGAATGCATGGTCGTATACAATTCCTTAAATTTGTATTACAATATTTATTAAATTTTTATCAAAACGATTTCAAAAACATTACATTAGCATAGCTATGAACGCTACTTTTTAAACTTACATACATAATTATTTCACTAATTCTGCATTCAAGTTAAAAATTTGTATTTATCTTACATAAATATTTCAGATCTTACTAATAATGCAAGATATAATCATTTGCTTTATGTTAATATTGAGTGAAAATCTGTGAGTGAAAAATTTCTATAGGGTAGTCATTTATTTAACGAAAAAACATGCTCAAAGCTAACGCTAATAAAAATTATTGTAGTACACTTAACTTCCGATATAAGAAAGGTTTCGGGCATGAATTGCAGTGACCTTGATCCTAAATTCAGGGATTCTATTTCGGTTTCATTGGGGCGCATGGCGCAACCTGATGCAACTTGCGCTGATGATGCGGCCCTTATGCTATTTTTTACGCTTGACTGAGCACCGATTCTCTTTCTATCCCACGTCCTCCTTTATTCCAAAACTGCCAAGAACATCAATTTTAGAAATGTCGTAAACCGGGGGTACTTATATCGGATAATAAGTGTATATGATTGACTGCCCTACTTTGACATGGACTTGATCTAAAAAAAATTCTTCTCTTTTTAGGTATGCCTTACTCACCACCTCCAACTTTTTGCTGTCCACTATCATGCATTCCATATCCTCTACCAATCCCAATTTACAATCAGTTTTCCCATCAAGATCGCCAGAAGGAAAAATCTCAAAATTGTGAATGCTGTCGAAAATCGTATGGGGTGAAAGAAACTTTCAGGAATGCAAATATTTTTAATGAAATGGAAGACCACAAATGCAAAGAAAGTAAAGATGATACCATTTGTTCAAAGAAAAATTGCCCCTCAGCTTTGAATTTGCAAGCCCTGGCCTCACAATTTCTTTCCAATCAAGGAATCATATCTTGTGTTGCAACTAGACTAGTTTTGCGAAAAGTTCCTGGATCCAATATTACAACAAACATTGATGAAACTATTGACAGAGCGCAAAAGGCAATTAATCAACTAAATAAAGATCAGCTTTTGACTGAATCCAGAAATGCACAGCAAGTGAATGCTTTAATTAATCTCCACATGACTGCCAATCCTCCACCGAACATTATACCTATTTTGACAATGATTCAGTTGAAAGTGAATTTGTTGAAGGCACAGGTGGAAAATTTAATCAACAAGAAATTAATGGAAAATCAAGGAGTTGGAGCTGAAGTAGCTGGTAATTTTGATCCTCTGGTGCTCGCCTTAAAAACAGATGCAGAGCTTAGAGAATTTTTGGCTGCCCTGAGGCAGAAGGAATGCGAGGAGAGGGTAAAACTAAAGTTTTAAAGGTTTCAATTTGAATAAGCAAATTCTTTTTGAGTTCCCAGCTGAAAATTATTGTACAGGGACCTCAGAGGATCCTTGACATGTTCCTGAACACGTACCTGTACAGGTAAGCTTGACGGGTCCTTCACAAGAATTTAGCGAACGAAACTCTGCATGATTTCGCAAAAGAACCTGTAGATGGTCCTGCAAAAGAACATATACGTGATCCTACAAAATAACCTGTACATGATCCTGCAAAGAAACCTGTACAATCTGTACATGATCCTATAAAGAAACCTGTATATAATCCTGCGAAAGAACCCGTACATGGTCTAGCAAAGGCATCTGTACATGACCCTGTATAGCATTCTACACAGATAATCTTGACGGTTCTTGTACAAAAATTTTGCGAAGGAAACTGTACATGATCCTGCAAAGAAACGCGTACATGATCTGGTAAATGAACCTTTACATGATCCTGCAAAGGAACCTGTTTCATCTGTACATAATCCTTGAAAGAACCCGCACATGGTCTAGCAAGGGAACCCGTAAATTATTATGCAAAGGAACTTCTACAAACTGTACATGATCCTGTAAAGGAACGCGTACATGATCTAGCAAAGGGACTTGTACATGGTCCTGCACAGGTAACTGTACAAGTTATCTTAACGGTTTCTGTACACAAACTTGGGAACGAAAACTGCACATGATCCTGCAAAGGAATCCTTACATGATCCTGCAAATGAATATGTACAATCTGTACATAATTCTGCAAAGACACATGTACATGACTCTGCAAAGGAACTCGTACATGATCTAGCAAAGGAACCGCTACATGATCTAAGAAAGGAACCTGAACATGATTCTGCCCAGGAACCTGTACAGGTAATCTTGCCGGTTCCGGATAGGAGTTTGGCGAAGAAACCTGTACATGACCCTGCAAAGGAACCTGTACATGTTCCTGCACAGTAACCTGTACATGATCCTGCACAGGAACCTGTACGCAGCTAACCTTTGAATGATCCTGTTCGGGTTTCTCCGAGGTTCCTGTACAGGACTTTTCAGCTTGGTAATAGTAAAACATTTAATTTAGCGACAAGTAACCTATAGTAATTGCAGTCAAAAATGTGTCCGACTTTACCTCTAAGTCTGGGGTTAAGTCGTCCGAAAATAGCAAAATTGGCTTTCCAGTAATACTAATTGGTAAAATATATCATAAATTAAAATCCTACAATCATAAAAAAATATTCTTGAACCAAAAAAGCTGTTTTCTTGGCTATACATGAACACTTAATTGAATTAAACAAATATAGGTTCATTCCACCAGATATTGAATTGGACCAACAAAATTATGTTGCTGAATCAATCAAATGGTTCACCGAACAAAAATATTTGGTTCAAACAATAACAATATTCAGTTCAGAGACCCAAATTTATTTTATGTAACAACCCTATTTTATTGCTGAACTAACAAAAAGTTTGATCATTAATATTTGAAGACCAGCATTTGAATCTTGCAACATTTTTTACGTAAGAAATTTTACAAACAAAACAAGCCAATTATTTTTAAATTTTAAAAAAGTTGAATTTTTACCAAAAAAAGATTCAAAATAATTTAACCAAAGAATTAAAATTTTTCAACCAAAGTATTGAATTTTTTACAATACATTTTAATTTTTAATGAAAACGAGGAGTTTTGAATCCAAATTACGAGTTTTCTATACGAAAATTATAAGAATTTTAAATCCAAAATGGTAAATTTTCTATATAAAATGACAAATTTTTAACAAAATGATTAGAATTTCAACAAAATCATTATCATTATCATTATCATCATTTTTAACAAAATGAGTAAGTTTTTCACAAAATAGTTCAATTTTAGACTAAAATGATAAATCTTTAAAAAGCAAAATAAACTTCTTATAAAAAAGGTCAAGTTTGAACTAAACATTTCTATTTTCATGACAAAAAAATTAATCAATCATTAATCGAGACAGCAAAAAATGTCAGCCGATTTGTTAAAATTTCAAACCAAAAAAGAGAATTCTCTCAAATACAGTTACATTTTCAACCCAGAAATATTAATTTTCGTAGAAGAAGTTCATTTTTAACCAATAAGTTAATTTCCAACCAAATGCTTGAATTACCTATGAAAATAATAGAATTTTTAATCTAAAAGGAACATTTTTCTCACAAGCCAGTTACAATTTTAAGCCAAATAATTGAATATTAAACTAAAAATGATCAGCTTTTAACCAACAATAGAATAGTTAAATTTACAGTTAAAAATTTAATTTCTAAGCAAAAAAATAACAATACAATAATAAAATTATAACGAAATTGTTGGATTGTTAACCAAAAAGTTAAATTTTCAACAACGAAAAATAAATTCTCAACAAAAAATGTAATAGTTGAAATATCAACAAGAAAGGATTAACCTTCTATCAACAGAGATGAATTAGTTCAGATTTCAAATAAGAAAGATTAATTTTTAACCAAAAATTGAAATTTTCAGTGAACATAATTAATTTTTAAAAAATGTATTTTTTTACAAAATAGTGAAATTTTTAATAAATGGGATGAAGTTTTAACTAAAATGATGAATTTGCTAAACAAAAAGGTGAACTGTCAACAAACCGATTGGTTTGAATTTCTTTTTTTTTTAATTGATAATATAAGTTACATTTTCAGTTTAAAAAATAAATGTTATAAAAAAACGATTTTTCAATAAAATAGTCTACTTTTATAACAAATGAGATGAACTTTTAAAAAAATAAAATTGAATATTTCAATATTTAACCAAAAAAGTTGAACATTCTGGAATAATGTGATACTAGATATTTCAACAAAAAATATCTTAACTTTGAATAATAAATAGTAGAATTCAACCAAAAAAGATCATTTTTTAACGGAACTTTTAAATCATTTACTAAATATGATTAATTTTCAGCCAGACAGTTGCAGTTTTATCCGAAGAACATTAAATTTCTATTTAAAATTTAAACAGATACATCTTCTAACAAAAAAGAAGAAATTTCAAATAAATAATTACATTTTTAAGCAAGAAAGATTCCAGATGAATTCTCAACACCAAGTTATGAATTTTTCAACCAAGTGTTTATTTTACAGCAAAGTAGTTGAATTTTCAAGTCAAAAACACCAATTTTCAACAAAACAGGTTAATTTTTTCTGAATAATTATAATTTATAAACAAACGAAGCGTTGAAGAACGAAAAACACCTTTGTATTCGTCTACGAAATATCTAGTTTCGTTTTTTAACCACTTTTAAACAATTATTACATGAGGATTTATTTGTATTTATTTGGTTATTTAATTAAATATATATATATATATATATATACTATTTTGTTAACATTTAAAATAAACATTGTTTAACTATTCCATTTTTTTCGATAGACATTCTAATCTTTTAGTAAACAATTCATTTGTTTGGTTGAAAATTGTTTTTTATTGCTTAAAAACTTATATCTCTAATTGAAAATTCAAAAATTGTCTTCTTCGATAGAAAATTAACCTTTTTGTTTGAAAATTCAACTAGATATTAGGTTGAAGAGCCCATACAAAATTCAAATATATGGTTGAAAATTCAGCAATTTTGTTGAAAATTTTTCTTTCTTTGGTATAAAATTAAACCTTTTATTTGAAAATTCAACTAAACGGTTGAATAGTCCATTAAAGTTAAAATATATGGTTAAATATTCGTCTATTTTGTTAAAACTGATTATTTTTATTAGAGAATTAATATTTTTCTTAAAAGTTAACAAAATTTTGTTGAAAATTAGTTGTTTTTTTAATTAATTTTTTAAATGAAAATTTAACTAGTTTATTTTTGATAGAATATTGATGTTTTTCAGTTGAAAATTCCCTTCTTTTGTTGAAAACTCTTCTTTTCATTCAAAAATTCAACTTTTTGGTAGAAAATGCATATTTTTGGGGAACTTTTTTTCAAAAATTCTTCTTCAGGACTTAAAAACTCCACCTTTTTTTCTTATTTACTGTAAAATCTTTTTAAGATCAAAATTTAACTATTTTTGAGAATTCGTATTTTGGTTTAATTTAACAGTTTTTTATTTAAAATTAAAATATTTCTTGTGGAAGTATCACCTATTACGCTTTTTTTAGGAAATCATTTTTTAAACGAAGATTCGTCAATTTTTTTTGCTCTAAGTTTTCTTTTCATTGTGACAATTTACAAAAAATAAACAATTATAAGGGTAAAATCAGGAAAAATCGCTTCATTCGAACATAATCACTTATAAAAATTAAATATGAGAATGGATTTAATGGTTTTGCAATATTCAGCAAATTTCCGTTTCAAATCGAAAAAAAAAATCGAAATAGTTGTCTTCTTTATTCATAATGTGCCCCCTAAGGGTTTACATGACTTCCATTACTAACAATCTTTCCGCTTATATCTATGTTTTTTTTACAATCTTATCCTTTCTACTAGGCAGTCTGATAAGTACCTGAAAATTGTAAGAGATGGCATTAGTATTCACTAATGTGAACCATTTTCGTCGAGCTTGATCCTTCAAATGACGCCTGT
>NC_046664.1:71783073-71790280 GCF_010883055.1 Belonocnema kinseyi | reverse complement strand
ACGCAACAGGCAAAACAGTGGGTTCCACCGGGCCGAAGTGCTCCGAAGCGTCCAAAAACGCAACAATGGGTCGGAAAGGTTATGGCCTCCGTATTTTGGGATCCACATGGCATAATATTCGTGAACTATCTTGAAAAACGTAAAACCATAACCGGAGCATACTATTCATCATTATTGGACCGATTGAAAATCGAAATCGCCGAAAAACGACCGCATTTGAAGAAGAAAAAACCGCTTTATCATCACGATAATGCGCCTGTTCATTCATGCTTAGTTGCACAAGCAAAATTGCATGAAATTGGCTTCGAATTGGTTCCTCAGCCACCGTATTCACCATACGTGGCCCCCAGCGACTATAACTTGTTCCCTAACCTGAAGAGATGGCTCACCGGTAAGCGTTTTTACTCACATGAGGAGCTCATAGCTGAAACTGAGGCGTATTTTGGAGACCTTCCGATCGAGTACTTTTCTGACGGTATCAAAAAGTTAGAAAATCGTTGGACTCGCTGTATCGACCTAAAAGGAGAGTATGTTGAAAAATAAAACCGACTTTGGCCAAAAAAACGTCTCCGTATTTCATTTTTCAGGGACTTATCAGACTGCCTAGTATATATATACAATTATTTACAACTATTTACATAAATGTAAAGTGATCTGATGAAACAAATCAATCCTTTCTTCGACTGTTGATATTTATTGATTTCAAATAGTAGATTTCAATTATTTATGTCTTACGGTCCAATCGTAAATCAAAATAAAATTACGAGTCAAAAAAACATTTTCTTCGAAACTCAGATATTTATTAAATAGAAAAAACGCCTTTTAATCCTCCTTACGTTTCAGTACACATGCGTACCTTTTTCAAAGGTTCTTAACCTAAATAATTATATTAACGATTGGTAATTGTAGTCAGAATAAATATGATGAATAATTACGTAGATTAAAATTCATTGTTACCTGAGTTGAAGATGGTTCAAAATAGTCAAACAGATAAATCAAGTCAACTCCGATAAATTTTATTAATAATTAGAATTTCAGTCTGTAAATTATCTGAAATCTAACGATATTTGTTGATAAAAATAGACTCAATAATACGTCGTTGATAAGTATTTTTTTCTGTAGCTAATATATTCATACTTTTCAAATCAAAATCAGAGTAATGATTGAAATTCCAAGAATGTTGCGACAGGCCTGGGTTAAAATGCCCAACTTCACAATCTCTTTTATGTTCAGCAATTCTAGTTTTCAATCTCCTGCTAGTTTCACCTGAATAAGCTATATTACAACATTTACATTTAATTAAATAAATAACACCAGATAAATATTCAATGGAACCGACGTCCTTTCTTTTTAAAAAATAATTATCTAAACTATTTGTGTTTTTAAAATAAACATTAATGTTAAATTTTTTAAGTGAATTTCTTAACTTTCTGATAGACCCTGAATGTGTATGTCAAATTAACATTTAAATTAAATCTATAGTAAGTATCACTCTAATTACTTTTCTTGTTATTTTATTACTGTTATTGTAAATCTCACGAATGCGTTCTGTAATGATGTCATTTACAAACTCAAGAGGATAGTTATTCTGTACTGAAGTTGTTTTTAATTAATTTAAATTTTCTTTTCTAAATTGAATGTCAGATAATTTTACACATCTATCTACTAAACGCTTCATTAAACCAATTTTATGCCCATATAAATTATGTGAATTATAGTTTAGGTATCTACCAGACCAAGAAGGTTTTTTATACCAATTGGTTAATAAATCACCATTTGGAGTTTTTATAATTTTTAATTCAAGATAGTTAATAACATTATTAATCTCACATTCATGAGTGAAATTTATACAATCTTCAACACTATTAAATGCATTGAAGAAAACTTGAATCTTATCTGTAGGAATAATGGCTAAAATGTCGTTGACATATCGTTTGTACAAAATAGGTGTGAAATCTAACAATTGTAAAGCTCTTTTTTCGACATCTTGTAAAACTAAATCAGAAACTACTGGAGATAACGGAGAACCCATAGGGCCACCCGAAATTTGTCTATAAAATTTATTATTAAAAGAGAAAACAATACCATTAAAAACTGTTCGAGTAGCTATTAAAAATTCATTTTTAGTTATTTTTGTCAAGTTATGATTTAAATTAAGTTTTTTTTTCAATGCAATCTAAAGCAAGGTCTAATGGGATGCTGTCAAACATGGACACATGATCTAAAGAAACTATCGAATTGGTTTTTGGTACATTTATATTTTTTAAACAATCTCTAAGTTCCCAACTATTTTCTACAAGTGAGCCAGCGTTTATAGAAACTGGTTAAAATATTTGAAATATACTTTGATAATTTATAAGTTGGGGAGCCAACAGTAGAAACAAATAGTCTCTAACTTGAATTGGGGTTGTGAACTTTAGGGAGAACATAAGCTTTTGCTATAACACTATTGTGAGTTTTTAAATGGTATGCACATTGATCGTTAATTAATCTTTCATTTTCCCATCTAGTAGCTATGTCATAACATTTATTTTCAATAGCTGGAACCATACTAGTTTTAATATTCTTGTATAAAATATCATTCTTAAGGATGTAGAACAGTTTTTAATGGTACTGTTTTCTCCTTTAATAATAAATTTTATAAACAAATTTCGGGTTACTCTATGGGTTCACCGTTATCTCCAGTAGTTTCTGATTTCGTTTTACAAGATGTCGAAAAAGAGCTTTACAATTGTTAGATTTCACACCCATTTTGTACAAACGATATGTCGACGACAATTTAGTCATTATTCCTACAGATAAGATTCAAGTTTTCTTCAATGCATTTAATACTATTGAAGATTGTATAAATTTCACTCATGAATGTGAGATTAATAATGTTATTAACTATCTTGATTTGAAAATTATAAAAACTCCAAATGGTGATTTATTAACCAATTGGTATAAAAAATCTTCTTGGTCCGGTAGATACTTAAACTATAATTCACATAATAATTTATTTGGCTATAAAATTGGTTCAATTTACGGTTTAGAAGATAGATGTGTAAAATTATCTGAAATTCAGTTTGGAAAAGAAAATTTAAATTGATTAAAAACAACTTTAGTACAGAATAACTATCCTCTTGAGTTTGTAAATGACATCATTACAGAACGCATTAATGAGATTTACAATAACAGTAATAAAACTAACAAGAAAAGTCATTGGAGTGATACTTACAATAGATTTAATTTAAATGTTACTTTGCCTTACATTCAGGGTCTATCAGAAAGGTTAAGAAATTCACTCAAAAAATTTAACATTAATGTTTATTTTAAAAACACTAATACTTATATATACTAATACTTAAATAGGTGAAACTAGCAGGAGATTAAAAACTAGAATTGCTGAATATAAAAAAGATTGTGATTTGTATCCTATTGGTAACCTTCCCCTTACTCTTTCCCATCCCTTTTCATTTAGCCACGTCTCTATCATTATGACAACGTCCCATTGTGTCAAATTTCTCATAAAGTCCCTATCCTTTCTCTCAAATTCTGCTATATTCCAGTAACAAATCTTCCATTCTTCGCTACTTTTGAATCTCATCTTGTTTTCCTTCATACTACTTCTTATTTTCCTATCTCTCGTTCCTTCCTGTCCTAGTTTCCCTGCACCTTATTTCTTACTATCTGTTCCCTTTCTTAATCCCAATCCCACAATACTCCGTCTATCTGTATTTTCCCATACTTAACCCATGTTCTCTTTTCCTTTTTTCTTTCCTCTTTCGTTATTTTCCTTAATTTATGATGCATCTTCCTTTCTACTCATGTCAAATCATCCTCTATTCTCTCTGGACTTCCATATAATAACATATTCTTTGTCATCACCTCCCTCTTATGTATCCATTTCTTTAGTGTCATCAGTACCATTATCTCCCCTCTTCGCTTTTCCCTTCTTACATTTCGCATTTCCTCTATCTCTACCTTGGCATCAATCCTTTTCAGTACTTCGTCCAACTCCTTCCTTCAGCTGCTTTCCCTCTAATCTTATACCCTTCATCACTATGTTTAATTTTATTTCTTCCGTCTCTTTCCTTTCTATTATTTGTTCTATTTTTCTCAGCCTTTCCATCTCCTTATTCCCCCCTCCCCTACAATCCCGGTTTGAACTTTCAAGTTTCTTCATCCTACCTTGTATCTTCTCTACCTGTTTATTATTATCTTCTTCCTGCTTCTCTAGTTTTTGTTCCAATGACTGCATCCTCTTTTCTGACTTTTCCTGACTTTTCCCTGATTTCGTTCCATTTTTTTGTTTCTTTCTTAACTTCAGCCATTTCCCGCCTAATTTCCATCTTTAATTCCATCGGAACTTCACTTTCATCTCCGCTTCTGTCAGCCCCTTTACTATTATTATCACTCTTCCCTACCAAACACTGCTTTTCCGGCGGCGGTCTAAACATTTTTCGATATTTTACGCTCGCACCGATATCTTCCTTCTCTTCACTGCTTTCCCTCTCCTCTCTCTTTCTTTTGATGAAAGCCTCAATTGAAACTACGCTATTTGCTCTTAATCTCTTCTTTTCTATAGTTTTCTTATACTTCTCCTTTGCCTTCCTTTCCTTGATCTCCTTTTTCGGCGTACTGAACACTTCCTGCTCAAAATCTGTTTCTTCCGCGGAGATACTCTCTCCGCTAGCTATGAATCAAATTCAAACTCTCCCGCCTTCTGTGTTTCCCTGCCTCTATCTACCATCGTGATCTGGTACCTGACTTGCCTTTCTTTGTCGCTACCCAACGCTGCTACTACCAACCCGATCAACACAGTCCTCCCACCCTGTCACAAATCTCCAAACAACCTAACCTTAACTTTCACACAAATCTGTCTCAATTAGAGTTGGGTCGCGGTAATATTCTCCGCAATTTCAGCAGGAAAATCACCGTCATTACCGATAACGTTTCTTTCGCTTCTTTCGTTACCGTGCAGGGATTATGCAAAGCGCTCATAGCGCCCATTACAGCACTACAATCTAGGCGGTTGTACCATGCGTAAATATAATAGGGATCAGCGCTATCTGTAATTCTGTAGCACACAGCACATGAGTGACTTTCACTCTTCATTCTCCCTACTCCCAGCTCCCGCGTTTCTCAGCTTTCCCGCTATCATCAACGTCGCCCTACTCCTCGCGGTAGCGTCTGCCTGTCGACTCGAGCATTACTCGCCACACTTACTATCCGGCCGACCCGTCGATCACACCTTACTTGATAACGAGCATGTTCTCTAAATTGTACAAAGTCTAAACGAATCTCGCGTGAGAACGAGCAATGTTCTCTGAATTAAAATAAAGTTAGTTTGTTGAGTTACTTCGTGGCTACTTATTTCTCTCCTTCAACATTTAAACATGGAAATTTAATGAAGTCAAGGATCCTTTCTCGAAATCACTTTTGGTCCTAATTTCAACATAGTGTGAAATTATCCAATCTTTGAATATTTCGCCTGCAACTGGTGACCCCGACAAGGACAAATTTTAAACAAACAACCACAACTTTAACCGACGGGTCGAGCCGTGACTTTGGGCGTACGCAAGCATAGATTTTTAAGTAATGGGAAAGTATTTCACACACTTTCAAAAGATGGAATTGGAAAAACCTAATTGACTCGAAGTGCAACTACAACGCATTCAGCAAGGTCAACGGTAACTCTTATATTAATAGCTTTATAAATTCTCTTGTATTATTACCACAAAGGAATAATAAGGAGACCTAACTCCGTTCCCCCATTTGGCAATAGAAACATTACCGTAAATGATACGCACATTACAGGAAGATCTTAGATTTGAGTGCGCAGGTGCGCAGTTGTCCTCTTCCTATACATGGAATAGTGTGCGAGTGAGAGAGTTTGTCATATTGACGTAAATTGAGAGGTTCTGTTTCTTTGTCTTGATGCAAGTGTCAGAAATGTGTCTAAGCCATGAGTTGTCAAGTTCCGGGTTGTGGACGAAGTTACACGCCGAAGAAGGCAAATACATTTCGGAAAGGAAATTTTAAAGCCTTGAAAACATTTAAACGAGCAACCTGGACCTTTAGAGTTTAAATATATCTACCTGAGTGCCTGCGGAGAATTTCTCAGAGCTTCTCAGAGCCTTGAGATCTTTTAGCCTATTTATCCAATTACAAATTTAAAAGGTACTTACCTATACGTTTCCTTCTCAAAATCTGTTCACATATTTTTCTAACAAGTACCGAAAATACTGTTTATATATTTATTTTGTGTATCTTTCGTATGATGATCAACAAAAGAACACAACCTCTAACTACCGTCAATTTGACAAACTTCTTCACTCGCACATTTTTCCATGTATAGGAAAAGGACAACTGCGCACTCAAATCTAAGATCTTCCTGTAATGTGCGTATCACTTACGGTAATGTTTCTATTGCCAGTTTCAGATGGCTTCCCACTGGCAGTTGGGTTTGCTTATTATTCCTTCGTGATTATTACCCAATTGTACGAATTTTCGAGAGTGTATATTCGTTCGAATTTCAAAGTTAAAATTCTCTAACGACGCTTTTTATTGTTTCGCATCAACGCTACCGGTCTTTTTCAAGTTTTCAAGCGGCGCTACCCAATTAAATGCAGTGTAATTTTGGAGCGAAATTTTCCTTCAACGTCTTCGAGCGTCAATTATTTTATTTTAAATAGCAATTTCGTGACGTGAAAGGCATTCTCTCTACATTTTTCCAAAATTGTTTTCTGGTAACAGCATTTAATTACTCTGATTAATTTAACTTTTTTTTTCTCTCAAAGTAGTGCGCCAGTGTTCACACGCGCATCAGTCACGAAAAAAGCCTAACAATTTATTTGATCAACTGCCTAAATCAATTGTATCTCATATGCGCGCACAACTATTCCTAATCCTTTGCAATTATGCTTGCGTCGTGTAATCTTCTTTTTACTCTTTTATACTCACAAGTGTGATATTTCACAGGCAATTTGTTTATTTATTTGTGTCGTCTAGCAAGGTACTGAGCAATCTATAAACTATTATCGCAAGTTATACACTTTTATTGCAATTTATAAACTTTTACCGCAAATTATACGCTTTTATTGCAATTTATAAACTTTTATCGCAATTTACGAGGGTGGATTGATAAGTTTCCGGCCTGACCAAGAGATGGCGCCACTAGGCCTACCTTGAGGTGGCGTTCTATAGTACCATCCTTAGATAGCTT
>NC_046664.1:71767645-71782973 GCF_010883055.1 Belonocnema kinseyi | reverse complement strand
TCAGCCTTGGAGGAGATTATGTTGAGAAATAAAAAAAAAATTCTTAAAAACGTTGTTTTTCTTGGTCAGGCCGGAAACTTATCAATCCACCCTCGTATATGCTCGTATCGCAAGTTATACACTATTATCGAAATAGTGTAGCATTCAACCAAAATTTGAACGCATTGGTTGATTTTGATTTTAATTTGCCACAGAGACCCGGTTTTTACATTTTGACTATTTCTATCTGACATCCGGCTCTCTGTGCTGCAACGTTGCTACCATGTCCACTTGAAATATTTATATTACACGTTCTGATTTTTCATTTTATTTTATTGTATCAATGTTTTGTATGTATGTTCGTGTTTATCGTACTGTCTAATATTTTTGTGTTATCTACATAAGTTATCGCTAAAAACATTGTTTTCTATTTTGGGGGTTCCGGCAAACTGCTTTCGACGCCTTTGCCCCTAACAAATATTTCTTTCCATTCGGCAGTCAAAAAAAATCAGAATTCAACCAGTGTGGGGCTTTCTCGGGAGATTTCTTGCTTTCTTCCAACAAATTAATATAAATCGTTTGTTCCACACAATATTTCTTGCCGAAGTGACATCTTCATCAATAATTCAACCTTTTCTTCTTTTTTTCAGTTTTAAAAAATACCCTGGAAACGTTGTAACCATGCCTGACACTGAATCCACTTCCGGGTCCCCTGAACAATCCGTTATGACCGAGCTTCTCTCTAGATTAACTAATATACAGCCGAACGGCTACGAGGTTAAATCGATAGCCAAAGTGCCGAAATTCTATAAGCAGGACCCAACCTGTTGGATCCTAATAGACGAGGCGGTCCTCGCGCGCGCGAAAATTACTACCGAGAATTCGAAAGCACCAGAGTTAATCGCTCAATTAGACCCAGATATCGTCGCGCACGTCAAAGATATCATTAATTTACAACCTCAGGACATATATCGTCAAATTAAGGACAGGCTCATTAGCACTTACTCAATATCGAGCGAGACCAGGCTGCGCCAACTTTTATAGGGGGAGGTAGTGAATTAAGGGAAACCGTCTCTCTTATTAAACCGCCTCAGAAGCCTTAATGGCAGCGCGTGTAGTGACGACGTGCTCAAATCGATTTTTCTAGAGCAACTTCCCAGCTCAATCCGCGCTATCTTGGCCATGTCTCAAGTTACCGACCTTTCGGCTCTCGCCAACTTGGAAGACAAAGTTTACGAAGCATCAAATCCATCTGCTTTCCAAACGTTCGCAGTAGCTCCGGAATGCTCCACTACGCCTCACGCAGCTAACGCGTGCTCGACTTCGGTATCTCAGTCCCCTATGGACTCCATCGCGGTAGTGTTCGCGCAGCACACCAAATTGTTCGAGGATCTTTCGCGCAGAATCTCGCAACTAGAGCACCAACGCGGTCGTTCAACCGCACAGTCAAATTACCGTGGCAAGCCCGGCGCGCGAAACCGTAGTAAATCTAACAACAACAAGGGTGATTTATGATTTTATTATGTCCGATACCACCAAAATGCACATAAATGCCAACAGCGGTGTTCTTGGAAACCAAATAAAAATACGACATCGGGAAAATAACAGCGCCTTATCGGGTGGAGACTCTCGGTTTAGCGCGCGATTCAAAACGTCTCCATATACTCACGAGTTCATACGTACGGCTGTAAACGCATCAGCCTAAACTTAGACTTGCGGCGTGATTTCACGTGGAATTTTCACGTTGCCGCAGTTCCATGTCTCATAATAGAAGCGCACCTGCTGGCTAACTTTAGCGTGGTACCGTACTTACACGAATCCAAACTCGTGGATATCAAAAGTGACCTTATTGCCAGGGGTTTTCTCAAGGCGGGAAACAAACGCGACGCATAATGATAAGGTCACGCATCACATCATTACCACCGGTCCTCCCTTCTCTGATGGAGCAAGATGGTTACACCCAGACAAACTTGCTGCGGCAAAAGCCACATTCAAAGAACTCTTAAAGGACGGCATTTGCCGACCCACGAGCAGTCCAAGGGCCTCTCCCACTCACTTGGTGCGCAAAAAGAGCCAAGAATGGCGCGTTTATGACGACTACCGCAGACTGAACGTATCGTCAAATTCCGATCGCGCCCAATGATATTCCTAAAACTGCCGCCATCACTCCTTTCGGACTCTTTGAGTTCACGAGGATGACGTTCGGGCTGCGTAACGCGGGTCAAAACTTTCAAAGGTATATCGACCAGGCTCTTGGGGATCTTGACTTCGTTTTTACTTACATTGACGATATTCTTATTGCGTCTTCAATTGAGGAAGAGCATGAGAGCCATTTGCGAACTGTTTTTCAACGTCTAAAAAAATTCTCTCTGCGCATTAACCTCGCTGAATGCCAATTTGAAAAACCGGAACTCGAGTCCCTAGGTTACACTGTCAGCGAAAGAGGCTGCTCGCCTAAGCCCGAGAAAGTTCAAGCTATCACAGACTTTCCGAATCCGAAGAATATCGTCGAACTCAGAAGGTTTCTGGGCCTGGTAAACTTTTACCGGTGTTGCATACCGCACGCTGCTCAAACTCAAGCGCCGCTGAATCAATTTTTAAGCGATTCTCGAAAGAACGATAAAAGGATTATTCCGTGGTCCGACCAGGCAAGTGAAGGGTTCGAGCAGGTCAAGCAAGACCTGGCTAGTGCGACACTGCTCGCTCATGCTTCTCACGATGCTGAGGCATGCCTCGTCACCGACGCTTCTGATTCTGGCATGGGAGCCTCCCTTGAACAACGGATCAACGGAGAATGGCAGCCTCTAGCTTTCTTTTCAAGAAATTTTTCCCCCGGGCAGAGAAAGTATAGCGCATACGACCGGGAACTAACGGCCTTTCTCGAGTCTATTCGATACTTCAAATACTTGCGCGAAGGGCAAAGCTTCAAGATAGTAACTGAGCATAAGCCATTGATTTCCGCGTTCCACAAGAAAGCCAAAAAGGCCTCACCTCGGCATCAACGACAGCTGTCCTTTATATCTTAATTCACAACCCAGATCGAACATCTTTCTAGGGTAAACAACGTCGTGGCCGATTCCTTATCACGAGTGGACGCAATTAAAATTCCAACCGAGTTTAGTCTTCCTGGGCTAGCTGAGACCCAGAAGTATAATGAGGAACTAAAAACTCTTCTCAAAGATCCTAAGTGCTCCCTGAATTTAAAAAAGATTCAGTGGGACTCCGTGAAATCCTCCATCTTCTGCGATCTGATAGTACTTTCCGTTAGCATTGCGAAAACGTATTTTTCACCAATTCCATAACCTAGCACATCCTAGCGCTAGAGTAACGGAACGCGTTATCCGGAAGCGTTACGTCTGGCCATCCATGCGGCGAAACATCACCTACTGGTGCAAACTGTGCACGTCGTGTCAACAGTCAAAGATTTCGCGCCACAACCACCTTCTATCCGCGGATTTTGCGGCACCAGACGACCGTTTTCGGCACATCCATATGGACATCATGAGTCCGTTACCGATAACCAACGAAAATCGTTATTGTCTAACGATCATCGATCGTTTTTCCCAGTGGCCCGAAGCGATACAGCTTCTTAACATTGAAGCTCCAACTGTTTGCAGAGCATTCTTCGACCAGTTGATCGCGCGTTACGGTGCACCTGAAACCTTACCACCCTGCCGCCAAGGGCATGATTAAGCGGTGGCATCTAAGTCTCAAGGCGGCAATAATGTGTCACGCCGATCAAGAATGGTCACAACCTCTTTTCACTGTCCTCCTGGGACTCAGGTCCAACGTAATGGATATTGGGTCGCCCCCCGACGAGTTCGATTTTGGTAGACCATAAATATTACCAGAAACCATTCCTTTTCAAAAATTTAACTGTTTGCTCGCACGTATTCATGCGAAATCATGCCAAGAAATCCCTGGAGCGGCCCTCCACTGGCCCACATAAAATTATAAACCGAACTTCGGACTGCGTCTACGAAATTGATATCAACGGCGTTCCACGCCAAGTATCCATTGAGCACCTAAAGCCTGTTCACTTCATGCGTGAGGACCTCGAAAGCATTTTGCCAGTACTGGGAGACCCACCTAACGTTTAGTTCCTCCCATAGGAGCGCACACTAGGAAGCAAGTTACTTTTAAATTGTAGACGTGTCACACGTTTCACTTTTAAGCCTATCTTACCAGTGTACGCTCAGCTAACGACTGCACTTATCTCAGTTCTTTCTTGTTAATAAAGATAACGTTTAAATCCATTGGATACCAAGTCCATTTTTTATGGCCATGTATTATTACTTAAATCGCAACTGATTTATATTTATTCGCCTACCCGGCGCGTTGAAATTTTATTCTACAATAACTTATCCAATTCAGTTTTTACAGTCGTTAACTTTTATTAAGCTTTTAGCAACTTATAGCACTTTGTCCTCAATTATAATATTGAGCAATGTAAAAAATTTCTAGCGTCACTATATTTTTTTAGCATCTTTGTAAGACGTTTTTACTAGATTTGAAGAATAATCTACCGACCAGTACCGATTGGTACCGAAGTCTGAATGTTTAATGTATACCTAATATTGTATGTTGCATTTACACAAGTCCGCAAATGACTAACGATATTCAATTTATCTGTGATACTCAGGCGATCAAACAGCGCTTCTTAGCGTATTATTTAACTCTGTCCTCTTGTTTCGTGTTAAGTCAAACACTCGGGGGGGAGTACTGTAGGGATTGTGCACAGCGCTCATAGCGCCCATTAATCTAGGCGGTTGTACCATGCGTAAATATAATAGGGATCTGCGCTATCTGTAACTCTGTAGCACACAGCGCACGAGAGAGTTTCACTCTTCATTTTCCCTACAACCAGCTCCCGCCTTTCTCAGCTTTCCCGCTATCATCAACGTCTCTCTACTCCTCGCGGCAGCGTCCGCCTCTCGACTCGACCATTGCTCGCCACACTTACTGTCCGGCCGACCTGTCGATCACACCTTACTTGAGAACAAGCAATGTTCTCTGAATTGTACAAAGTCTAAACGCATCTCGCGTGAGAACGAGCACTGTTCTCTGAATTAAAATAAAGTCAGTTTGTTGAGTTACTTCGTGGCTACTTATTTCTCTTCTTCAACATTTAAACATGGAATTTTAATGGAGTCAAGGATACTTCCTCGAAATCAGTTTTGGTCCTAATTTCTGCATAGTGCGAAATTATCCAATCTTTAAATATTTCGCATACAACCGCTTACATTGTGAAGCCATCTGTATGTTAAAACGTGAATGAATGTTTATTTCAAAATACGTCGTAGTTGTTGATCAGTTTCATGGAGAATAAACGTATTAATGCAAATGGTTGATTTCTAAATAAGTAACATGTGCATTTCAATGAAAAGGAAATGTTCCTTTAAAAATAATATAGGATTAAAATAGACTGAATTTGAATTTGAAAAGACTGAATTCGGAAATTACTCTTTTATTTAACGAGAAAATTGGTGTATTCGGTTATTTTCTTCCATATGCTTACGCGTCTTTTATTGTTAGTACTTTAATAAAAGAATTAAATAAAACGGTTTTTTTTCGAACAATAGTATTGAATTTTTATTTATATTATATACCTACTTAGAATGTTTTCCTGAAACCACCCTCCTATCGTACCCTTATCTATTATTACGGAAAACTAAGTATTTGCCAATATCTCCAAAATATTCGAAAACATATAATGTGCAACTACTTATTAATAATAAGCATAGTAATAATACTTCTATTCTTCATGATGGTGTGAAACTGCAAAATGCCTACAACATTTCAGCAGATTAGGTTAGATACCCTTCGAAACATTATGTTTAGGAAATGTTTTTCATACACTTTTTTATGTATGTAAAAAATACATACGTAATTGCTGTCTAGTCAATCTGCAATGTGTGAACAATTAAAAGGAACAATAATCTGCAAAAAATACTATGCGCATTCATTTTTAAGCAAAACCAAATCCAACCGTAAAGGTTAAGGAACACTTTTAAACGGGAAAGGTTTCCCACAAGTTATTTAATGTGACGAATATTGAAGAATATTATGTCAAATAAACGCAAAAATAATAAGCAATTCAAATTTAGTCTTGGAATTCAAAAAAATATCGTAACCATTCGTTACCGGAGAATTTTCTCTACTTTACCGTAAATTTCTACAGTTACCGGTAATTTCAGGTAACGACTCAACACTAGTCATAATCCTCCAAAATATCTACCACCCCTTTTCAATCTCACAATTCCTCAATTAATCTCTCACACCCACACCCTTCTACACACTTCCACAATCCACTCACCTTAGATTTCACCACAATATCAGAAAAACTCAGCATCAACAATTCCCACTACTTTTAAATTTCATGCCAGAAACGAAAGTCTCGAAATAGTTAACCAATTATTTCTTATTTTTAGAAATTTAATTATAAATCCTTATGTATTTTATCTGCAGGTGAATTTGAATTTCGCACCTTATCATGCGCAACGAGTCATCGCACAGAGTCATCTAACAAATATTCAAAACAAAATATCCCAAGTGAGTGAAAAAGTAACTTCCTAATAAATTAAAAATTGTTTATTAAAAATTCTCTTGATGTCAAAATGGTTCCAATTTTATCAAATTAAATTATTTGAAATTGGAAAAAGTGAATCGCTTACAATTTCAACAATTTCCTAATTGAAATTCTGAAAATTGGATTTAAAACACATTTTAGTATTAAATTTTTCAATTTAAAATTTTTGACGATTTAAAAACTAAAAAAATTGAATTATGAAACTATAAAAAAATTGATTTGATATCATAATAATGCAGGTACAATTTTTTAATAAAACAGACTGATCTGTGACAATCAGAATATTTAAAAAAATTTTAATGCTCAAGATTTAACAACGTTGACCCCGAAAAAACTGAATGATTCTAAAATCCTAGAAAGTTTATACAAATAAAATCCATTAAAATACTTTAAAACTCGTATAGATCTTATCAATTGTCCTAGAAAATTGAGAGCTCTATAAAATTAGTTCATATCTTTCCAAATTCTATCATTTTTATTACACCGCATGACGATTTTTTTGAATGCCTTCAAAACGTTTAAACCTGTTTGCCAAAATTTGTTATTTTTTAAACAAATGTTTTAAAATATTCTGGAAACTTATTGGTCCTATGAAACTATTCCATATCTTCTAAAATCATGGGAAATTTTTTAAACCCCATAAACATTTTGTTAAATCCCTAATAATAATAAAAAATCTTTATCTCTTAAAAATGCCTTAGGATGTTTTAAAATGCCCTAAAATCTGACAGTCCTTTGGAATACTTCAAATTATTGATTTTTATTAAAAATACCTAGGAATCTTTTAAAATACTCTTATATGTTTCAAATCTTTTGAAATATTTTAAATTCTCTTAAAACTATTGAAAGCTCTTAACGATGTTTGTAAATTTTTTAACGTCTTTCAAATCCCTTGAAATACCTTTAAATTATTTAACTAAATTGAAAATATCTTGATTATTTAAAAATATCATACAATCTTTTATAAAATTATATCTTTGATAATACACCTTCAAATGTTTATAAATATTTAAAATCCATTAAAATATTATAAAATCCTTAAAACATAATATAATATCTGATATTTCCTGAAATACAGCAAAATTTATTATAATAACCTGAGCTTTCAAAATCCCTTAAAAGCAATGAAATCCTGGAAAACCTTATAAAATCGATTATAATTTTTTGAAACATCTTATAATCTTATAAATTCTATAAAATCGTTACATGAATTCCAAAATTATAGGAAATTTTGTAAAGCCCAATGGAATTTCTTTAGTCCCTTATAATCTTTCAGATCCTTGTTAATTCCTTCATTTTTTTGAAATCTCTTGAAAATGCCTTGGAAACTCAAAAGATTAAAAGAATTTCAAGGGATTTCAAAGATTTGAAAGGATTTGAGATATCTGAAAGTGTTTTAAAAGATTCCAAGAAATTTTGTATTTCTAAATCTTTTAGGGTACTTTAAAAGATACCAAGGTATTTTTGATTGAATTCAATAATTTAATGAAATTTCAAAGAATGTGAAATACTTTTGGGTATTTCAAAAAATCCCAAGGTATTTTCAGCAGATTAAAAAACTTTAAGCGGTTTTCAAGGATTTTTTTTCAAACTTGTAAAAATTCCTTGAAATTCTTACAAATACCCATAAACCTTGAACAAATTTTAATCCCTTTAAATTATTAAAATCAATTTAAAATTCCTTTAATCTTTTAAAGTATACTTAAATCTTTTTAAACAAATAAAAACTTTGGTACCCCCTTGAAATATTTGAAATCTTATTAAATCCCTCAATTCGCGTGAATAAATTCTTTGAAATTTATTAAATTATTATAAAATTTCGTAAAACTTTCTGATAGAATCTGTTAAAACATCTTATAAGCTTATAAGTACCAGGATTTTCTCCCCTTTTAAAATCCCTTGAAATTTTTTAAATCCTTAAATACCTATTCCTTGGAGTTTTAAAAAATAAACCTAATATATTTGTAATGCATTGAAATCCTTTAAAATCTCTTAAAACTTTTTAAGTTTATTGAAAATCACTTGACATTTTTTAAATACTTGAAATTTTTTTATTCTTTTGAAACCAGATAAAATTATTGAAATCAAAAGAAATCCTTGAATCTTTTAAGATATCCTATAATCTCTAAAGGCAAAAAAATATAATCTTTCGTGATACCTGCAAATATTTGAAAAGATTTTGAACGTTACAAGATCTCTAAAGTCTTCTGTATAAATTCTTTAAAATCCATAAAAAAAATTCTAAGTTTCGAAGAATTTAAAACAATTTCGAAAGATTTGAAAAAGTTTAAGGTATATTAAAATATATCAAATCGTTTCAAAGCGATTTCGACATTTTCAGAGAAATTCGAATAATTCGATTCTTTACATACCCTAAAATATTACAATATCTTTGAAATATTTTGAAATTCCTTAAAACTTTTAAAAGGCTCTTCAAAATTCTTTGGAATTTTAAAAAAATACCCTGGAATCTTAACAATCCTTTGTAATTCCTTTAAATTATTAAAATCAGTTGAAAATTCCTGGAAACTTTAAAAATATTCTAAAATCTTTAAACGAATAAAAATCTTCGGTAATACCTTCAAATATTCGAAAATATTCGAAATCCTACTAAATCCTTGAATTGGTGTGAATTAATTCTTCAAAATCAATCAAAATATTATAAAATTCCATACAATTATATGAAAGCTGATATTTCCTAAAATTCTGAAAATTTTATTAAAATGCCCTGAGTGTTTTTGAAATCCTTTAAAATCATTGAAATTCCTCAATTCTTGTTAATAATTTTTTTTAAGTCCATTAAAATATTCTCAAATTCCGTGAAATTACAAAAAATCTGATATTTCTTGAAATTCTGGAAAAATTATTAGAGTAAGAATTTTAAAAGTTTATAAATAGTTACGTGTATTTTAAAAGCTGTCAAGGAATTTAAAAGAGCCTCGAAAAGTTTTAAGGGAATTTAAGAGATTATAAAGACTTCGAAATATTTTAAAGTATTTTTTAAAAAGTCCTAATTTATTTTCAGGGGATTTCAAAATTTTTAAGGAATTTACAAGGATTTTAATAATTTTAACGGATTTAAAACAAAAGTCCACACAGTAAAGAGTTTCTTGGAATTTATCCACATATGAAGCGATTCTAGAAGACCTACAAGGTTTAAAGATATTTTGAATGATTCCAAGGCATTTTCAAGAGATATAAAAAATGTCAAGAGATTAAAGAACTTTCAAGGAATTTCAATGATTTTGTAGGATTTGAAAGTTTTTAGTGTGTTTTAAATGATAACAAGGAATTTTTAATTGAATTGAATAATTTACAGGAATTTTAAAGGATCTGAAATATTTTAACGAATTCTTGTTCGATTTCAATCATTTGAAGACATTTCGAAGAATTTTCTATATTTTAGGATAATTTAAAATATTCCAAAATATTTCGAATATTTTGAAGGATCTAAAATATTTTAGAGTATTTTAAAAGGTCCCAAGGCCTTTTCAGGAGATTAAAGAAATTTCAAGGAATTTCAATGACTTCAAATTATTTGAAATAATTTAGGGTATTTTAAGAGATTCTAAAGAATTTCTTATCAATTTAAGTAAGTTAAAGGGATTTAAAACGATTTCAAATATTTGAGAGTATTTAAAAATATTCCAAAGAAATTACAAGAAATTTCAATTATTTCAAAAACTTTGAAAAATTCAAGGGGATTTTAAAAGGTACCAAGACATTTTATATTGATTCTAGTCATTTAAATGGACTAAACATTTTTTTAAATATTTTACGGCATATTCAAAAAAATTAAAAAATTTAAAGGGAATTTTCATTTTCAATGGTTTCAATTAATTTTAAATAATTTCGGGTATTTTAAAAGTTTCTAAGGAATTTTAGATTGATTTCAATAATTTAAAGGGATTTCAAAAGATTTGAAATATTTTAGGGTATTTTAAGAGATTGCAAGGCATTTTTTATAAATTTTAATAATGTGAAGGAATTTAAAAGGTTCTTGATATTTAAGAGCATTTAAAAAGATTCCAAGGCAATTTCAAAATATTAAAAAAATTTCAATGTATATCAATAATTTCAAAGTTTATGTATTGATTTCAATAACTTGAACGTATTTCGAAGGATTTAAAATATTTTAGGACATTTTTAATAGAATTATAAAGTTTCAAGGGAATTTTAATTATCAATGATTTCAAAGAATTTGAAATAATTACGGGTATTTTTAAAGTTTCCAAAGAATTTCGGATTGTTAGGAATCATTTAAAGCGATTTTAAAGGATTTGTAATATTTTAAGGTATTTCGAAAGATTGCAAGGCAATTTTTAAATCGATTTTAATAATTTAAAAGAATTCTAAAGGATTTTAAATATTTTAAAGTACTTAAAAAGATTCCAAGGCAATTTTCAAGAAATTTAAAGAATTTTAAATATATTTCAATGAATTCAAAAGGCTTTGAAATACTTTAGTTTATTTAAGAAGATTCCAATGAATTTTGTATCAATTTTAGTAACTGGAAGGAATTTAAAAGCACTTCATATATTTAAGAGTACCCACTTTATTCGAATTTAAGGCGATTTAAAAAGATTTAAAAAATTTTAAGAGATTTCAATGGTTTCAATGAATTTAAAATTATCTCGGGTATTTTAAAAGATTCCAAGAATTTTACATTGTTTTGATAATTTGAATGGATTTCAAAGTATTTGAAATATTTTAGGGTCTTTTAAAAAAAACTATAAAATTTCAAGAGAATTTATTCTTTCAATTATTTCGAAGAACTTGAAATAATTTAGGGCATTTTAAAAGATTCTAAGTAATTTTTGATTGATTGAGATAATGAAAAGGGATTTTAGATCATTTGAAACATTGTAGGGTATTTTGAAAGTTTATATTCAGCATTTTCCGGAGATTAAAGAAATTGTGATGGATTTCAAGGACTTTAAAGGATTTATAATATTTTAGGGTATTTTAAAATACTCCCACGAATTTCTTATCAGTTAATGTAATTTTAAGGGATTTTAAAGAATTTCAAATATTTTAGAGTATTTAAAGAGATTCCAAGGAAATTTCGAAGGATTTAAATGATTTTAAAGGATTTGAAATATTTTAGAGGATTTTCGAAGATTCCAAGAATTTTACATTTTCAATTTCAATTTTCATGTTGCTTTTTCCGGAATTTCCATGAATTTCGAAAGACATGAAATAAATAAGATTTTAATTATTTTTTACAGGTCTTAGGAAATATGTTATAAGATTCAAGAAATTTTCAATTTAATTATTTGAAAGAATTTCAAAGAATTATAAAGATTTTCAATAATTTATGAAAATTTTTAACAATTTTCAACGCCTTTTTTAAGTTTAAAAGGGTTTTAGAAGATTTGAAATGTTTTAGAGAATTTTATAATACTTTAATGAATTTCAAAGAATTTTTTCACCAAAATTAAGGAATTCTTTTCAATTTATGTAAAGTATATTATTTTAATTCACATGAATTCATCTAATTAGACTCAATTCTATCAATTCAATGGATTAAAAAAAATTTTTGTTTGATTTTTCTTGAAGCTTTGAAAACGCATCTGGAATTCTCATGCATTAAAACAAATCTTTTCTAATTCCCTTCAATTTTTCCTAATTAATTTAAAACTCACTTTAATTTTGATAATTTGCTTTAAATTTTTATAAATTTCACCGAATAATTCTCATTCCCATTGTAATCTGCAGATTATTAATTACATTGTTAACTATCTAATCAATTAATCAGGTGGAGACTGAAATGGAAAGAAGGCAAAGTAGCTTGATGCCAAGAATTTCGATTATAAATTGGACACAGCGACAATTTTTTGATCCATTTTCCAACTGGCAAAATTCGACATTCCTTGATTCTCTATTGTATCAAACCCCTCAAAGTTTTCAACAGAAAAATTATGAATCACCAGATCCCTTCATCATTCAGGTGCGCAGTCCCAAGCGACTTAACTTGAAGCCTCACGTTGGAAGTCCTGAGACGACTTACGAAAGTCCCAGAGAAGTTGTAATTCAAAATTCCACCTCTAAAATCACGAAAGAGATCCAGAATAAAAACGAGTGCCCTGCTCCATCACATTTTTCCACTTTTTCGGATGAAAGCAAAACTAAAAAAAAAATTCGAAAAAAACCCAAAAAAAGCGACCATTCAATAATTGTTGAGATTGATGATAATAGTAATGATAATAATAATGATGATAGTGGAAACAAATCATTTAGTGGAAATTCATCCTTCAATATGAACAAAACCGAGTCTCCGTTTAAAAGAATCTCCTCAAATGAAACAAATAATGATAGTGGATATCAGGAAAAAAGTAATTTTGAAGAAAGAAGCATTGAGATAAACAATTCTGTATTTTTGAATAACTCTACTTTTGAAAAAGAAATGGATTATGATAATGATACAGAAGAAAAAAGTGTGCTTAAAAAAAAGGATAAATCTCAAGAAATTGCTCGTATTGATTCCACGGAGATTCAAGAAGATAGTCCTGAAAAAAATTTAAATTAAGACAAATTTATGAACAATTGAACAATAAAGCAATTAGCTATTTTTATTCTGACTTTCCTACACAGAAAGACAATTCTTATTTAAAAAGTGTACTGAATTTACTCCTTTCTAATTTTATTTTTACGATTTAAACGTAGCACATACGGTCCTAGATAACGTATTATGAATTTCCATTCAAATACATTCGATGCAGTGTTGGATCAACAAAATGTTGAAAAATCAAAAAATTTATTGAGGAAATGATTATTTTTCCGACAAACATGAATTTTGCGAAAGATAGGAATCAGCGGGTAACAGACGACAGCATTTGAATGGTTCGAATCGTTTGCTAATTTATTGTTTTACTCACAATTCTGATATAATAGAAAAATTCTAGAGATCGAACGATTTTCCAAAGGGCCCGGTCTTGATGATGGTGTCCCCAAATTTTACGAAATACGTTGCGAAATGGAGCAAAAAGCAGAGAGAATTGACATGCCCTGTTTGTGTTTTTGTAACTGTGTTTGTCATAAATCACTAGGTTAGCTGTATCTTTGCTGTTACCTTCACTCTACTCCCCGATACTGCATGTATAGTAGAGTGAAGGTAACAGCAAAGACACAGCTGGCCTGGTGGTTCATTACACAAATACAGTTCCAATAGCGCCAGATAAGAACCAACTTCCATCCGGTTCATATATGGGTTTTATCCGTCATTTTAAGCAGGGATGTTAATGGAAAAAGTTTTACTACGATAAACGGATTTTTTAAATATTACTAAAACCTAGTAAAACCGCACTGTACGCGCGTTTAATTATTTCACATGTAATTCTTGTATTTGGAAATAAGTTACAATAAACAACTATACGAAAGTAATGTGTACAATAATCAATTTTATCAATACAACTTTTGTGTACGTGTGTGTGGGCCCCCCCCTCTCCCCCCCCCCCTCTCTCGCTCTCTCTCTGCCAACTGCTCTTATGTCAAAACATCAAAGTCTACCTGTAGTGAATTGTAATTATTATATAATAGGATAGCCCCCACTCTTCTAGTGAACGACACTGTGCAATGAAAATGCTTTTATTAGGACTTCAGAGATATAAAATAGATACTTGTAAATGAATAAATATTCTATTATCCATGTAAGTTGTATTTCAGTGTTTATTCAGTACAAATTTACTGAATTTATGTTAATTGAATAACATTTGTGCTATCACCTTCAGAAGGACATGTTGACAATATAAAATTGGTCATGTAATTAATTTAAACGTCCTCTGAAAGGTAGAAGAAAAGGTATTTCTTATTTTGTAGTGCTTTCAGAAGTTAGATGATTATGTTTTGCAATATCAAATCGAAACAAGATTTAAAATGTATATTTTTAAACGTAAAATACAGATAGCATAATTTTAAATTAAACAAAGTTGAAGGCGTCTGAATCCATATTGTAGAATTTCAAATGCTTTATTTATAAAAAAGTTTCTAGAAAACTTGTCATTTTTCCATAAATTAATGAGCATTTGAACTTGAAATCGCTGTTTGAAATGTTTTAATTAAATATTTAGAACGCTCAGTGATAAGAATACTTCCACTTCGATTAGTTTAATTTGTAATTTCGTCTTAAATACTTTAAATAACAAAATTTTCAGCTTCAAGAACATAAACTTTGAATTTTATTGACGGGTGTAAAATTTTTGTAACCAGGAAATTATTCCAGATATTTTCTTCGATTTAAGTGGCTACCTTGAAAATAATAGAGAAAGTTGGTGTTACGTCTATCATTAGTGATAAAGGGTAAGTCATAATCTAAGGATTACCGAATATAATATCACCTTACTTACTTTTTTAAAATCTAAACCAATGTCAAAACCTATAACTGTTTATAAAAATTTTCCCTAAAGTAAGCAATCCAAGAGCGCATAATAAAAACTAATAATTTTGCTTCATTATTACAAAATCAACTTTTTTATTTTCATTATGTATCTGATTTTATATTTTTAACATAAAATACTATTAGCACATTTTTTCGTAGCACGACTTTCGTCTAGCAAGAATTATTTAAGGAATGTTTATTTACTTTGTTTCATAGGATATACTGTTTTAAATGTATATTATTCCGAAAAAGTAAAGAACTGTCTTTAAATAATTCCCGTCATGTAACACGCGGAGCCGAATTTGGCGCGGAATTATCCCGAATTTAAAAGTTCAAAAATTTCACGTTGATTTATTAAAATAGATCCTGTTCGGCTCCGTTGG
>NC_046664.1:71766454-71767545 GCF_010883055.1 Belonocnema kinseyi | reverse complement strand
ATGGAATGCAAATCTTGCGGAGGGGGGATAAAAAATAAGATTTTTAATAAAATTTAAGAATAAATTATGCATTATTTCAGGCGAAACTGCGAAGGAGATCTAACAATAGCCTTAAAAAATATCAATACGTAACTGTTATTATTGTACAGACAATTAGATGATTTATCACAATACGGAATTTATTACAAATTTTGAATAATTAAATGACTTAGTTATAGCAAATATTAAATTGTTTTAGAATTAGAATTACAGTTGAGTCGAAAGTTGCTAAATTTAACCAGGGAAAGAACATTTATACTTATATCTGGGACAAATAAAGTTTTACCAGTAATACCTCTGGGAGAATTTCTTTTGAAATAAAAACATTTTGGATTTAAAATTCTGCTAAGTTCGAAAACTGACGAAAACTGATTAAAGTATTTTAGGTTAAAGAATATTTTCGAGAATGTCTCCCAGTCTGAGAGCATAAAATCATTGAGATCGAAATTTGATCTCTATTGAGAAGTGTATGCGTAGTCATAAATTTCATCTTTTAAGGGAGGAAAAAGTGACAAGTTTCGTGAATGAATCCTAGGCATGGGGTCCCCTTCATACCGAATATGCTCCTAATACAAAACTCTCGATTCAAAATTTCGAAGAATGTCCTAGAAAATATTATACTAATATAAAAAAAAAAAATAATAATAATAACTTGATTTGCCGATCCCAAAATAAGTAAAACTAAATAAAATAAGGAAGGAAATGGAAAATCGAATTCGCAAATAATTAGTTAAAATTTGAATAACTTTTTTGAACTCTTAAAATTACAGAGAAGTTTCCTATCACTACAGATTTTGAAAGTTATATTCAAATATTCTAATTCAAATCATTAGATCTTAAAATATTGATGCCTATTTATGTAAATTAATAAGTTTTAGGATTAGATTTAGAAACTAAAAAGCAGAGTTATTATCGAATAAAAACTCAAAATTTAAATACCAAACTTTTAATAATTAATTTTCAAGTTTCAGCTAAAATTTTATTGAACGATTTTATAAACAAATATCATTAAATAAATTTTTAATGAAATGAATTTGAATTTCTGAACTTTA
>NC_046664.1:71763127-71766354 GCF_010883055.1 Belonocnema kinseyi | reverse complement strand
TTTTCAACTATGCAAATCCATATCTTTTTTGAAAGCACCCACGTTGCAATATTTTTCTAATGAAAGAACACTATTTCAAAAGTATTGTCATATGTTTTCAGGTTAAAATAATTAAAATTGCGTGAGTTGTGAATTTTGAAGTAAAACACCCATTTTTTCGTCTTTTTCAATATTTTTTTAACGAACTTAAAATAAGCAAATGGCTATTTTGAGCAAGCGAAAACTGTCGGCGCGAAAAATTTTCAGGAAGGTTCAAGGAAATTTTCTGAAAAATTTTAGCTCAATTGGAATAGTACTTAACCAACTGTTGATTTTTTAATTTGCTGGCGCAATGAATTTTCTCCCGCGTAGACTATATCCCGGCTAGTAATCCGCTACCCTAGCGTTAGGTACAAGTTTGTTTCACAGCCAGCCGAATTTTTGTAATTAAAAACATAATAAATATAAAAATAATAATTAATAAGTATAAAACTCGTTTTCAATGTATAAATTGATTGAAAATTCAAGTTTTCTTGTTTCTCCAAAAGATTTTTATTTCACCAAAATATTTCTAATGTAAAAGACCACAATTTAGTTTGTGTACGGTAAATATAAGTTTTAAAAATACTATTTATATTGCTAAAAATTTTGGTGTTTTGAAGCGTTTTTTAAAAGAGTTTATAACAATATTTTATAAAATCGCACTGTTTTATTTTATTTTTTCAATTTTGTAAACAGCGTTTTCAAAAACAGTTGCACTAAAAATAGAATATTTATCAAATAATTATTTTCCGCCATGATTCACATTTTTCGATACACAATAATAATGTATCTATTTAATATCATTGTTTCCAATATGATTGTTTCCAATCGGGTACTTGGAATTTGCCACGTGATAGCATGACTTTCTTATGGCGGGAATTATTTAAAAACAGTTATTCACTTTTTTGGAAAAATATAAATTTTAAACAGTGTATATTACAAAATAAAGTAAATAAAAATTTTATAGATAATTTTTACCAGAAGAAAGTGGTGCTACGATAAAAAATGTGCTAATAGTATTATACATTGATAATATAAAATCAGATACGTGATAAAATAAAAAAGTTGATTTTATATTATCAAAAGCATTACAAATTTTTTCGTTCTTTTATTATTATGTGCTCTTGGATCATTTATTGTAGTGAACATTTTATAAAGGCTTATAGGTCTTAAAATCTGTTGAGATTAAGCAAAATTAAAGGAATATTTTTTAAATTAAGTTGAAAATTTTTAATAATTTAAGATTTTAAAAATACGACAAAATTCCAAACAAAAAATTTCAATACTTTTGTAGATAAAAGACTTTTAAATACTTCAAAATGCAATTACAACTTTAAATTACAAGCGTGTTTATTTTAACAATTTTTAATTAAGCGCAACAAAAGTTGTATGATTGTAATAATTGTATTGAAAATTATTTGGTTTTAAATTTAAATTAAAAAAAAATTAATAATATAAATTGAAACCTTTGAAAAAGAATGGTATGGTATCAAATCACAATAAAATATAAAATGCAAACATTAATCATAAAATAATGTATAGCTGAATACCAAAACTGAAACTGATTATAAAAAGAACCGTTAAAAAATTAATAATTGAAATGTAAACCTTTGGAAAACAAAGGTAAAGTACAAAATTACAATAAAAAGTAAAATGCAGACTTAAAAAATAAAAAAATTACTAATGAAAAACCAAAAATGAAAACGATCATAAAGTAAATAATTTAAAATTAAAACGCTGGTGATTGAATATTTTCAAATTCATAATTAAAAATTTAAAATATTTGTTAATTTCAAATTGAAAAAATTAAAAGAATATTTAAAAAAACGTGAAACTTCAGAAAATCGATTGAAGTATGATTTTATTATTTTAAAAAACTCAATTTATATTAGAGATAAAAGATTTTTTTACCAGGAAGAGGTCTCAATTTTTAATTCCTAGCCATTATTAACACATAAATTCATCTTGTAATAAAAAATATTTTATTAATTCATCTTTTTAAACATAACAATTTATTTTTTTTATGCTTCACAAAGTAGCCACTAAAATCGAAGAAAAATTTGGAATCATTTCCTGGTGAAAAAAATGTACACAGAATAGAGGAACAGAATAAAACTCAAAATTTAAGTTTTCAAAGCTGAATCTTTTTTACTTGCAGTATTTAAGATTAAACTGCAAATTAAACCATAGGAAGTAGAAGTTTTTGGAACACTGATCATTTTAAGTGTATAATTAAAACATTTAAAATACGCTATTTCGAGTTGAAAACTTTAGAATGTATGTAAAAATTACAAGCCATCTAGACACTTCTTCTTCATAAAGCATTCAAAATTGTACAATATGATTTCAGAAGCCTGTAGCTTTGTTTATTTTAAAATTATGTCCTATGAAATTAAAGTATAAGAAATGTACATTTTTAATCTTGTTGCGATTCGGTTTGAATAAGCAAAAATTCAGAAACTTAAAAAATAACATTTTAAAACTCAAGCTCCTAAGCTGCTCAATTGTAAACTTATTAATTTCTTTAATTTTATCATTTCAAATTCAGTTTCAAAAAATTTTTAGTTGAAAATTAAACTCTTATTCTTTGATATGCTAAAACGTAGAAAAACGTCCATACTGTTATATGAAAGTTTCTGAATTTATGATTTTAAGATAAGACATAGACAAATCAAATCATTTTAAATGTTAAAAATTGAATACTTTAAGTATTTGAAATTAGAAACTTTCAAGAATTTGAAATGAAACTGATTTAAAAATTTATAAATCTTATATTGCAAGAAACTTAAAAATATTGGATAAGTTTTCTTACTAAAAATGAAAAAGATTTCAATGAGTTACCTAAAATTTATTTACCCCGAGTTTCAAAATATTAGCGCCATCTTAGGTTCTATAGTATAATGATTCCAATCGTTTTCAATGGGGTATCTATTATTCTGACCATTCTAGAAATAATCAATTGAGATCGATATGAAACAATATAAATAATATCTCAATTGTTAATTGTGCCGAAACGATTGGCAACGATTGAGCATGTTGCATTTCCAGTTGTTTCCAATCGGGTACTTGGAATTTTCCACGTGATGGCAGCACTTTTGTCTGACTGTAACGATCGCATAAATTTGCATTCCATCCGTTAGGAACAGCACCGTCGCTTCCATAGAATGCGCGGTTTCGATTCGAAATTATAAAATATTCGTGCGAAA
>NC_046664.1:71760194-71763027 GCF_010883055.1 Belonocnema kinseyi | reverse complement strand
CCCCCCCCCCCTCCCCCAAGCTGCCTTCTTACGTAAACAAAATTTTTTACTAATATTATGGAATTTGAATTATTTTAAATAGATTGCACATAAATTTAAAAATTTTTCAAGGATTTCATCGTATTTTATAGGAAATCGAACGGGATTTTCATTTCATGGGATGAACAATTCCTACGAATTTTAAAGATTTCGATGAATTGAAAGATTTCAATAGAAATCTTATGGTTTCGGAAAATTTTAATGAATTTCAAATATATTAATCCATTTCTATGATTTGAAGGGATTTAAAAATATATAAAAATTTTTACAAAGATTTCATAATATTTTAAGACGTTTTGATAGACTTTAATATATTGCAGCAGATTTTAAGAGATTCGGAAAGATTACCACTTATTTAAAATATATCAGTGAATTTCAAAGCGCAGATTTAATCAGGTTTAAAACAGTAAGAATTCCCAAGGAATTCAATCGTTTTAAAGATATTTTGAGAGATATTGTACAATATGCATAAAACTCAAAGAATTGCAAGAATTTCCACATGATTGAAAAAATTTTAAGGGCAATGAACAGGCATAAATATTGTCAATAATTCTGTACTTATTTAATTTTGTCTCCGCTAATTTTTTAAGGACAACGATTTCAAAGATTTAAAAAAAGCGTGTACGCCAAATTTCAAATATTTCACAAAGTTGTCAAAACTTTCAAACGATTTAAAGGATTTCAAAGATTTGATAGATTCTCGAAAGTTTTCAAAATATCTGAGAAGATTTGAAAAGCTTTCACTAAGATCTCAAATTATACAATGATTTCAAGGATTAAAAAATATTTCACGAAGATTTAAGAAAAAAATCACAAATATTCAAAAAGGTTTGGCACAGATATAACAGATTTCACAGAAATTTCCCAAACATTTCGAACATTTCATAAAGATTGCAAGGATTCAGAAGATTTGAAAGAGGCGTGTATACCAGATTTCACAAATATTTTGAATATTTCCAAAGATTTTAAGACTAAAAAGATTTTAAAGATTTCGAAAAGGATATATGATACTAGATTTTTAAGATTTCAAAAGATTTTATACAGATTAAGAATATTTCATCGATTTCAAAGCTTTCATGAAAATTGCTATGTGTAGCAAGTCTATTGATATCACAGGCCTGCAAATAATGGGGTCATGTCAGTTGTCGGAAAGTGGAGGGTCTTTTCCGAAGTAGTTGTTTACGTAGAATCCGAATCCGGGATCAGAATTGCCCGATCAAATCAGGATTTTAATATATTTTAGGATATGTACCCAAAACATAGCGTTTTTGGCTACTTTTGAGGCTATGTACAGAAATCACAACATTTTTCGAGATTATTTCTTAGTGGTATCATAAAGTACTGCTATTTCTCTTTAATTTGAGAGTTGCAGAGTTCAATTACCATTTTTCTTTACCAAGTTACGCCAATTTGAAATTACGAGATATGTCCAACTATGTCTTGAGCATTTTCTTTAAATACTTTGAGGCAGACATTTTCTACTGGGTGTTTTCTCTTGAAAATTTGTATTTGTGGGTGTTCAGGGTTGTTGAAATCCCAAAAAATGTTGTATCTTCTATACATAGTCTCAAATGTAGCCAAAAGCGCCATTTTTGGGCAGATAACCTCGAATATCTTAAAATCCTGACGTGCTGGGCCAATTCTGACCCAGGATTCGGATTCTACATAAAAAGCTACTTCGGAAATGATCCTCCACTTTACAAAAACTGACATGACTCCATTACTTGCAGGCCTGTGATATCAATAGACTTGCCACACATAGCAATTTTCATGAAATCTTTGAACTCGATGAAATATTCTTAACCTGTATAAAATCTTTTGAAATCTTAAAAATCTAGTTTAATATACCCTTTTCGAAATCTTTAAAATCTTTTTAGTCTTAAAATCTTTGGAAATATTCAAAATATTTGTAAAATCTGGTATACACGCCTCTTTTAAATCTTCTGAATTCTTGCAATCTTTATGAAATGTTCGAAATGTTTGGGAAATTTCTGTGAAATCTTTTATATCTGTGTCAAACCTTTTGGAATATTTGTGATTTTTTTCTTATATCTTCGTGAAATATTTTTTAATCCTTGATATCATTGTATAATTTTTTTGAAATCGTTGTCCTTAAAAAATTAGCGGAGACAAAATTAAATAAGTACAGAATTATTGACAATATTTATGCCTGTTCATTGCCCTTAAAATTTTTTCAATCATGTGGAAATTCTTGCAATTCTTTGAGTTTTATGCACATTGTACATAATCTCTAAAAATATCTTTAAAAAGATTGAATTCCTTAGGAATGCCTTTAACCCGTTTAAAATCATTCTAAAAAATCCTTAACGTTGCTTGAAACCTTGAAAACCCCAAAAAAATCCTTTATAAGTTTGTTTTAAACCTGATTTAATCTGCGCTTTGAAATTTACTGATATATTTTTAATAAGTGGTAATCTTTCCGAATCTCTTAAAATCTGCTGCAATATATTAAAGTCTATCAAAATCTCTTAAAATATTATGAAATCTTTGTAAATATTTTTATATATTTTTAAATCCCTTCAACTCATAGAAATGGATTAATATATTTGAAATTCGTAGGAATTGTTCATCCCATGAAATGAAAATCCCGTTCGATTTTCTATAAAATACGATGAAATCCTTGAAAACATTTTAAATTTATGTGCAATCTATTTAAAATAATTCAAATTAATATTCATAGAACATGCAATTAAGTATATACTACAAGAAGTAATTACAGTCTAAGTGCATTCTACCATTCAATATATATTATCTTGCAATAAATTGTCCATTC
>NC_046664.1:71758279-71760094 GCF_010883055.1 Belonocnema kinseyi | reverse complement strand
ATTCATAGAACATGCAATTAAGTATATACTACAAGAAGTAATTACAGTCTAAGTGCATTCTACCATTCAATATATATTATCTTGCAATAAATTGTCCATTCTTTTCTTTAAGGTATATAAGAAAAATAATTTTAAAACCTTTCACATTCGGAAAGCACAACAAATATAACATTTTGAGTCACACTGTGCACGAGAGAACGGTTACATTTTCATAATGAAGATATTTTTATTGACTTTAGTATACATGACATGTTTAGTTTTTGTTGCATGTGATTCGGAAGAGGAATTTGATGTTGCTGGTAAATAGAAAAAAGTGAAATATTATTTATAGTTAAGCTGATTTTTTTTACTTAAAATTTTTTATATTGTAGGTTACCAGCCTCTGTATGAAAGGTTGCTCTTTGGATATTAATAATTTATGTTACACGTACGACCTAAAATGTGTATCATGTTCAATAAATAAATAAAAATCTAAGTTGCTTAATTCGTTTTCTCTCCCTGTTTTCAAATATTAGCAGTAAATCAACTTTTAGTCAGACTGTGGTTAGAATGAAAAATGCCGAGGTTATTGTCAGGTAAATAACATCATTTTCTATTATCAATCTAATATTAACTCTTTATATCTATTCAAGTCTTCGAAATCCTTTTAGAATCTTCTTTTATGTTTCGATATACGTGAAAATTCTTTGGTATCACATTATATCTTTTAAACCCCTGTGACTTATTTAAAAATACTATAAAACATTTTACAGGACCACAAAATTTCCTTAAATTCCTTGAAATCTGAGGAACTTGCTCTAAATTTCTTCAATTCCTCAAAATTTAAGATTCCTTGAGATCTAGTAAAATCCGTGAAAAGTTTTGGAAATCTCGTCGTATTCCGTAAAAATGAATTGAAACTAGTTGATATATTTTTGATATTTTAAGTAAAAAATATGAAATTTCTCGACAAAAGAGGGCCAGTAATTTTTTCTTCGAAACCGAATTTATATCGTGAGATTGTGAGTGCCCTTCCGGCTATAATCGAAATTTTGTTTGAACAGATATAATAGCTTTTCCTGTTAGAAATAATTAACTGAGATCAATAAGAAACAATCGAACTAATATCTCAATTCTCAATCGTTTCAAATCATGTTACTTAACCCTTAAAGTGCATTGTGGGTATTTGAAACCATCAGCAATATTCAAACTCTTATAAGCTATACGTAATTCGAAAAAATTGAGTAAGTGTCGCTATAGTAGCTTTAGTTCGAGATACTAACTGTAAGTTAAGTCGTTTAGCATACTGCGTCAGGTATCAATTTACTAGCAGCAGCTGCAGAAAGTGAAGGTGAAAAAATCGTGGGGTATGTAACACCCTATGTTCACGTATTGAGTGAAAATTAATTTTGGAGCAAATTTTTAGTTCGAAAATTTTATTGATTTTTATTTACCTTATAACGGAGGTATATCATATGAAGTGAAATGCCTTTTTTTCAATTACTTCATACCTTTTTTCGTTGTTGATCGCTGATAACTTACGGCAGCGCGTCATGCGAGAGCAGACTGTGGATGTGTTGAATAAAATATAATTGTTAAAATACAGTTATATATGACTCTTGTTTCAATTTCTTGTATTTTTATAGTATTAAATATCAACGTTCCTCAATTTTTTATAGTAATAAATCGATTTAAAATAAAAAAATCTGATTAATCATTTTATTATAAAATTGACTTTTCAACTATGCAAATCCATATCTTTTTTGAAAGCACCCACGTTGCAATATTTTTCTAATGAAAGAACACTATTTCAAAAGTATTGTCATATGTTTTCAG
>NC_046664.1:71748232-71758179 GCF_010883055.1 Belonocnema kinseyi | reverse complement strand
TTTTCAACTATGCAAATCCATATCTTTTTTGAAAGCACCCACGTTGCAATATTTTTCTAATGAAAGAACACTATTTCAAAAGTATTGTCATATGTTTTCAGGATAAAATAATTAAAATTGCGTGAGTTGTGAATTTTGAAGTAAAAAACCCATTTTTTCACCTTTTTACAATATTTTTTTAACGAACTGAAAACAAGCAAATGGCTATAAAATCCACTGTACCTAATTAAAAATAGCATAAACTATATCGGATAATTTTATTGTGATAAAATATTCAATAGGGGTACACAATACATGATTAAAAACGCTGGGGTGTTTATCACCCACTATGAACTTTACCGTGATTTGCCATGTATGCACTTTGAGGGTGAATTGTGCCAACACGATTGACAATGATTGAGCCTTTTGCATTTAAATAAAATTATTTTTATTTAAATTAAGATAAAAGTGGTACTTCGATAAAAATGTGCGAATAGTTATTAAATGTGAAAAATTTAAAATCAAGTACACGATAAAAATAAATGAGTTAATTTTATATTATTGAAAGAAATAAAATTGTTATTTTTCATGATGCTCTCTTAAATTGTTTATTGTAGTGAAAAATTGTATGAAAGGCGAGCAACTTCCAAAAAAGCGATAGAAGTATTATTTAATTATTTTTAAAAACGCCAGGCTGTTATTAATTTATTAAAGTTAAACAATTGAAGAGTAATATTAGAGATAAAAGATTTTTTAATCAGAAAGAGGTCCCAATTTTTAATTCTTCGCCATTATTCACACATAAATCTATCTTATAATAAAAAAGTCTTTTTCTTTATTCAGCTTTCTAAATTTGTAGTTTTTTGAAATAAAAGTACTCGAAATGATGGAATGGATTCTTTCTAAATTGAATAGTGAATTTACATCAATGTCGGTTATGTTATAATCGGTAATCCTTATAAATTTGAAGTATCGCTTCACTTCTATTACTAATGTTTGACGTAAAACCAACTTTTTTATTATTCGCAAAGTAGCTACTAAAATCAAGAAAAAGATTTGGAAAAATTTCCTGGTTTGACAGACAAAACACCAGTTAATAAAGCTCGAAGCTTAAGTTTAAAAACTATATCTTTTTTATATAAATTACTTAAGAATAAATTCCAAATTAAATCATTCAAAGTGAAAGTTTTATGAAAACTGAGCATTTTAAAAATTAAAATATTTAAACCAGCGATTTCGAGTTCAAACGTTCAGTAATGTATGTAAAAATGACAAGCCTTCTGGACAATTTTTTTTAAAAAAGCATTCAGAATTGTACATTATGGATTCAGAAGCCTTTTACTTTGTTCGATTTAAAAGTATGCAATGTAAAATTTAAGTATAGAAAATGTAAATTTTTTATTTTATTTCGATTTGATTTGAATAAGTAAAACTTCAGAGACTTCAAAAATAGCATTTTAAAATTTAGGATTCTAATCTGTTTAATTTCAAGCGTAAGCATTTCCTAATTTTTTTCTAACTTTTCTCTAATTTATAAGATTTTTTCCACCGTATCACAACAGCTTATGAGTATAAATCGGATCATTTTTCTTTTTGAATTGCAAGGACTTGAAGCTGTAACAAAAAATTTGTAAAAATTGCAATATTGTTTTTAGGAACAAAAATATTTTGGTAAAATTTATGAAATATATAATCATGAAGTTTCTATATAATTTCCTTATAAATATATTTATTTAACTTTTATTCTGATTTGCCTACAGATAAGATGTTTTCAAATTTTTCTAACTTTTTATTAAAACTTCAAGTTCTTGCAATTCTAAAAGAAATTGTTTACAATTTTTACTTGTAAGCCATATCTACTTAAAATCTAGACAAATTATCTTCACCGTGGACTTATTTTATACAGAATTTCGAAAACAGTCAACCTTTTAAAGATATATTCTTTTAGCTCTGGTTTAATTGAAGTTAAGAGAATTTATTTAGTCATAAAAAGAAGTGGCCTAAGATATACAAAATCGATTTTATTTCTATATCTGTGTGACACGAGGCGTCAGTGGATTATACGGCAGTAGAGAATTCTTGCGATTGCTCGTTCTTTGATAGCTACACGCGTGCGACACCAGGCATCCCTGTGTTAGACAGTAATGGAACGTTAGACGTGTTTTCTTGGAGTTAATGACCCCAACGGAGCTGCCTTAATCTACGCTTGCTTGGATTTCAGTGACGTTTTTATAGGTGTATCGGGTCTTCTTATCTACCGACAATTTGGCCAAATACTCAATCTTCATTTTATAAAAACACAATTTTGAAAACCTCCAGCAACAGATACATACTATAAGGATGTACGGGCACTTTCATAATCACCCAATGTTCGGAGAGAAATTAGTTTTTGACTAACTAAAAAGGAACTTACAACAAAATAGTTGAATTCTCAATCAAAAAGATCAATTTTCACGAGAGAATTTTTATATTTCTAACAAAAAACACAAATTTTTAACAAAATACGGGAATTTTTAAAGAAATAATTCGATTTTTAACTAAAAAGATCAAGTTTCAATCAAAAATATCAAATTTTAAACAATAATAGAATAATTTAGTTTTTAGTTTATAAAAGTTAATATTCAATCAAAAAATTAGATTTTCTACAGATTATTTCAAATTTTTATTAAAACAGATGAACTTGACAACAAATAGTAAAAGTTTTAACAAAAAAGATGAATATTCAATCACAACGATTAATTTTCTATTACAAAATTTTTTTTAAAACAAATAATAGAATTATCAACTAAATTAATTTTCAATGCAAGTACAATATTATAAAAAGTATTTGAAATAAAATCGAATTTACTTAAAATCAGGCCGGTTCCACGCATTATTTAGCAGAATCCCTAAGCGATTAAAATTCTTGTGTAGTAAATCATGCAATACTTTTTTTTCCGATCTAAGACAAAAAAAACGACTTTAGTCATCTATGTTAAAAATAATAAAAAATAGATTATTGTTTCACCCATAAAATTAATTCTCTACAAAAAACTATTAGTTTTCAACTTACAATGATATGATTAAAATTTTCCTTAAAGACATTAATTTTTAACAAACGAAAAAAAAATCAAGAAAATAGTTGAATCCTCAATAAACAAGATAAGATTTTAACAAAGAAAAATAATTTTCTACCAAAAAGAAGAATTTTCAAATGAAAAAATTAATTTTTAATTATAAATATAAATATATAAAACCAGAAATAGAATAATTCCTTTTTAGTTAAAAGAATTAATATTTAACAAGAAACAATTAAATTTTAAGAAATTAATTGAAATTTTACTAAAACAGATGCATTTGATGATGCACAGTTGAACTTTCAAGCAAACAGATGTATTTTCAACTAAGACGATTAATTTTATATAAAAAAGACGATGTTTGAAACAAATAATTGAACTCATAAACCAAAAATATCAATTTTTAATTCCAAATTTCAGTATTCCACCAAAAATGGGATCGTTAAATCTTCAGTTAGAGAATTTAATTTTTAACAAAAAAACGGAATGTGCAACTTAATAGTTTTGTTTTTAATCGCAAAGATGAATTTTCAAACAGGAAGACTAATTTCCTACCAAAATAACGAATTTTCATCGAAATATATGCATTTTCAAACAAATGGTCGAATTTTCAAGTACAAAAGATCAATTTTTAACTTCAAATATCAATTCACTACCAAAAATGGTATAATCCAATTTTATCTTACATACATTAATTTTTGAATAACTATAAAGTAACTTTCAACAAAATATTTGAATTCTCAATGAAAAAGATGAATGTTCAAGGAAGAAGTTTTATATTTCTAACAAAAAACACAAATTTTCAACAAAATACATAAATTTTCAAACAAATAATTCCATTTTTATCTAAAAAAGATCAAGGTCCAATAAAAAATATCAAATTTTGAACAAAAATAGAATAATGCAGTTTTTGTTTATAAAAGTTAATATTCAATAAAAAAACTGAAATTTTCTACATATTATTTAAAATTTTAACTAAAACAGATGAATGTGACTTTCTAGAAGGATCTCCTAAGCCGTTAGAATACGTAAAAACGAACAATATTTTCGGTATCATCGTCAAACAAGTAGCGGTTTATGACTTCGAGTGTATACCTGTCCTAACAAAAAGAGTAATTCATTAACAAAGATTAGCTTTTATGACAGTCAGAATTACCCTTTTCGTTAGGACAGGTATACACTGGAAGTCATAAGCCGCTCATGTTGGAATCATAAAAATTCGACTCAAAAGATAAATTGATGTCTTTAAGACATATAAACTTATCTCCAAGACATAAATTAAAGTCTGGCTCCATCTCCAAACTGAGACATGGTCAAGTAGAACTTTTCGACTTCAGCATGTCTTGATCAGGAGCTATTCAAGTCGAACTCAAGTCAAAGCATTTTTTTATTGAAAATATTCAACAATTTAGTTGTCTTTTTGGGTTGAAAACTCAAGAATTTTGTATATATTTTTCTTTTTTCTTTGTTCGTTCTGGAGCTTCGCGTTCGATAATATATGCATCTCGCGCTTCGCGCTTGGTCTTTGTATATCGCCCAAAGTTGTGCACAGACTTTTTAAAATTAAAGATTAAAATATCTAAAACTGTAATTTGGTAGTTGTCAATTACTTCTGTTTAAGCTCCTTTGTTGAGCACATAATTATTTTGTTTAAAATTTGTTTTTTTTTTGTTGGCCTTCGACTACTTGGTTAAATGTTAAACTAATTAAGTAAAAATGGATATTTTTTGTGCTAAGGATTCATCATGTTAGTTGAAAATTTAATTCTTTTGTTAAAAATTCTTTCTTTCTTTGGTTGAAAATTAATCTTTTTTGTTGAACATTTCTCTAACTGTTTTAAGGTTAAGCGACCTTTTAAAAATTTATTTTTTTGTTTGAAGATTCATGATTTCAGTTAAAAATTTAATCTCTGCTTGATAATTTCTAATTTTTTTGGTTTAATTCAACTGTTATTGTTTTAAAATAATCATATTTTTTAGTAATTGGTTGAAAAGGACCCCGCACTAAATGTATAGGAAAATAACTTTCGGTGGATTTAACTAAAACTTTGTCATTTTTAAGGTTATAAGTGCCGGATGAAATATCCGTAAAAAAATCCAAAAATGGACAGTTTTAGCGCTATACGGCGCTAAGCGCTCAAGATCAGTGAATAAAACGAATTACAACAGATTTTGTTGCAAAAGCGATGTCAACATAGAAATCACGGTTCAAATCGTAGTCTCTCATATTTTCGCCTACACCGTTGACTCATATAGAGCGCTTCTAAAAACGATCAAACGCTAAGCGCCCAAGATTTTAACTTGACTAATTAATCACTTCTTTAAAGGCAGAAATGGTACCCAAAGTAACATTAGTAACTAGTGCGTACATTCTGATAATTACATTGTACTGTTCTCAAGAGTGCCGAACGCTAAGCGCTCATGATCAGTGAATAGAACGCATTACAACAGATTTTGTTACAAAAGCGATGTCAACATAGAAATCACGGTTCAAATCGTGGTCTCTCATATTTTCGCCTACACCGTGGACTCATATAGCGCGCTTCTAAAAACGATCAAACGCTAAGCGCCCAAGATTTTTACTTGACTAATTTATCACTTCTTTAAAGGCGGAAATGGTACCCAAAGTAACATTAGTAACTAGTGCGCACACACCGATAATAACATTCTACCCTTCACAAGAGGGTTGAACGCTAAGCGCTCAAGATCAGCGAATAAAACCAATCCTAGTAACTTTAGCGACAAAAGCGATGTCACTATAAGAATAACGCATCAGAAAGTAGTCAGTAATATGGTTAGGCAAACCAATGAGTTATATTGCGCGCTTCTCGAAACGATCAAACGCTAAGCGCGCAAGATTTGAACTTGACTAAGTAATTACTTTTTTAAAGACAGAAATGGTATCCAGAGTAACATTAGTAACTAGTGTGCACATAGATAATAACAGTGTACCCTTCGCCAGAGGGCCGAACGCTAAGCGCCCATGATCAGCAAATAGAACCAATCCTAGTAGCTTTAGCGACACAAGCGATGTGTGTATACGAAACACACATCAAGAAGAGGTCAGTAACATGTTTAGCCAAACCAATGACAATATGAGTCAACTCCGTTGACTCATATCGCGCGCTTCTCAGAACGGGCAAACGCTAAGCGCAGAAGATTTTATCTTGACTAAGAAATCACTTTTTCAAAGGCCTTTCACAAAAGAAATGACAGACAGACATACCGTCGTCGATGGAAATAATGAGTGAATGCTGCATGATAAACGACTGTCACTTTTCTAAAGCAAAAAGCGAACGACTCCAGAATGAGTGATGAACTTATTATTTCCATTGACGATGGTATTCTTGTCATTTCATAGGATTCTAGACGCTGCTAATAGAGGTGAACAAGCGAACCCGAATCAAGAGCCAGAAATAGTTTAATATTTCGCAAAAGCTACTGGGATTGGTTCTATTCGCTGATCATGGGTGCTTAGCGTTCGCCCCTCTTGCGAAGGGTACACTTTTATTATCGGAATGTGCGCACTAGTTACTAATGTTACTTTGGGTACCATTTCTGCCTTTAAAGAAGTGATCAATTAGTCAAGTTAAACTCTTGGGCGCTTAGCATTCGATCGTTTTAAGAAGCGCACTATATGAGTCAACGGTGTACGCGAAAATATGACAAACCACGATCTGAACCGTGATTTCTATGTTGACATCGATTTTGTAACAAAATATGTTGTAATTCGTTTTATTCACTGATCTTGAGAGCTTAGCGCCGCATAGCGCTAAAACTGTCCATTTTTTGGGATTTTTTTTACGGATATTTCATCCGGCACTTATAACCTTAAAAATTAAAAAGTTTCAGATAAATACACCGAAAGCCATTTTCCCATACATTTAGTGCGGGGTCCTTTATCTACTTTTTAAAAAGTTCAACTATTTTGTTAAAATGTTATGTTTTTGGATGAAAATGTAACTATTTCGTTGAAAATTTGTTAAATTTTTTTAAACTGAAAATTCAACTTTTTCATTTTCAGTGTAAACAGTTTTGTTAAAAATTTGTCTTCTTGATGAAAGATTTGCATTTACAACCGAATAGTTTAACTTTTAAACAAATACTTAAATTATCATCCTACAAATATAAATTTTAAACTGAATTGCCAAATTTTCAAACAAAAAAGATTAATCTTCAACAAAAAAGAGTTGCATAAAAAAAGAATTCTCAATGAAAACGTAGTAGTGAACATCTTTAAAAAAAATAATTTCAACAAAATATAAAAATTTTTAACCAGAGTTGAATTTTCGAACAAATTTGTTAATTTTCAACAAAGTAGTTGAATTTTTAACCTGCAAATATGGATTTTCGATAAAAAATTTAATATTTGATATTTCAAGTAATGCAGATGCTGCCAAGAGATGCATTGTAAAAATAAGGATCTTTTTATTCAAATTATTTTCTGAAAACTCACTAAAAAGAATATCAATTTTTGATAGTGTTAATTCTTGAAATAGAGATTCATAATACTTCGTATTTAGAATACTACTTTGTCGTCTTCGCGTTTTAAATACTCTTATGATAATTTTAAACTTCGGTACTGAATTACGAATAAATATAATAAATCCTCGGTTTCCCCTATTTTGTAACGACATTATACTAAAGTGTAATTTATTTATTTCATTAATTCTAACGAAAGGTCTCTCAGTGCAAGATTTTCAGGGGAGAGTTTTCCAAGTGGCAACAAGCTTATTACATGTGTTTTTCTACTTATAAGAAAATTGATTATTATAATGCGCGTGCAAAAAATTTGCGATATTGATTTACAAAAATTGTGATTTAAAAATGCAAAGTCCCGTTCGATTTCCTATAAAGTTTGGTGAAATCCTTGGAAACATTTTGAATTTATGTGGAATCTATTTAAAATAATTCAAATCCCACAATATGAGTAAAAAAATTTTTTTACATAAAAAGTAGCTTAGGGAGGAGGGGGGGGGTGACAATTGTTGAATGTTGCATGACGTTCGGCCTGATTTATATCTACTGATATAAAACTAATGAAAAGAATAATAACATAGCACACATCATGTCATTATTCATAGAACATGCAATTAAGTATATACTACAAGAAGTAATTACAGTCTAAGTGCATTCTACTAATCAATATATATTATCTTGCAATAAATTGTCCATTCTTTTCTTAGGATATGTGAAAAAAATCATTTAAAAACCTTTTCAAATTCGGAAAACACAACAAATATTACATTTTTAGTCACACTGCGCACGAGAGAACGGTTACTTTTTCATAATGAAGATATTTCTACCGACTTTAGTGCACATATCTTTAGTTTTTGTTGCATTTTATCTGGGAGGGACTTCAATGGGTGATGGTAAATAGAAGAAAAAAAACTATTATCTATAATTACGCAGATTTTTTTCATTTGCACAATTGTATATTTCAGATCCCCGGGTTGGGCTTGATTATTTCGTCTTTTGATCTTAATCATGTCACACGTATTACCTAAAATGTTCTTCATGCTCAATAAATGAATAAAAATCTAAATTGTCTCATTGTTTTTCCCTTCTTATTGTAAAAGTCTTTTAAATTTATATAGGTGAAAAAGCCATTTCCTGTTCTAAATTATTAGCAGTGAACTATATTTTATTTAGACCGTGATTAGAATGAAAAATTCAGAGGTTATTGTCAGGTAAAAAACATCATTCTAATATCTATCTTATAATAACTCTTTATATCTTTTTAAGTCTTCGAAATTCTATTAGAATCTTCTTCTATGTTTCTATATCCGTGAAAATACTTTGGTATTACATTATATCCTTTTAAACTCTGCGACTTTTTTCTAAATACTATAAAACATTTTATAATCACACAAAATTTCCTTAAATCCCTTGAAATTTTGGCACTTCTAGAAATTTAGTTACATCTCTAAAAATCTAAATAAACTTCGTAAAATGCCTTTGAAATTAAAAAATTCTTTCGAAAAAATAGAGGCTTTTCCTGAAACTGTTAGGTAATTTATTCAAGTCTTTATAAAAATCTTTTAAAATCATTTGAAATCATACCCCAAATGTTTTATGATCCCTTAAAATTGGTTAAGATTCCTTGAGATCTAGTAAAATCCGTAAAAAGTGTTGGAAATCTCGTCATATTTCGTAAAAATATTGCGATCATTTGAAATACTTTGTAGTCTGTTGAAGTACCTTAAAATCCCTTAAAATATTTTCAAATCAGTAAAATACTTTAAATACTTCAAATACTTTCAAATATTTCAAATTCTTTGAAATCCCGCTTAATTGAAAATAGTTTATATATTTTTGATATTTTAAGTAAAAAATATGAAATTTTTCAACAAAAGAGGGCGACTATTTTCTTCTTCGTAACCGAATTCACATCATGAGATTGTGACTGCCGTTCCGTCTATAATCGAAATTTTATTTAAACAGATATATTAGTTATCCCTGCTAGAAATAATCAATTGAGATTAATAAGAAACAATCGAACTAATATCTCAGTTCTCAATCGTTCCAAATCATGTTTCGCCATCTAGCTTTAGTTCAAGACACTAACTGTAAGTAAAGTCGTTTAGCATACTTCGCAGAGCTGCCGGAACGAGCTACAAATTAACCCCCACCGTAACTACTGTTTGAGAGCCGCAAAACAGAAGGTGCATGAAGAAGAACATGCACTGTGAGTTCGTGTGTAAGCCGAAAATGCACGATTCGACTTCGGTTTTCTGCTCTACGATGATTGTCGATCTGAAAGCTTCGGAAGACTTCGGTGGTCTTCTATTTATATTTCGGTCCCCATTTGAAAGAAATGGAAGAAATTAGCGAATTTAATGTTCCGCGTGATACTTCATTTCATGCATGAGTCGATTTTGAGGTTATGTTTTTCAGGTGTATATAGTATGAA
>NC_046664.1:71743093-71748132 GCF_010883055.1 Belonocnema kinseyi | reverse complement strand
ATATTAATAATGTTAGTATTTGAATTATAAAATATAATATTAATTTTAATGAATAGTTGACTAACTTTTAATAGGAATATTGAAACTTTCAAATAAAACAATTAGTTTTCGCTTTAAATTGTTAAAATTAATTGAAACTTCCTTGGAATATTTTTAAATGTCCTAAAAGAGTTTATATCCTTTAAAATCTCTTGAAATTTTTCAAAGCTCTTGAAAATTCATTGCATATTTAAAAATACCCTAAAATATATCAAATCCTTTAAAATCTCATATTAAATTACCATTTTCTTGCAGTAAATCACATATTGAACATTATGACGAGTCTTCTGCATCTATTAATCCATTTGCAACATTTCAATTTCGTTTCGTTTCAGATTTCCAAAGATCTACTAGAACTTATAAAAGAATTGGGTCGCAATCCCGGTGTTCTTGAAGCTGTCTCTTTGAGACGCACAAAATGGTCTAAAATAGTAAATAATGTTCTAGCTCCTCACGAAAGGGATCGTATAACTACTGTGTTAAGAGAAAGTAAATTTTCAGTTTATTTCGATGAAACCAGCGAGAGAACGAACGAAAAATGGTCGTCGCTTTTGGTCCATTATATTGGTCCTAAGAGTTTAGAAGTTAATTTTGTCCTTTTGCAAATCATCAATGTAAATGCATCAGATTGTTCAGCTGGAAAATTATTTGAGTCTTTTTGTAATTGTTTATGCAAAAACCGATTCCTTTAACACACATTGTCGGTATTTCTTGTGACAATACAAACGTCATGGTTGGGAAGTTCAACTCATTGTACAGTAGATTCAAAGCTACAAGTCGCAATTTGATTTTATGTCAGTGCGTGTGTCACTATTCAGCATTAAATGCATCCGCGGCGTGTGAGCATATCCCACACTTTTTAGAAGAATTGATAAAAGTAATTACAACTTTTCTCAATTCTAGTCCTAAAAGAACCGCCATATTCAAGGAAATGATTCTAACGCTTTTAGTACACGTTGAATGTTTGAACAAATTAGCCCCAACACGTTGGCTTTCACGCCACCCTTGTGTGCGACAATTAATTGAGAATTATAATTTCCTTCTTAAATTCTTCATGGAATAAGCATCAGAGAAAGTTGCAAAGGCTGATGAAATTTTAAGAAATCTTCAGTTCCCTGAAACATTGGGGTACTTATATTTTCTTGATCATGTACTCGATAAATTCAACAAATTTAATGCTACTTTTCAAGGTCGCGAAACGCTCGTCCAAGATTTGTATCCTGCTTCCAAAAACTTATTACTATGGTTTCTTCATAATTTCATTGAGCCTTCAGCATTAAAATCGTCTGATATTGAGACGATTTATTTTTCGGACAAAAGTTGTCACAAATCAAAAATAAAATTGGGTGCAGAGTGCGACACGTACCTAACTGAGCAGCTTTCAAGTCGTGCAATGTCAGAAAGTGCAATTTCCACGTTCAAAGAAAATTGTTCGAAATTCCACGTAACAGCTTGCGAGAGAATGCGCGAGAATCTTCCTATTAAGAATGCCACTTTTAAGAACATTGCTGTTTTAAGGGAAGAAACTGCACTATTTGAACCGGACCGGCCTGTTTCATTTCATTCCTTGATGAAGACATGCCAAAAAGTAGGATTAACTGACCCAAAATGGTTGAACTCTTTGCTTCGGGAATGCGAATTATTATTCAAAATTGATGAAAATTGTAAAAAGTCCCTGGAGAAAATGAGCTTTGATGACATGTGAACTAAAATATTATTTTCCATCATTCCCGACGCAAAGAACAATAAAATAAATGGATTAGGAAACGACACTGTAAAATCAATTTATGTTTTGCGTTTCAATTTAAAAGTGACTAAACAGACAGCTTTAAAAATGCCAATTACTCAAAAACATTTACATAGCATGTCAAATGATATCCTGTACACGACGGCAGAGAATACAGCTCAAGCAGCAGGACAATTGCTTCGAATTTGTGCAGGAAACGATACAGAATTTTAATACGTATATTTAGATTGTTATGAAAAAGGATCTCGTGACTTCTTTATTTGATTTATTGTTAAATTAGTTCCGATTAACTTGTAGTTGTTGTACTGATTTCGCGTTCAATTTTTAAAATGTTCATAAAGTTGTAAAGGTTTCAAGATTGAGAATTCCCTTGTCAATTTGTACATATTGTAAATATTTGGTCTTGATGGTGGATTAGGCCTACTGGGAAAACCACCTTAAAAATAACGCGCCTACGAATCTACCTCTGTGGTGGTGTGGAAAAGAGGAAAATATAAATATACATTATAATGTACATTATTGTACATAATTATAAAATTATACATATTTTTTTTAAACATACTTTTAAATTTTAAACGCTTTCAATTTATTTATGTTTATTGGTTTTTTATACATAAAATTTCAAGTGTAAAATTTCAAATTTGAAGACTTGAATGCCTTCGAATTGAAGAGAATGTCTAATTGAAAAACATATATTTTTTATGAATAAACTTCCAAGTTTACAATGAAAAATTTGAAGACTGAATCCCAAAGAGTTGAAAATTATTCTTATTGAATAGTTGAAAATTTTTGAAAATTAAATTTCGAAAGCCTTTAATTTTTATTGATTCCGTTTTCAAAACTCTAATCGGCAAACATTTGAATATTTAACATTTTTAAACTTTTCTCTTTTTTAAATTGCAATCTGAATTTTCACAGAATTTCAAGAGATTACAAAATATTTTTAAGGAATTTAAATATTTAAGGCTGTTTTAAAAGATGTGAAAGGATTTTCAATTGATTTTTATAATTTACAGGAATTTCAAAGAATTAAAAAATTTTAGAAGGCTTATTTTTTTAAATTCCAAAGTAATCTAGAAATCCTAAAAAAAGTCCTAGGCATTTCAAAATATTTTTAAGGATTTCAAAAATTTGAGAGAATTTTAAAGATTCCAAGGAATTTCCATTGATTACAGTAATTTAATCTGTTATTTTGAAGGATTTGAAATATTTCAGGGAATTTTTAAGAAATTTTCAAGAGCTTTAAAAAAATTTCAAGAAATTTCAAAAGATTTTAAATATTTGTGAATGTTTTAAAGGATGTCAAGTAATTTTCAATTTATTTTTATAATTTTAAGGGATTTCAAAGAATTAAAAAAATGTTAGCAGAGTTATTTTTAAAAATTTCAAAGTCCTTAAGAAATCTTTGAAAGGTTTCTATGTGTTTGAAAAGATTTTGAAGGTTTGAAATACTTGAGAGTATTTAAAAAGGTTTCAAAGAATTTTTAGTTGATCACAGCAATTTAATATGAGATTTTTAAGGATTTGAAATATTTCAGGGTATTTTTAAAATTTCAAGGAATTTTCAAGGGCTTTAAACATTTCAAGAGATTTCAACAAATTTGCAAGGATTTTAAATATTTGAGGATGTTTTAAACCTTGTTGTGCACACCTTGCTCCTGTAACTGATTGTGCACATGGGGTGTTTACCACCCCAGTCACTTTGAAGGTGAATTAGGGATCGTCCATAAATTACGTAACACGTTTTTCTTTTGTTTGAATAAAGACAAGCATGAAATTGATGTGAAGTTGAGAAAGACACAACGATATAAACAAAAGAAAAAAGCGTTACGTAATATATGGACGATCCCTTACGGGGATACTATTCGTGCTTTAGACTTTTAAAAAATTCCTAGGTATTCTTTAAAGCTTGAAAAATGTGGTACAAAAGGTTTCATAATGATTTTTTTATACTAACATATCATAAAAAATATTGAGGTTGAAAAACACGAAAAATTTACTTTTTTTACTGAAAAATTCACCAAAAATTCAATTTTTAATATTTTTCAAAATTCTTGCGGGAGAGAAATCTTGAAACACTGCAACTTAAATTAAAAATATTAGTTTATTTCGAAATTTCAAAAACCATAATTATTTCGCTATATGAAGTCATGCATATTCGAAAAAATTTCGAACATCATGGTAGATTGAATAGTATGTATTTATTGTAAAGAAATAATATAATTCGCAGTTTTTTACATATAATTATTAAGGTACATGCAAGAATGGTCGCGATTCCAAGTTTTAAATCCGCTCGCAAACAAACGATCGCAAATCGCTCTTGACGATGATACCTTGCAAAGTGAATATAAATTCCTTGAAGGCAGTATTGGGCTGAAATTTTCGTATCATCATCTTGCTGAACTAATTTGCGTTTCAACAAAATGCGCGCATTTACTGCCGCCTGGCCTAGCATTCCAAACAAAATTCGTCCTTCCCTCTCAGTGTTGATTTAGGTCGACCGCGTGCGCGAGACTGATGAAGACGCTCTTGTAGCATAGCGTTCTCCCATTCCTCGTCGGTCGTTTCCTCGCCCGAACTCGCACTATCAGTTCCTGAGAATTCGCTGACGTGGTCCTCTTCACCTTCTGAAGGTGCACGTTGAAGCTATTGCTTTCTTCTTCTGCCTCCTTCAACTGCTCTCGAATAGGCCGACTCCTCAAACTATAAGCCTCCTGCACACATTTAAAAATAGAAGGATAAAAATAATTACGCTCGCACTTCACTATTATCACTATTCACTTACTAATAAGCCAAAATAAATAAAAAAATTAAATTAAAAATAAATCACAGAAATATACGTACTGTGCACATGGGGTGAATAACACCCCAGTATCTCGAAACGTCTTCTTTGCACTGTTGCCAAGAGCACACTAAAGCAGTGATCCCAGATCTGAAACGAGATGCGGTCCAATACTATGACAGGGCTATGTCCGTGTGAATATAGTGGGAGACGCTGTAAATGACTGAGTTGCGCGCGCAACCCATTTCTCCTCTTCTGAATTTGAAAACTCGAAAATGCACGATGGCCGGTCGGAGCACTTCGTCGATTCTATTCATATATCTATCTGCTAACAGCTAACTGCTTTGAAATAAATTGAGGAGATTGGGATTTTCGTTGAAAATACATTTTTGAAACTGACAATCAATCAATACCATTTTTGGTTAAGAAATCATGTGTTTTGTTAAAAGGTCGTCTTTCTTTGTAGAAATT
>NC_046664.1:71741389-71742993 GCF_010883055.1 Belonocnema kinseyi | reverse complement strand
GTAGCGTTCAAACTTAAAATTTAGCTCATTACAATTTTAACAAATCAAGGCTTTTTATTTCTAACCACTCTGTTCAAATTTGTATAGTTTTTAATTGTTGTTAATAATGGCTTGTCCCAGATCTGAATTATTATTTTTTTCAAAAAATCTCTGATCCAATTCAGAAATACATACAATTGCTTTGAAAAAAATTTTTAATTCAGAAATATTTCATTTAAACGCCCAATAATTCATACGTATAAAACACAAACTTTTAACACCTTTTAATTTTACAATTTTTTTAATTAAATTATTTTAATATACGAAATAACCGTTTAAAAATTTTTATGACTTTAACATGTGAGAAATTTCTGGTTAAAAATACAAATTACGCTATTATTTTTAAGGTTCGACACTCTTTAATCAATAATTAAAACTTCTTCTGTTGTTGAAGATTTATCATTTTAGTAGAAAATGTAATTATTTTGTTGGAAATTTGTTATTCTCTTTTTTTGAGTCGAAAATTCAATTATTTTGATAGTAAGTTAATTTCTAACATTTTCAATTGGCGAACTAAAATTGTTATCTCCAAATAACAATGCAAAAAAATTAATCTGGAACGATTTAAAATAAAAACAATGTAACTTTTATTTTAAAAAGTTTTTAGTTAAAAAATTAATATAATCGTTCAATTTTTAATGTTATGAACTGAAATTTTTTGGAATTATTATCATTTTGAACCTTAAAAATAATAGCGTAATTTGTATTTTTTAACCAGAAATCTCTCAAATGTTAAAGTGATACAAATTTTTAAACGGTTATTTCGTATTTTAACATAATTTAATTTAAAAAATTGTAAAATTAAAAGTTGTTAAAAGTTTGTGTTTTATACGTATGAATTATTGAACGTTTAAATGAAATATTTCTGAAGTAAAAATTGTTTTCAAAGCAATTGTATGTATTTCTGAATTGGATCAGAGATTTTACAATTTTAATTTAGAATAATATTCAAAATTAATTTAAAACTTGAAATTATTTGAAATAATTTGAAACACGATGTAGATTTTTGCAGATTTAAAAAAAAAGCTTTTGAGAATTGTAAAATATTCAAAAAGAATAACAAAAATGGTTGTGATTGCTAAGAAAGTTGAAAATGATTTTTTAGTTTGAAAAATTAATTTTAAGTGAGTATTTGAAAAGATTTAAAAAATTTAAAAAAAAAGGAATCAGGACGATTTTAAGGCAATTTTTTTATTTTGCAGTTTTTTTTAATTTTAGGAAAAAAATCTAATTAACACAATAAATCAATTTTCAACCCAAAAGTTTACTTTTCAACAAAATAAATTAATTTTCTATCAAATAATTGGTGTTTTAACTAATAAAATGTAGAGGATAAAGTTTCAAACAAAAATGGAATAGTACAATTTCCAGATAAAAACTGAGCTAAAAAATTGAATTGAACAAGACAAAAAAAACGAATTTTCAACAAAAATGTTAAATTTTCAAGGGAAAAGGTGAATTTCTGACCAAGAAGATTAATGTTCTATACAAAAAAAACGATTTTCCAACTTAACCAATATAAACGATTAATTTTTAATCAATCATATAATAGTTACATTTTCAGA
>NC_046664.1:71739228-71741289 GCF_010883055.1 Belonocnema kinseyi | reverse complement strand
TATAAAACATAACATTAATTTTAATGAATAGTTAAATAACTTTTAATAGAAATAGTTAAACCTTCAACTAAAAAAATTAATTTTCTGTAGAAAAAAAAATTGAATGAAATACATAAATTAAAAAAATGCTACAATTGTTTGAAACAAAATATTTAAATTTTTAAACAAAAAGATAAATTTTCAACCAGAAAAATTGAAAAAAATAGTTAAAATTCTTTGAAATTGAATTGTTAAATTGTTCAATTTGTTTAAAATTGTTTAATTTGAAATTAAGTTATTAAAATTAATTTAAAATTCCTTGAAATGTTTTAAGCCATCCTAAAATATTTGAAATCCCTTGAAATTTTGCAAAGCTCTTGAAAATTCTTTGCAATTCTAAAAATACCCTAAAATATTTTAAATCCTTTGAAATTGCATACTAAATGTATTGAAATCAATTGAAAATTTCTTGGAATCTTTTTAAACATCCTCAAATATTTAAAATCGTTAAAAATATTTTGCAATCTCTTGAAAATTCCTTGAAAATCAAAAAATACCCTAAAATATTTCAAATCTTTACATTTTAATACTAAATTATCTTAATCAATTAAAAATTCCTTGCAATCTATTAAAATATCCTAAAATATATTAAATCTTTCAAAATCTCATATTACATCACCGTTATCAATTGAAAATTCCTTGGAACATTTTTAAATATTCTCAACTATTGCAATACCTTGAAAATATTTTGAGATACCTTGACCTTTTTAAAAAGATTTTTAATTTATTATTACACCATTAAGCCGTTTCCCTTTCGGGGTAGGCATGACTCACTCGGTGGGGAAAGGAGTAATGTGGGGAAGGGATAGAGAATTTTCAGATACATCCAGAATTCTCGTGTTATTTTTGTATATAACACGTTCGTTCCGCAACACTGCTCCAACCCAGGTTGCTGATCAATCCCTCTAGCAATTACCCCAAGTGAAGATCATCACAAAGTCGTTATGTAAGGCTCCCCACTTGGGTCCATCAGTGGCCAAGGTCTTTTGTTTCAGGCGTCATTCACTCTACTGACACTCTTTTTATGAACTATTTGCCACCATACTTTCCTGTCCTGCCATACTTATCTAGCTTCTTTTATGTCCATGAATTTTTTTATGCAGGCTCTCGTGTTTCTGTGACTTCTTATGTCTCTTCTAACTAGGGTCTCATTCACACATTCTAACCCTTTTTTCCGCAGTCTACCTCTGGGCACGCTGCCATTTATTTTACCTTGATACACTTGTTTCGCTAGTCGTTCATTTGGCATTCTCTCAACATGCCCGAACCATCTTAATCGATTTCTTTCCCATGTGTATTAGCGTCTCTTCTGCACCACATTCTTTTAGAATTATCTCGTTACTTTGTCTATCAGAGTTTTCCCGCATATTATGCGCATGAATCCCATTTCCATTGCGTTAATTTTACTCTCATCTCTTTCTTGATAAGTCCATTTCTTGCAACCGTAAAGTACAGTCGGTACAAATATAGAATTATGTATTTCCATTTTAACTTTCTTCTTTAAAATTCTTTGAAATTCCTTAAAATTGGAAAAATAGGATGAAAATTCCTTAACATCTTTTAAAACCCTTGTTGTGCACATGGGGTAAAAAACACCCCAGGGAATTTTCAAGTGTGATTTTCAAACACTCATAATGCGAATTGAGAACAGTGCCTCCATCTAGGTATAGTCGAGTATTTCTACTTCAACACGTTGTACATAGTTCAGCCCGTTCGACTTTAGTGCAGTGATCCCAGATCTCCAACGAGATGCGGTCCAATACTATGACAGGGCTATGTCCGTGTGAATATAGTAGGAGACGCTGTAAATGACTGAGTTGCGCGCGCAACCCATTTCTCCTCTTCTGAATTTGAAAACTCGAAAATGCACGATGGCCGGTCGGAGCACTTCGTCGATTCTATTTATATATCTATCTGCTGACAGCTAACTGCTTTGAAATAAATTGAGGAGATTGGGATTTTAATATTTCCAGATTTCGATGCTGACGATTCTCATAATTTGAATAGATCGCGCGCCTCTTG
>NC_046664.1:71735711-71739128 GCF_010883055.1 Belonocnema kinseyi | reverse complement strand
AATATTCATACTTTATACACCTGAAAAACATAACCTCAAAATCGACTCATGCATGAAATGAAGAATCACGCGAAACATTAAATTTCCCAATTTCTTCCATTTCTTTCAAATGGGAATCGAGATATAAATAGAAGACCACCGAAGTCTTTCGAAGCTTTCAGATTGGCAATCATCGTACAGCAGAAAATCGAAGTCGAATCGTGCCTTTTCCGCTTACACGCGAACTCACAGTGGTAAGCATGCACCTTTTGTTTTGTGGCTCCCAAACTGTAGGAATGGTGGCGGTAAATTTCAGGATCGATCTGACAGCTCTGCGCAGTAACGCAGCTGGGTAACGCAGCTCCCTATAATTCCGACATGCGATATCGACTGCTCGGTACATAGGTATTGTAGTGCTATAATCGGGCACTATGAACGCCTGTATCGTGCTCCTTCAGTACCCCTCCCCCAAACACGACACATACAAGCACGAGGTATAAGCGTCATTAGATCACAGTCTCTACGAGTAATAAGTTATAACAATATATTTACATTTATCTTTGAGCAAACTTGTGTGAACCTATTTACAATAATTTAATAGGATGGCTATTTGCATTTGGTATCAATGGATACTAGTCGAAGATTATTTTTAACATCTAGTAAAAGATTACATAAGGTGCCGAAAATTGTTTAGACTTGCAATTCGAAAATTGCTTGAATTTGCTAGAATTTTGCCAGGTACAATAGTAATAAATTTACAATTTGTGAAAGCCCTGCAGATTCAACGACTGTTTACGCAGAGTTAAAAATATATATATAACAAATGCAACGCACACTATTGGTGCAAAGAATATAAACAAGTTGCAGTATCAAGCACAAAATACATGGCCATTATAAGATGGACTTGATAATTATTTAAATTTACAAATTTAGTTTTAAAGTGAATACAGTCGTTAATGCGTAAATTAAAATAGTACAATAAATTTAGTACACATGAGAGATTTTTAATCTTGGAAGGTAACTTTCTTTGTCAAAAAAGTTCCAAGTGGAGAGGCTAAACCCGTTCCGTTAGCTGACTCTCCTTGAATTGGCAAAATGCTTTTGATTTCCTCGCGCATGAAATATGGGGGTTTTAAGTGTTCGATAGACACTTGGCGTTTAGAGCCATTGACATCAATTTAACATACGCAGTCGGAAATTCGGCTCATTACCTTGTGAGAGCCAGTGTAGGGCCGCTCAAGAGATTTCCTTGCATGATTGCGCATAAAAACGTGCGAAAAAACTGTTAAATCCTTGAATAAAAATGATTTTCGTTTAAATTTGTGTCCTACTGGGATAGGCTTTATTTTTCGCATATGTTCCCGAAATTCGTCGATGAACATATGTGGATCCGGAGCAAAGTCGTCAAGTAGAACACACTCGCCCAGGATCGTAATCCTAAAAGGACAATTGAGAGTGCTTGAGACCATTCTTGTCAGCATGAAACATGATTGCTGCTTTTAGGCATCTATACCAACGCTCAATCATGCCGTTTGCGACAGGATGGTAAGCGGTAGTGCGAATGCTATTAAACCCTATAAGTTGGAGTAAGGCTTTAAAGACCTGCGCCTCAAATTGGGAACCCAGGTCCGTCGTTAGATTTTCCGGTGAGCCATAACGTGAAATCCATTGGTCGAAAAAGGCTCGACAAATCGTGTTAGCCTGAGGTACCGCTTCGGGCCTCCGGGAGAAGCGATTGATCATGTTTAAGCAATAACGAAATCCGTTGCTTAAAGGCAGAGGACCCACGATGTCCATATGGACATGACGAAAACGACCGTCTGGTGCCGCAAAATCAACAGGTAAACGCTGGTTGTGGCGCGAAATTTTGGACTGCTGACAAGCAGTGCACTGCTTGCACCAGTCCGCTATATTTCGGCGCATGGAAGTCCAGACGTAGAGCTTCCTGATAACACGTTCGGTTACCTTAGCGTTGGGGTGCGCAATGATTGTGAAAAAGAAGGAACACGCGTTTTCTTAGTGTCAATAGAATGTGTGGACGTAAGGTTTCGCCTAGTAAATGGCAATAAATCGATGACCTTCCTCAGTTCCATTTGATTTTTTAAAGATTTGAGGAGGGCTGTTAATTCCTCGTCCGACTCCTGGGTTGCAGCTAGTTCACCGATGCTGAATTCAGTAGGGATGATGATACCCTCTACACGCGATAGTGAATCGGCGACATTGGCAGAACCCACGATGTGTTCGATCTGGGTTGTGAATTGTGAAATGAATGCCAACTGTCGCTGTTGCCGCTGTGACGCTTTCTCAGATTTTTGCAAGAAGAAGAAAATTAAAGGCTTGTGATCGGTGAAGATTTTGAATATCTGCCCTTCTAAGAAATACTTGAAGTAGCGAATGGCTTCAAACGTCGCCGTCAACTCCCGATCTTAAGCGCTGTAATTTCTCTGAGCTGATGAGAATTTTTTCGAGAAGAAGGCCAGGGGTTTCCTCTCACCCTTAAGCTTTTATTCAAGAGAGGCTCCAATACCGAAATCAGAGCTATCCGTTATGAGATGAGTCTCGGCATCGTGAGAGGGATGGGCGAGGATTGTCGCGTTCGCTAGGTCCTGCTTGACCTGTTCAAACGCGTGATCTGCCTCGACCGTTCAGGGAATGACCCTTTTATCATTTTTTCGCGAATCGCTTTAAAAAAAATTAAGCGGGGCTTGCTTTTCAGCCACGTGCGGTGAGCTGTGCCGATAGAAATTAATCATCCCTAAAAATATCCAGAGCTCTGTGGTGGTTTTAGGTTTAGGGAAGTTGGTGACAGTCTGAATCTTTTCTGACGTAAGTACGCAACCATGGCTATTGACAAAGTAGCCTAAAAATTTCAATTTTTCTTTACCAAATTAGCGCTTGACGTGATTGACGCTTAAAGAATACTTCTTTAACCGCTGGAAAACGTTCCTAAAGTGGCTGTCATGCTCTTCTTTGTTGGGAGATGCGATGAGGATATCAAGAATGTAGCAGAAAACAATGCCAAGGTCACCCAACACTTGGTGTATGTGCCTTTGGCAGGTCTGCCCAGCGTTTCGCAACCTGAAGGTCATCTTCGTATATTCAAAGAGCCCGAATGGGGTGATGACCGCAGTTTTTGGTACGTCATCGGGAGCGATGGGCATTTGATGATATGCCATATGAAGGTCAATTTTAAAGAATACCTTCTTGCCGTGCAAGATGGTAGGAAAATCGCTGAAGTGCGGAACCAGATATCTGTCTGGCACAGTTGCAGCGTTTAATCTGCGGTAATTGCCGCAAACGCGCCATTCGCCGCTTTTTGCGGACCAAGTGTATAGAAGCAGTGATCCCAGATCTGAAACGAGATGCGGTCCAATACTATGACAGGCCTATGTCCGTGTGAATATAGTAGGAGACGCTGTGAATGACTGAGTTGCGCGC
>NC_046664.1:71733004-71735611 GCF_010883055.1 Belonocnema kinseyi | reverse complement strand
GCGCGCGCAACTCAGTCATTTACAGCGTCTCCTACTATATTCACACGGACGTAGGCCTGTCATAGTATTGGACCGCATCTCGTTTCAGATCTGGGATCACTGTATAGAAGTGGCCCACGGGCTACTAGACTGTCTACAGATATCGTCTTTTACGAGTTGTTTATATGTGGCCTTTGCCGATGCGAGGTTGTCCGGATGCAATCGCCTTTCCCGGTCAGCAATCGGAAGTCCAGTGGTTATAATATGGTGCTGAACTTTGTCATTCGAAGTCGCGTTAGTTGCCCGCGATGGGGAGGTAACTTCCGGAAAGCCTGCTAATAGTTTTAACAATGGAGCAGATCGATCGACTGAAGTCACTCCAAAAATGGGAATAACTTTTAGAAATCCCTTGGTGCTAAGACCGGTTTTTGTGTCAACAAATCGAGATTCGTGAAGAAACGGTACAAGACAGAAATAAGGCAACAGGTCCACTCCAATTATTGGATAAGGAACTGAGACTACAAAAATATCCCAAATGAACTCCGGACACTGTTAATAATGTTTGGAGTTCTACAACATATCTACTAGAATCCTACAATACAAGCGTAACACAACGATGCAACGATCCGAGTGCCCCAGGTCAAACACATGGTATCGTAGTGCGTATTCTACGAGAATACGTAGTTTAATACGTATTCGAAGAGAAAATTTTCAAAATTTATATTTTGTGAATAATGAAAACTGTTCCAAATGGTCAGTGAACGACCCAGGTGCACCAGGTCACGCCCTAGGTAGTTTAGCACGTATTCTACAAGAACTCTTTCAGAATTTAGATTGTTCCAACAGCCAAAAGTACTAAAAATTGTGAATTGACTATCCGGGAGCACCAGGTCGCGCCCCAGGTGGACTCTAATTTTTAGTAATTTTGGCTGTTGAAATAAACTAAATTTCGAAAAAGTTCTCGTAGCATACGTGCTAAACTACCTGAGGAGCTACCTGGTTCACCCGGATTGCCGACTCACAACTTGAAATTGTTTTTGTCATTCACAAAATTTAAATTTTTTAAAAGTTCTCGTAGAATACGTATCATACTACCTCGTGCCCGATCTGGTGCACCCGGATCGTCGACTCACAATTTATAGTAATTTTAGCTGTTCAAACAATCTAAATTTTGAAAAAGTTCTCGTAGAATACATACTAAGCTGCATGGGGCGCGACCTGGTGCACGCGGGTCGTCGAATCACCATTTGGCATTGTTTCATTATTGACGCAATTTCAATTTTTTTAAGTTCTCCTAGAAAATGTTTTAAACTACCTTGTGTTCGACCTGGAGCACCCGGATCGTCGACACACAAATTTTGTTGATTTAGGCTGTTGAAACAATCTAAATTTTGAAAAAGTTCTCATAGAATACGTGCTAAGATACCTGGAGCGCGACCTGGTGCACCAGGCTCGTCGACTGACCATTTAGAATTTTTTTCCATTATTGACGAAATTTAAATTTTTTTAAATTTCTTGTAGAAAACGTTTTAAACTACCTTGTGTTCCACCTAGAGCATTCGAATCGTCGACACATATAGTAATTTGTGGTAATTGTGGCTGTTGAGACAATCTAAATTCTGAAAAAGTTTTCGTAGAATACGTATTAAGATACCTTGTATTCGACCTGGTGCACCCGGATCGTCGACATATAATTTTTAGTAATTTTGTCTGTTGAAACAATCTAAATTATGAAAAAGTTCTCGTAGAATACGTGCTAATAAACCTGGGACGCGTTCTGGTGCACCCGAATCGTCGACTGACCATTTGGAATTGTTTTCATTATTTATCAAATTAATTTTTTTTTAATTTCTCGCAGAATACATATTATACTGCTTGCTGCTCGATCTGGTGCACCCGGATCGTCGGCTCACAATTTTTAGTAATTTTTGCTGTTTGAATAATCTAAATTTTGAACAAATTCTCGTAGAATACGTGCTAAGCTACCTAGTGCGCGACTCGATTCACCCGGATCGTCGACTCACTAATGGTAGTTATTTTGGCAATTGGCACAATTTAAATTCTTAAAACGTTACCTTAAATTCTGAAAGCGTTACCTTACGTTTCGGAAATAAAATTCCAATACATGTAGTGGAAGATTCCAAGAGAAACTTTTAACATTGCAAGACTTGAAGAAATTACCTAACAGTTTCAGGAAAAACCTCGATATTTGCAAAAGAATTTTTTAATTTTTAAGGGATTTTAAGGAGTTTTGGATTTTCAGAGATGTAACTAAATTTCTGCAAGTGCCAAAAATTTTAAAGAATTTTGAGGAATTTAAGGAATTAAGAGCAATTTCCTCAGATTTCAACAGATTTAAGGAAATTTTGTGGGATTGCCAACGTTTTAAAGTATTTTAAAATAAGTCACAGGGTTTTTAAGGATGTAATGTAATACTCAAGTATTTTCACGTATATCGAAACATAAAAGAAGATTCTAATAGGATTTCGAAGACTTAAAGAAATATAAAGAGTTAATATTAGATAGATATCAGAAAATGGTGTTTTTTAACTGACAATAACCTCGGAATTTTTCATTCTAACCACAGTTTGACTAAAAGATCATTTTCTGCTAATATTTTAGAACAGG
>NC_046664.1:71729794-71732904 GCF_010883055.1 Belonocnema kinseyi | reverse complement strand
AAATGACTAAAACAATGATAAGTGAAAATAAATTAAGCAATTTAGATTTTTATTCATATATTGAGCATGAAGAACATTTAAGGTCGTATGTGTAGCATGATTATTGAGATCAAAAAACAAAATAATCAATCCCAACCCGGGCATCTGAAATATACAATTTTTCAAATGAAAAAAATCTGCGTAATTATAGATAATATTTTTTTTTCTATTTACCATCACCCATTGAAATCTCTCCCAGATAAAATGCAACAAAAACTAAAGATATAATGTACACTAAAGTCAATAAACATATCTTCATTATGAAAAAGTAACCGTTCTCTCGTGCGCCGTGTAACAAAAAATGTTATAGTTGTTGTGTTTTCCGAATGTGAAAAGGTTTTAAAATTATTTTTTTCACATATCCTAAAAAAAAAGAATGGACAATTTATTGCAAGATAATATATATTGATTGGTAGAATGCACTTACACTATAATTACTTCTTTAAGTATATACTTAATTACATGTACTATGAATAATGACATGATATGTGCTATGTGATTATTCTTTTTATCAGTTTTATATTAGTAGATATAAATCAGGCCGAACGTCATGCAACATTCAACAATTGTCACCCCCCACCCCCACTAAGCTACTTTCTTATGTAAAAGAATTGTTCACTCATATTGTGTGATTTTAATTATTTTAATAGATTCCACGTCAATTCAAAATGTTTTTAAGGATTTCATCAAATTTTATAGGAAATCGAACGGGACTTTCATTTCATGGGATGAACAATTCCTACGAATTTTAAAGATTTCGACGAATTTTAAAGATTTCAATAGACATCTTAAGGTTTTGGAAAATTTTAATGAATTTCATGCAAAATCCTGTTAAATAAAACAAGAATCCAACGACCAAATTTGGGCCACAATGAATAAACCAAAACCAAATAGACTATTGTAATTTGAAAAAAAAAACAAATAAAATTTTCGGACAAAAATAAAAAAGAGGAAAGGAAAATGAGAAGGCAGCCAATCACGTCCCCTTCCTTCTCTTTTTCCTTCTTTCGTCTTTTTTATTTTTATTATCATCAAATTACAATAAAATAAAAATAAAACATAAATAAATCAATAAAATTGCATTACCAACGTTTCGTTACTCGTACAGGATCCATATCAAGGCAAGGAAAATATAAGTGGTAGAAATTGACAGCACCGACGAACAGATGCTCTCTCTTTGATACCTGAGAATCGACTGAGGCTCAGTAGGCCAATCTGCTGTAAACACAATATAAATATCTGTCACAATTACATCAGAAATAGAGAAAGTAAAAGAAAACCAGAATTCATGAAACCGCCACATTAAATGTAATTAATCATTTTAGCATAACTTTTGTTCAGCTTATCCAAATCGGTTTTTAAATTAGTAGATAACTTTTTTTGTTTTTAATATAAAGCATTTCCATGAATTCCCTCTTTCTCTCATTACCTTCACTATGCAAAATTTGAACATTATCCCAGTGAAACTCATGGTCAACATCAACAAATGCCTTTGTATGTCTGGCAAGAATCCTAAACGAATATCACTTTTGTGTTCCTCTATCCTAGTATTTAGAAGTCTGCCAGTCTGTCCCACGTAATTCATTTTACAGATCCTGCAAGTGATCTTATGACAACACCAACCTGTTCAAAATTATCTAAAGGATCGTTGCAAAAATTTATCATCGAATCCATTTTAAATAGAATGCGGAAAATAGTATGAATTTTAAAATTTTTTAACATAAGTTCAATAGTTTTAGAAATTTGACCAAAAAATGGAAGAACAAAAGTATTAAATGAACTATATTCCCTTAAATCTTTCTGATTGTCTACAAGCAAATTATTAATCTCTTTGTTTTTGATTTGTTGAACTCTAATTTCAATATGTTTCTCAATTAACTTTTTTGGATAATGAATCAGAAAAAGGATATTCCTAACAATATTTAAATTTCTTGTGTAAAAAGAATAATGGGACAAACCTAGAACTCTGTCAACTAAGTTTTTAAGTACTGCAATTTTGTTTTGAAAGGAATGAGCAGAAAGGAAATTTAAAATTCTACCTGAATATGTACTTTTTCTGTACCAATTGGCAATAATATTACCATCCCAACCCTTAATTACTTCTATGTCCAAAAAACTGATTTTATAATCAACTTCAAAGGATTGAAAATATCTCCAAGGATTCTACAAGGTTTCAATAAAGGTTAAAATAAATCCTTTAATCTACTCTGATAGAAATATCTCGTTTCGAAGAAATATTGTTACTGAAAGGTTTTTTAGTCATCGAGATGAAATTTATCTTTTACTCATGGAAAAATAAATACAGAGATTTCTAGGCATTTTTTAAGGGTACTTTAGCAATTATTTTATAGATTGCAATGGACAGACATAAATATTGTCAATAATTTTGTACTTATTTAATTTGGTTTCTGTTAATTTTTGAAGGGTTTCACAACTCGGTTTTTGAGTGTACATCAGATTACAAAAAATTACTAAAGATTAAAGAAGGTTCCAAAATGTTTTAAAGATTTAAAAATATTTAAAAGGATTTTTAATATTTTGCAAGGATTTCAAAGATTAAAAAAACGTATGTACGCCATATTTCAAATATTTTACAAAGTTTCCAAAAGTTTCAAAATATTTAAAGGTTTTAAAGATTTAAAGGGTTCCTTAAAGGTTTCAAAATATTTGAGAAAATTTGAAAAGCTTTGATTAAGATCTAAAATTATCTAATGATTTCAAGAATTACAAAATATTTCACAAATATTCAAAAAGATTTGACACAGATTTAAAAGATTTCACAAAAACTTCTCAAACATTTCGAATATTTAATAAAAATTGCAAGGATTTAGAAGATTATATAAAAGAGTATATTAAACTAGATTTTCAAGATTTCAAAAGATTTTATACAGATTCAGAATATTTCATCGATTTCCAATGAGTGAAATATATTTGAGAAAGATTCCACAAATGTTTAGAAAGTTTCATAGAAAGGGGGAGGGTCGGTAAGGCCGGTATTTGGCCTAATTTATTTTTGGACCAAAAAATCTGAAAAAATCATGGTAGTATCTTATAAGTATCCCGAGTCGATT
>NC_046664.1:71726800-71729694 GCF_010883055.1 Belonocnema kinseyi | reverse complement strand
TGGCATTAAATTGAACCAGCTATGGATAATAATTATAGCACAAATATACAAAATGTACAAATGGATTTTAAGGCGAAACACTGGACAGTTAAAAACACACGAGATTGACTCATTTATCTGTCAGATTGTATCTTGTCACAAAATTGCTTGCTTCGGGATCGAACATTAAAATACCAACAATTTCAATCCTAATTTCTAAATCTGCCTGAGTTAAAGTCGATATCAGGTTGTGTGCGTGCGATATACCTACGATGGCCACGCGACGCACACATGTTAAGGGTTGAGGGCCACTTTCATTTACCTCATGTCGGTCATTCTCTGTGGTGCAGTTTCTTTGCACACCGACCGAGTCCTGGAATCACTCATGGATTTAAAACCGATATATATATATATATATATCAAATGATCATCACGGGTATACGGGCGAGTAGGGGGCGCCATGTTTCTATCAACTGATATTTCTAATGCATTGTGACTCTGTATTTCTCTCTGATTGAAACATATAACAAAATTTAGCTAATTATTTAAAATACGGTTGAAATCAAAGCTGGATAGATTCACTTTCTAAAAATGTGTAAAATTTCCAGGTCCAGCGGCCACCCTGTATTTGCACTGCTGACAACGTATCATTTGTCGCTCTAACTTCTTTCCATTCTACTCTGTGCTGTCTGCTTATCACAGCCAAAGCCATGCAAATGTTCGCGCGGCTCTCCCACCACTTCCACCTATGCGACGGTTGTGCGGAACGAGGGAGCCGAGGACACGCTCCGTGCGGAACTTGAGACTACGCTCATCCGCTCTTTGGTTATTATGCTTAATTATATTTAAATTAAAAAAATTACCGAGAATCATACTTTTAAAACTTTTATTTTTTCTGATAAAATTTAAAACATTGAGTGCCTTAAAAATTTGAAAAGAATTTTTCTTAATTATTGATTTAATTTAAAATCATCTAACTACGTTTAAAAATCATATATAACATATCGAGTTTCAATAACCTTTTTTCCTAAGTTCGAAAGTATCGGATGAATGCCGTCAAGTGTTTATGATATTGTACTCAGCGTGGCATCGTAGCTATGGGAATTAGGGGTTCGACTTCTAAGCGTGCGGTGCGTGCGTTCGATTCTCGGTGCTTGCGGATATTTTAATAAACTGCGTATCTCTTTGGTTATAAGTAATTAGTCTGCTCTAGCCAAATTCAACAATTAATTTAGTTTTAGAATAATGCATGATGTATAGTTAAGAATTTAATGCCAATAAAAATACGAGAAAACGGATAAGTGTTTGTCAGAGGCTACAGAAAGGTGTAAAATGTTTAGATTTAACTTTTGCAAAGAAAATTTATTTTACATTTAGATGAATATTTTCCTTCTGTAAATAAAAAATATCTGGTAACAGATTATGGTAATATGCTAGTTAAACTTTTTTACTATTGCAACCATAGCATCACACTTCAGAATTTTTCAGAGACAGAGCCTCTGAAGAAACATGTTATAATATTTATCCGAGAAGAACTTTAATTGTAATCATTACGAAATCTCTTAAACCATAAAACATCACCACATAAACTACAAATAAATTATGAATTAATATGGAAAGAGATCAAGGATCTAGAAAGGACCTTCCTGTTTAGTCGGGCAATAAAAAGGCACCCTTGCTCGAGTCTGGTCAGAGAGTCTAGGCTAGTGGCTTTTCTGCAAAGCGTGACGTTCTTGTCAGGTCCTTTCCAGATTTCCCGTTCAGCGCCCCAATAAAGTAAGGGAAAAATAACTAGCACCCTACCAACACCGAGTCGCCATTTGTGCACGGGGAGAAACTATAGAAAAGGCGACTCCGTGAATTGCGTATCGGTCATTTGCCGATTAAGATTTTTTAAACTGAATTGGTCAGCAACTATTTGTACCATAAATGATAATATTAAATATGAATTTGCAAACATATATTTAAATATATAATTTTATCGCGCATCTTCTTTTCCAAATGCAAAAAGTTATTATAACATATATTTTTTTTAATAAATGAGGAAATCTGCTATTTTTTTCACATAGTGGCCTTCTTTCAGCTAATTTTAATAAAGTACTCTATGTATGTATAGTTGTACGTTATTTTGTTCAAAACAATAACCATCAATCGTCTTGCCACACATTGCAATTTTCATGAAATCTTTGAAAGGTTTGAGAAAACTTTCTTCAATCTTTTTTTCTGAAATATCTTTTGGGTTCGAGTCAATTCATTAAAATATTGTAAAATGTTTTAAAATTCGTTGAAAGCTTTTGAAGTAGTCTACTATTTATGAAGTGTTTATGAAATCTTTTGTGAAAGGGGGAGGGTCTCGGTAAGGCCGGTTTTTGGCCTAATTTATTTTTGGACCAAAAAATCTGAAAAAATCATGGTAGTATCTTATAAGTATCCCGAGTCGATTGCACGCTAAACGGACTACCCTCCACCCCCCAGCTACCCCTACAAATATAGGAAACACCACTACCCACCAACTGTATTTTCGAGAGATTTGACACTCTTAAACATGTATTCTGAGGTTAGCTCGGGTTTACTATGGTTTTCGGGGTCGCTGAATACAAATCTGGCGTCCCTTGACTTTTATCGCGACAGGTTCAAGGTCATTGGAAGGTCAAATCGAGAGAAAACGGTAAAAAAAAAAATACGTTATAGGACCTTGAACCTGACGCGATAAAGGTCAGCGGACACCAGGTTCGTAATCAGCGACCCCAAAAACCTATAACATATTTTTTTAAAAATTTTTTACCGTTTTTTCTCGATTTGACCTTCAAATTACCTTTAAATGACCTTGAACCTGAAGCGATAGAGTTCAACGGATGCCAGATTCGTAATTAGTGACTCCAAAAACCTATAACGTATTTTTTTGGATTTTTTTA
>NC_046664.1:71723265-71726700 GCF_010883055.1 Belonocnema kinseyi | reverse complement strand
ATTAGGTTAAAAATTCAGCTTTTTGTAGATAATACTCTTTTTGACTTTAAAATTTAAAAATTTATTAAAATTAAAATGGACCTTTTTTAGTAGAAATTTAATTTTTTGGTTGAGAATGTATCATTTTGAGTCAGAAATGCAATTTTTTGGTTAAAATATGAACTGTACATCTTCTTGGGTTGAAAAGTCGGTTATTTCACTAAGAGTTGAACTACTTTGTAAAAAAAAATACTTTTTTTTAACAAGGTTTTTAAATTTAACTATTTGGTTGAAAACTCATATTTATTCGCTTAAGAAATTCAACTTTTTGTAGATAATTCGTCTTTTTGACTTTAAAATTAAATAATTTCGTTTAAAATTCATGTATTTTATTTGAAATTTGTCTTTTTTGTAGATCATTAATTTTCTTTGTCGAAAATTCATCTGATTGGTTGACAATTCAACAACTTTGTTGAAAATAAATTTTTTCCGTTAAAAATTATTTATCTTTATCTAAAAATGTAACTATTATAGGCTTGATTAAAAATTAATCGTATATATTGGTTTAGTTTGAAAATCTTTTTTTTTTTTATAGAACATTAATCTTCTTGGTAAAAAATTCAGTTTTTCCCTTGAAAATTTAACAATTTTGTTGAAAATTCGTTTTTTTCCTTGTTCAATTCAATTTTTTATCACAGCTTTTATCTGGAAATTCAACTATTCTATTATTGGTTAAACTTTATCCTGTGAATTGTATTAGTTAAAACACCAATTATTTGTTAGAAAATTAATTTATTTGTTTTCGATTATGACTTGAAATATTATTTCAGTCTAAAAAAAAATTATTTTCAACCCATTCAATTTGAAATTTTTTAATTAAAAAAAGAAAATTTCGTTAATTATCAGCAATATTTGACCGTTCATTTAAAACAATCCATTACAAAGAACTGTTAAAAAATATACAAATTTGAACAGAATGGTTCGAAATAGAAAGCCTTGAATTGTTAAATTTGTAATGAGCTAAATTTTAAGTTCAAACGCTACAATTTTAATTTAAAAAAATATTCAGAATTAATTTAAAACTTGAAATTAGTTCAAATAATTTGAAACACGATTTAAACTTTGGCAGATTAAAAAAAAATCAGCTTTTTGAGAATTGTACAGTATTTAAAAACAATAACTAAAATTGTTGTGATTGCTAAGAACATTGAAAATTATTTTTGATTTTGACAAATAAATTTTAAGTGAGTATTTGAAAATATTTTAAAAATTAAAAAAAATAAGAATCCGGAAGATTTTAAGGAAATTTTTTTTATTTTGCAGTTTTTTAAATTTTAGGGAAAAAATTTAATTAACAAAATATATCAATTTTCAATCCAAAAGTTTACTTTTTAACAAATTAAATTAATTTCCTATAAAATAATTGGTGTTTTAACTAATACAATGTCCAGGATGAAGTTTCAATAAAAAATTGAATAGTTCAATTTCCAGATAAAAACGATTAATTTTTAATCAATCCTAGAATAGTTACATTTTCAGATGAAAAAAATAATTTTTAATCAAAAAATAAATTTTCAATAAAGTTGTTAAATTTTCAACCAATAACAGGAATTTTCGACCAAGAAAATTAATGATCTACAAAAAAAGACAAATTTCAAACAAAATACATGAATTTTCAACGAAATTATTTAATTTTAAAGTCAATAAAGTTGATTTTTTTCAGCGAAAAATATGAGTTTTCAATCAAAGAGTTAAACTTTCAACCAAATAGTTAAATTTTTAACCATAATTATAAGACCTTGTTGAAAATAACAGTATTTTTTTACAACGTAATTCAACTCTTAGTGAAATAATCGACTTTTAAGCCTAAAACGATGTACAGTTCATATTTCAACCAAACAAGGTCAATTTCCAACAAAATATATGAACTTTCAACGAAATTATTTAATTTTAATGTTAAAAATAGTATCATCTACAAAAAAGCTGAATTTGTAAGCCAAAAATATGATTTTTCAACCAGAATTTTAATTGTCGACCAAATAGTTTAACTTTCTATCAAATTGTTGACATTAACGCCCAAAGATGCAATTTTAACAAAAAAGTACAATTTTTAACAAAAAAATTAATTTGAAGGCAAATAGTTGAATTTTCAATTATAATTATGAATCCTTAATAAGAATAAATTAAATTTGGTACTAAGTACTTCAACTGTAAGTGAAAGTTAAACTATTTGGTCGACAATTAAAATTTTGGTTGAAAAGTCATATTTTTGAGTTAAAAATTCAAATTTTTTGTAGATGATACCCTTTTTGACTTTAATATTAAATAATGTTTTTGAAAGTTCATATATTTTGTTGGAAATTGACCTTGTTTGGTAGAAATTTAATCTTTTTGGTTGAAAATGTATCATTTTTGGTCAAAAATCTTCTTGAGCTTAAAAGCCGATTATTTCACTAAGAGTTGAATTACGTTGTAAAAAAATACTGTTATTTTCAACAATGTTTTATAATTATGGTTAAAAATTTAACTATTTGGTTGAAAGTTTAACTCTATGATTGAAAACTCATATTTTTCGCTGGAAAAAATCAACTTTTTGTAGATAATTCGTTTTATTGACTTTAAAATTAAATAATTTCGTTAAATAATTTTTAACGGAAAAAATTTATTTTCAACAAAGTTGTTGAATTGTCAACCAATCAGATGAATTTTCGACCAAGAAAATTAATGATCTACAAAAAAGGCAAAATTTCAAATAAAATAAATGAATTTTAACCGAAATTATTTAATTTTAAAGTCAAAAAGACAAATTATCTACAAAAAGTAGAATTTCTTAAGCGAATAAATATGAGTTTTCAATCAAAGAGTTAAACTTTGAACCAAATAGTTAAATTCGCAACCATAATTAAAAAACCTTGTTAAAAAAAAAGTATTTTTTTTTTTTTACAAAGTAGTTCAACTCTTAGTGAAATAACCGACTTTTAAATCCAAGAAGATGTACTGTTCATATTTTAACCAAACAATTGCATTTCTGACCAAAAATGATACATTCTCAACCAAAAAGATTAAATTTCTACTAAAAAAGGTCCATTTTAATTTTACTAAATTTTAAAATTTTAAAGTCAAAAAGAGTATTATAGTAGCAAATAGTTAAATTTTCAACTATAATTATGAATCCTTAATAAGGAAAAATTAATTTTTTTAATAAGTAGTTCAACTTTAAGTGAATAATCGAATTTTGCACCCAAAAATTATGATTTTAATTTTTAACAATATAGTTGCATTTAAAACAAAACGACTTTGCAACCAAAAAATATTAACAGTTGATAATTCAACCGAAAAATGTAATTCTTAATTAAAAAGTATAAATTTTCCATAAAGCAATTTAATTTCTACAAAGAAAGACGAATTGTTAACAAAATACATGATTTTATAACCAAAAATGGTATAGATTAATTG
>NC_046664.1:71719821-71723165 GCF_010883055.1 Belonocnema kinseyi | reverse complement strand
ATTATAGCACAAATATACAAAATGTACAAATGGATTTTAAGGCGAAACACTGGACAGTTAAAAACACACGAAATTGACTCATTTATCTGTCAGATTGTATCTTGTCACAAAATTGCTTGCTTCGGGATCGAACAGTAAAATACCAACAATTTCAATCCTAATTTCTAAATCTGCCTGAGTTAAAGTCGATATCAGGTTGTGTGCGTGCGATATACCTACGATGGCCACGCGACGCACACATGTTAAGGGTTGAGGGCCACTTTCATTTACCTCATGTCGGTCATTGTCTGTGGTGCATTTTCTTTGAACACCGACCGAGTCCTGGAATCACTCGTGGATTTAAAACCGATATATATATATATCAACCAAATGACCATCACGGGTATACGGGCGAGTAGGGGGCGCCATGTTTCTATGAACTGATATTTCTAATGCATTCTGACTCTATTTCTCTCTGTTTCAATTATGATATCAGTAAATATAAATTGATTTCACAAGACGATTCGGAATCAGTTCATAATTTTAGAATTTCCATATGTAAACTTTAAAAATTAAACTGTTTAAATTTGAAAGTCTTATTAGTTAGACAAATGTGTACACCTGATTGAACGCTATAAACTATTATTAATTTTAAATTAACTTTAAAATAATGTATTCATAATTTGTTACTAAAATTATTTAATTGCCATGTATAAATAACCATTTAACAACTACTATCCTTAGAGAAAATTCAAATTTAATGAAATATCTCAAATGATTTCAAATAATTCCGAAGATTTTTAAGAATTGTGAAGGGCTTTAAAAGAATAAAACACATTGCCTTAAGATTCGTAGGAAAAATAAAAAGGATTTTTTATTTTGAAAAATTAATTGAAGAGAATGTTTAAAAAGATATAGAAAGATTTACGGAACTATGAAAAATGAATGTGGATATTTTTAAGCAACTTTTTTTTTAATTTGGCATAATTTTTTAAGAAGATCTAGGAAAATGCGAATAATTTTAAAAGACATTTAGAAGTTCTTAAAAAGTTTCAAAAATAATTTAAAATTTGAAAAACGATAAACAGCATTCAGATTTTTCCAGATCTTAAAATAAAATTTTAAAGTGTTTTAAAGATTTTTAAAGTATAAAAAATAAAAATAATTTAACTTTCAATTTAAGAAGTGTTCAATCTATAAAAAATGTAATTGTTCAATTTTTAATGTTTCTAGCTTAAATTTCCTAAAATAGTACAATTTTGCAATTTTTTAATTCATTGATTGATTCTTTAATTTAGAGCATTGAAAATGATAATGTGGATTTATATTTTTTGGTCTGAAAAATGCATAAAATGTCCGCTCAATAAATAAATAAATTAATTAAAACGGCAACCCTGAAATAAAATAAAACGGTGCCGAAAAAACTTTTCAAATTAAATATCAGATAACAATGTTTTATCAGCCATTGTAGAAATTCAATTTATTGGGGGTTAAAGCATTAGCCGATACGGTGAATAACATTTTAAGCTAGAAACATTAAAAATTGAACTATTACAGTTTTTATAAACTGAACACTTCTTGAATTAAAAGTTAAATTATTTTTATTTCAAATACTTTTAAGATTCTTAAAACACTTAAAAATTTTATTTCAAAATCAAAAAAATCGGAATGGTGTTTCACGTTTTTACAATTTTAAATTATTTTTTATACTTTTCCAGAACTTCTAAATATCTATGAAAATGATTCGCAATTTTCCTAGATCTTTTTAAAAAATTATCTCAAATTTTTAAAAAATGCTTAAAATCTTCCACACTCATTTTTCATAGTTTCGTAAATCTTTCTAAATCTTTTTAAACATTCTCTTAAAAATCTTCGAAATTATTTGAAATCATTTCAGATATTTAATTTTTTTTTAATTTTTTCAAAACTTCTAAAAATTTCTTGAACTTACTCGAATTTTTTCTAAGGACAGTAGGTGTTAAATGGTTATTTATACATAACAATTCAACAATTTATGTAACAAATTACATTTTTTTTAATAGTGTAATTAAAATTGTAACTTTCACAGTTTATTTTTTTGTTTAGTTTTGTGTATTTCATTTGTAATTACGGATTTCAAATGAACAGTCAGATATTTCTAAATTTTAGATAATTGTTATTTTTCTAAATTAAAAAATTTCAAATTAAATGGTTTAAAAATGGAATAATTTAAACCGAAACAATATTATAAATTTAATTAAAGCCTTTAATTGTGAATATATTATTTTAAAGTTATTTTAAAATTAAAAACAGTTTATAAAGTTTAAATCGGCAAATTCTAAACTTATGAACTGATACCAAATCGTCTTGTAAAATCGATTATTATTTACTTTTTAATACTTAATGTACAGTTAAATTAAAGAATTATTAATTAGTTTATATTCACATTTGATCTACTAAAAATGTTGTTTTTTTATCCTAAACCATCTATTTCAAACATTTCTACTTTTTAATTTGTAAAGTCTTTAAAACAGCATTTCAAAATTCTTTAAATAAAAATGTACGCTTAAAAATTAAACTAGAACATTTTCAAAGTCAAAGATTTTCAAATTACGCATTCTAAACTGAATGATATTATAATTGAAAAATATAAAAATTAAGCTAATTATTTAAAACACGGTTGAAATCAAAGTTGGACAGATTTATTTTCTAAAAATATGTAAAATTTCCAGGTCCAGTGGCCATCCTGTATTTGCATTTTTGACAACGTATTATTTGTCGATCTATTTTCTTTCCAGTCTACTAATTACTGTCTGCTCATCATAACCACAGACATTCAAATGTTCACGCGGCTCTCCCACTACTCCGCAACGAGGGAGCAGAGGCTACGCTTTACCAGTGATCCCAGATCTGAATCGAGACGTGGTCCAATACTATGACACGTCTATGTCCGTGTGAATATGGTAGGAGACGATATAAATGCCTGAGTTGCGCGCGCAACCCATTTCTCCTCTTCTGACTTTGAAAACTCGAAGGTGCACGATTGCCGGTCGGAACACTTCGGCGGTTCTATTTATATCTCTATCTGCTTTGAAATAAAATGAAGAGATTGGGATTATGATATTTTCAGATTTCGATGCTGGGCTGGCGATTCTCATGATCTGAATACTTCGCGCGCCTCTTTAATGCGTGTATTTTGAGGTTACGTTACTTCACGTATAAAATATAAATTATATATACTATTAATGATAATATTATAATTATGTTATATTATAATAGTCTTTTTTAAATCTTGATCCGCATTTGAAAGAAATTAAAGAAATTGGTGATTTTGGAATTCATCTTGTTTGGATGAAAACTCAATTATTTGATTGAAAAATTAATTA
>NC_046664.1:71718602-71719721 GCF_010883055.1 Belonocnema kinseyi | reverse complement strand
ATTAAGTTTTCCTCGCTTCAAATAAACCTTGGCGCATTTGTCTAACCCAAATTCCATCCCAATTTCCTTAGTATATCGTTCGACAATCCCCAGAGCTAGATGTAGTTGCTCTCTGTTTTTAGCATAGATCTTGAGATCGTCCATGTAAAATACATGAGTGACCTTGTACTTTCGATCTGCAGGTTTGCCGCACAAGTACTTGTCGGAATGGCGCAGTGCTAGAGATAGTGGCAATAATGTAAGGCAAAAGAGGAGCCTTTCTTTGAGCCTCGTTGTTCATACATTTCTTGCCACACAGGTTCAATTGCCCGAAAAATCCTATCATTTAGGATAGCTGTGAATATCTTATAAAGCGTGTTCAGACAAGTTATTGGCCTGTAGTTCTACGGGTCAGCTAAGTTGCCTATTTTCGGCAGGAGTATTGTTCGCCCTTCCACCAACCACTCTGGAATCGGTTCTTCCGACTTCAAATATGAGTTGAAAATACGGGCCAAATGCTGATGGGTTGAATAAAACTTCTTCCATCAGAAGGTTTTGATACAATCTGGTCCCGGTGCGGAATAGTGCTTCATCCCTCTTAATACTTTTTTCACCTCCTCGGTAGTGATGGGTGGGCATTCTTTATCAGGTGTTATGAGGGCGACACATAACTCCTTGAAGCTATTTATATTTTCTGAGTCTTCGTCCAGTCTATGCTGAACTTCGTAGACTTCTCTCCAAAATACTTAGACCTCTTCTGGTTTGGGTGGGTGTTCGACAGTAACTGGAGGGTGTTGGAAGAGTCGAGATGGGTCAGAGAGAAACTGTTGATTTTCTCTGATCCATCTCTTCCTCCGCTCTAGACTTCTCTTAGCGTCAGATAGTATCCGTATTCTCTCAACAATATGCTGCCTGATGGTCAGCAGCTTTGACTTGTTAAGTGTGTGATAACGGGTCCGGAGTTCGCGCGCGAACTTTCGAACCGTGGCGGTAAAATTCCTGCCGGATGTGATGTAGTCAATCACACATTGAATGCATGACGCGTACTGTCTTGCCCAGCCTATCTTTATGGTAAGTTGATGCATTCGTCTTTTGGTCTTATGATCAGCCGTTGGTTTTGTTTTACGGTTCGCATCGGCC
>NC_046664.1:71710197-71718502 GCF_010883055.1 Belonocnema kinseyi | reverse complement strand
TTATCATCGGCGGTCTTGGAGGTGCCAAGCTTTCACTTGCTAATAGCCTAAAAAGCATCCCTGCGTGTCAACAATATGCTAGAACACTTGCGGGAAAAATGCGAAAGGCGTTTGTCCTTGGGTCGCTCCGTGTTCTTAGGGTGCACGAGGCTTTTGCTGGATCGTCGTATTGATTCCTTTACAGACTGTAACCACCTATCTCACGGTTGTGAGACGTGGTTATGGCTGAAATTTTACCGCGATTTCGCTGGAAGCGGGTGCAATTTTTCAGATTAGCACCCGCTCCCGGCGAAATCCTGCGGTTGTCCTTATGACAAATTTTTAAATATATATATAATTTATATTTTATACGTAAAGTAACATAACCTCAAAATACACGCATTAAAGAGGCGCGCGAAGTATTCAGATCATGAGAATCGCCAGCCCAGCATCGAAATCTGAAAATATTAAAATCCCAATCTCTTCATTTTATTTCAAATCAGATAGAGATATAAATAGAACCGCCGAAGTGTTCCGACCGGCAATCGTGCACCTTCGAGTTTTCAAAGTCAGAAGAGGAGAAATGGGTTGCGCGCGCAACCCAGGCATTTATATCGTCTCCTACCATATTCACACGGACATAGAAATGTCATAGTATTAGACCACGTCTCGTTTCAAATCTGGGATCACTGCGCTTTACCTTTGATTTTAAAAGCTCTTTGTACAAATGCTGGAGAAATGCAAAGACCATGCGCGGAATGCGATTGCTATCATTCGCGTTCCGTAGGTGTGCTCAAACTCTCGAGCTAAGCTCTTTTAATGAAAGAGAATTCACATTCAGAAAATTACAGTGGTGGATGTTTTGAGTCTTAATTTTAAAAGGTTTGCGTAAGAATGTGTGAAGATATAAAGAACCAGCGCGTAGCGCGAGGTAAATACATAATCGAGCGAGAGATAAATATATCATCAAGCGCGGAGCGCGAGAACCAGCAGTCGTGCGCCCTAAGCGCGCTGAAACTCGCGACTCGCGCGCGCAGCGCGCCATTATAATGTACCCGCGTAGCGAGCAGATTTTGTTTAATTCAGCTAAATCTAAGGATGTTATTATTACTCGTATAGAAAGGACTTTCATCTTAAATATCGAACAACTTCATGCTTGAGGAATTTAGCATCCATATGCTCTACTTTTCTAGTAATCTTAACATGCCCATGCTCCACTATGTATTCTTATTAAGGTACGAATTGTTCAAAATAAAAAGTTATATTCTGAGCAACCGCTGATATCTTTAGCATGCGCAATAGAGATTCTTGTGTATTTTTTAATTGACACATGGCCTTACATATCCTAAAAATATACAGGAATAACTACTGCGCATGCCAGAGGTATCTGCGTTCTGCCACCACTGACTGGGAATCTCTTTCTCTCTCTCTCTCTCTCTCTCTCTCTCTCTCTCGCACAGCAACGTGATTGGTCTTTTCAATTTTTCTCCATGAGTAGCTATTTACTTGCGTAAACTATCTAACCTTCATTTAGAGGAGAGCGGTAAACAGCCAATTAGATCGCTGCGAGAGATAGATAGCTTATCCCACTAATTCACAGTCTGTCTCTTTTATTTTGCCAATAACTCTGCCATTGCCTGATTCCCTCCAGTTAAATATGCGCAGATTTCTAATAAGGTTAAATATGTGCTAAGATTTCTAATACAGTGAAAATCTTCAATGACCCTCCCTTCTATAGCATTTCCGAGAATTGACGCAACACCGCTATAGTTAGTTAGTTGCCACCCACCGTCAGCCCCGAAGTCGGCGTTACAGAAGAGTTTCACTGTATTAAGTATTTCAAGTTATGACGTCAGCTGGCAAGATTTCTATACAATAAAGGCCAAGCAATAATACAAACCCCAAAGGATAAAAATTAATTTAGTTAATAACTTGGGAAAATTTATTTATCACAGTTACAAAAAAATATCAATATTTATTTTTCACAGTTACAAAAAAATATCAATGCACTTATCGTCAAAAAGTTGAAAATTCTTCTCTTGGCTGAAAAATGTAAATGTGTTGTTGAAAATAATTTTTTGTCAAAAATTCAGCTATTAGATAAAATTGATACTAATTCGTTTAAAATTCTTTTTTTTTTCTTGAAAATTCTTCTCTTTGATGAAAAATGTAAATGTGTTGTTGAAAAGTCAATTACTGAGTTAAAAGTTGTTTTAATTGAATAAAACCTCTTTTTTTCTTGCAAATTCATCATTCCAGTTAACATCCTTCTCTATAGTGATTTTTAAACTCATTATTTTTAAATTCATTATTTGATGCAAAATCCTGTTATAAAAAACAAGAATCCAACGACCAAATTTGGACCACAATGAATAAACGAAAACCAAAAAAACCCTATTGTAATAAAAAAAAAACCCCCAAAACAAAAAACCAAAGAAAAAACAACAAAAAAATAAAATAAAATTTTCGGAAAAAAATAAAAAAGAGGAAAGAAAAAGCTGGGAATTTCAAAAAAGTATCATTCAAAAAAGGGTTCCGGATGACCTTGTCATGATTTCTTTGGATGTTATTCCAATGTTTCCGAGTATACCCCTTGAATTAGTTAAAAAGGCAATTTTAAATAGATGGACTAATATAAAAACCCGTACTCGTTTATGTCTAAAAGATTTTATTGAAGGGATATTTTTTATTATGGAGTCAACTTATTTTAAATTTAATGGATCTTTCTATAGGCAGAAGTCTGGTACTCCCATAGGTTCAGTCATTTCCCCGATTTTAGCAGAACTAGCGATGGAGGATATAGAGGTTTTTGTTTTTGGAAAATTAGATTTTTTTGCCATTTTATTTTCGGTTTGTCGACGATACGTTATTATGTGTTCCTCTGGAAAAGTTACAGATTGTCATTGATACTTTTAAGAGTTTTCATCCAAAACTTCAATTCACTCATGAAATAGAACAGGATTATAAAATCAGTTTTTTGGACATAGTAATAATTAAGGGTTGGAATGGTAATATTATTACCAATTGGTACAGAAAAAGTACATATTCAGGTAGAATTTTAAATTTCCTTTCTGCTCATCCCTTTCAAAACAAAATTGCAGTAATTAAAAACTTAGTTGACAGAGCTTTAGGTTTGTCCCATTGTTCATTTCACAAAAGAAATTTGAATATTGTTAGGAATATCCTTTTTCTGAATCATTATCCAAAGGAGTTAATTGAGAAACATATTGCAATTAGAGTTCAAACAAATCAAAAACAAAGACATTAATAATTTGCTTGTAGATAATCAGAAAGAGTTAAAGGAATATAGTTCGTTTAATACTTTTGTTCTTCCATTTTTTGGTCAAATTTCTAAAACTATTGAACTCATGTTAAAAAAATTTACAATTCATACTATTTTCCGCATTCCATTTAAAATGGATTCGGTAATAAATTTCTGCAAGGATCCTTTGGATAATTTTGAAAAGGGTGGTGTTGTCTATAAGATCACTTGCAGGATCTGTGGGATGAATTACGTGGGACAGACTGGCAGACTTCTTAATACTAGGATAGAGGAGCACAAAAGTGATGTTCGTTTGGGACGCTGTTATAAGAGTGTTCTTGCCAGACATACAAAGACATTTGTTGATGTTGGCCATGAGTTTGACTGGGATAATGTTCAAATTTTGCATAGTGAAAGTAATGAGAGAAAGAGGGAATTCATGGAAATGCTTTATATTAAAAAACAAAAAAAGTTATCTATTAATTTAAAAACCGATTTGGATGGGTTGAACAAAAGTTATGCTAATATGATAAATTACATATAACGTAGCTGTTTCATGAATTCTATTTTTCTTTTACTTTCCCTATTTCTGATGTAATTGTGACAGATATTTATATTGTGTTTACAACAGATTGGCCTACTGACCCTCATTCGATTCTCAGGTATCAAAGAGAGAGCACCTGTTCGTGGGTGCTGTCAATTTCTACCACTTAAAATTTTCTTGCCTTGATAAGGGTACTGTACGAGTACCGAAACGTTGGTAATGCAAATTTATTTATTTATGTTTTGTATTTTCATTTTATTGTAATTTGATGGTCATAAAAATAAAAAAGAAGAAAGAAAGAAAAAGAGAAGGAAGGGAATGTGGTTGGCTGCCTTCTCATTTTTGTTTCCTCTTTTTTATTTTTTTCCGCAAATTTTATTTTATTTTTTTGTTGTTTTTTTTTGTTTTGTTTTTTCAGGTTTTTTTTAGATTACAATAGGGTTTTTTTGGTTTTCGTTTATTCGTTGTGGTCCAAATTTGGTCGTTGGATTCTTGTTTTGTATAACAGGATTTTGCATCAATTTGATTATTGGACGTTAAATGGGATTTTTAATTTGGATTTTGGTCTAATTTAAATTTCGTAAATTTTCATTATTTGAGTTGAAAATTCTTCTCTTTGAAGAAAAATGTAAATGTGTTGTTGAAAATTCAACTACTTAGTTAAAAGTTGTTCTAATTCGTTAAAACCTCTTTTTTTTCTTGCAAATTCATTATTCCAGTTTAAATCCTTCTCTTTAGTAAATAATGTAAATGTTTTGTTGAAAATTCTTCTTTTTTCTTTTAAATTTATTATTTGAGTTGAAAATTCTTCATTTGGCTGAAAAATGTAAATGTGTTGTTGAAAATTATTTTTTTGTTAAAAATTCAACTACTTAAATAAAATTCATACTAATTCGTTTAAAATTCTTTTTTTTTCTTGAAAATTCTTCTCTTTGATGAAAAATGTAAATGTTTTGTTGAAAAGTCAATTACTGAGTTAAAAGTTGTTCTAATTCGTTAAAACCTATTTTTTTCTTGCAAATTCATCATTCCAGTTAACATCCTTTTCTATAGTGAAGAATGTAAATGTTTTGTTGAAAATTCTTCTTTTTTTTAACTTCATTATTTGAGTTGAAAATTCTTCCCTTGGCTGAAAAATGTAAATGTGTTGTTGAACATTATTTTCTGGTTAAAAATTCAACAACTTAAATAAAACTGATACTAATTCGTTTAAAATTCTTTTTTATTTTAAATTCATTCTTTGAGTTGAAAATTCTTCCCTTGGCTGAAAAATGTAAATGTGTTGTTGAAAATAATTTTTTGTTAAAAATTCAACTGCTTAGATAAAATTGATAGTAATTCGTTTAAAATTCTTTTTTTTTCTTGAAAATTCTTCTCTTTGATGAAAAATGTAAATATGTTGTTGCAAATTCAACTACTTAGTTAAAAGTTGTTCTAATTCGTTAAAACCTCTTTTTTTCTTGCAAATTCATTGTTCCAGTTGAAATCTTTCTCTAAAGTAAAGAATGTAAATGTTTTGTTGAAAATTCTTCTTTTTTTCAAAATCATTATTTGAATTGAAAATTCTTCCCTTGGCTGAAAAATGTAAATGTGTTGTTGAAAATAATTTTTTGTTAAAAATTCAACTACTTAGATAAAATTGATATTAATTCGTTTAAAATTCTTTTTTTTTCTTGAAAATTCTTCTCTCTGATGAAAAATGTAAACCTGTTGTTGAAAATTCAACTACTTAGTTAAAAGTTGTTTTAATTAGTTAAAACCTCTTTTTTTCTTGAAAATTAATTATTCCAGTTAAAATCCTTCTCTATAGTGAAGAATGTAAATGTTTTCTTGAAAATTCTTCTTTTTTTAAATTAATTATTTGAGTTGAAAATTCTTCTCTTGGCTAAAAAATGACAATGTGTTGTTGAAAATTATTTTTTGGTGAAAAATTCAACTACTTACATAAAATTGATAGTAATTCGTTGAAAATTTTTTTTTTCTTCAAAATTTTTCTCTTTGATGAAAAATGTAAATGTGTTGTTGAAAATTCAACTTCTTAGTTAAAAGTTGTTCTAATTAATTAAAACCTCTTTTTTTCTTGCGAATATTACATATGAGAGCACCATTTCGTAAGTATCTTTGAATGTTTAAAAGTATAAAAAAGAATGATTCTAATATATCCCTTTGTTGTATGCCAGCATAAATAAAACGGGTACAAAAAATTCCATTTGGAGAAAAAGTAGATCAGACTTGAATAATTAACCATTTTTTTTAAATTGGCAATTATAAGCGATGCAAGAACGTATCCTGATTAATTTTTTCAATTACAACAAATATATCGTGAAAAAAGATGAATAAATTTTGCGTTAACAGTTTTTATAAATCCAATACAAATTTGTCTAACGTATCATCAGGCCAGCCATATTCTCGAATCCATATATAATTTTTCAACCTATAATATTAATTTTAATTATTTTTAGATTTTGAAATCACTTTCGATTCATTTAAACATTTTCCTTATTTCGATCTCTATATTTTACAATATAATAATAATAATAACTAAATAATGAATAAATGCTATTTCCTAATGTTTTAAAAACGTTGAAAGTTTAAAAAAAAATTGTAGAAAGACAATGATTTAATTGAGTAATATTTAAGATATTCTCGATCCAACTTTTTCTATTGAAATTGCTGATTCCTTATTGTGTAGAAAAATGATTATCATTTTTTTTTTAAATTAAGCTAGAATACGTTCTTTAACTTGATGTTTGAAATTTTGGCGTGCTATTCACGTATTTCAAGAATTTATTTGTTACACAAGTGCCTGTTGCTCTAATTCGTTAACAAAATTGTTTTTCTTTTCTTTAAAATTCTTCTCTTTTGTGAAAAATGTAAGTGTTTTATTGAAAATTCTTCTTTTTTGTTGAAAAATCCAACTACTTACTTAAAAGTTTTACTAAATCATTAAAAACTCTTTTTTTTTCTTGCAAATTCATTATTGAAGTTGAAAATTCCTCTATTTGGTGAAAAATGTAATGGTTTTCCTCCAAATTCTTCTTTTTTTCTGAAAATTCATCATTTGAGTTGAAAGTTCTCTTTGACGAAAAATTTAAATGTTTAGTTTTAAATTCGTTTTTGGTTGAAAATTCTACTACTTAGTTCAAAGTTGTACCAATTCGTATAAATTCTTTTTTTTCTGAAAATTCTTCTCTTTGGTGAAAATTGTCATTGTTTTGTTGAAAATTCGTATTTTTTTATTCACAATGTGAATTTCATTGAAAATTCCCCATCTTTAGCAGATGCAACTATTTCGTCAAAAATTCGTCTCTTCTGAAAAAACTGTCTTCAGTCATTCAAGAAATGCAATTGTTAAAAAAAAATCATTTTTTTGGTTCAAGATTCAACCATTTTGTCGAAAATTTCTCTCTTTTTGGGTGAATTCAACTGTTTTTGATTTCGAATGAAAATCAATGTGGATTACGTATAACATTTTGCATTGAGAAATTACCTTATTTGGTTAAACATTAAGCTATAAAATTAAAAATAACTATTTTGTTGAAATCTACACTAGTTAAAAATACTGCTAAAAAATTATTTTGACCATCGGGTAAAAAAATTATTCTACAAGGGTTTAAAAAAAATACACATTCTAGGTTTAAGTCTCTTTTATTTTAGGCGTTCATATAATTTTTATATCACTTTGTAGAACCCGAGTAATTGCAAAAGAGATAAAAATTCTCATTTTATATATATATACAATTTTTTACTGCTATTATTCCTTGATTGGGTATTCCAAAATTTGAAATAATTAAACGAACCAAGAAGACAAGTCCCTGCGCAAATATACAATTTCTTGAATAATTTTAATCATCAATCAATTCTCGCTTTTTACAAGGCAAATTAAAATTCATCTTCGATAACAAAAATCATCAATATAAATATCACCAAAATAAGAATTGCCAATGGAATGTTCTAAATAATCTTAAATAATTGAATATTTACAATCAATCGAACTTGAAGAAAGTTAAAATTGGCACCAAATTGGATTAAATCTATTATTTGTCACTTGCACTCGAACGCACGGGACTTCAAAAAATCGAGACAATCTTTACAAACTGAAAATTGTATTTAAATTATTAAAATGAAAGAAGACTATTAGGTTATGTAAATCTACTCGTGAGTTTAGTCTCTTTGCAATTTAGCTCAATCTCCTCCAACTCTCAAACCTATCCCTATTCCCTTGATTTTCCCGATTGTCTTGTCTCGGCCGATCGACGTCTCGTCCTCATACCTGTTTCGGCCTGACAGTGCAAAAGAATGCCTGAAAGTGCAAAAGAATGCCTGATGGTGCAAAAGAATGCCTGACAGTGCGAAAAAATGCCTGACAGTGCGAAAAAATGCCTGACAGTGCAAAAGAATGCCTGACAGTGCAAAAGAATGCCTGACAGTGCAAAAGAATGCCTGACAGTGCAAAAGAATGCCTGAAAGTGCGAAAGAATGTCTGAAAGCGCGAAAAAGTGCCTGACAGTGCGAAAAAA
>NC_046664.1:71706727-71710097 GCF_010883055.1 Belonocnema kinseyi | reverse complement strand
GAAATATATTTTTTTACATCTTTTATTATTAAGCTTTGTACTTAAACGTAGTTTTCTTTCGACTCTTGCATTTCTCAAAGTTTGAGACCGATATTTTATGTAAATAAAAAGTTCGAAAGTTCAAAAAATGTTGAGGTTAAGAAAAAAGATGAAATAATTTTCAGTGAAGTTCCTACAAAAATGCTTTACCTAAACGTACTTTATTGTTCTCTAATACATTTCCCAAAGTATCTGCTCGATATCTTATTTACAAAAAAAGTTCTTAGGTTCAAAAAAACATTCAGTCAACTGAAAAACTGTGGTCGGTAATATAGGTATTTAGCTGTGTCACATGCCCTTAAAGACAATTGTGAATCACTTTTGTTCAGAAAAATCAATTCAGCAATGAGAAAAACTCGTTTATAAAGAATTTGTTTATAGAAATGTTTATAAAAACAATAGTTGTTAACTCATGCTAATTCTTTTGTTACAAATTATGACTCTTATGAAAAATATTAGCAACTAGCGTGAAATAAACGATTTTTTCTAATATAAAAAAAAACACTAATAAGAATTTGGTTATAAAAATTGTTTATAATAATTAAGTTAAATATTATTAAAATTAATTATGTTCTATGAATACATGTGCAATAATTCCGGCTGATTATGAGTTTCTATCTGTATTTTTTCTTGAGATAAAAATTCAATTGCAGGTTACATTTGACTTTGGAAACAACCCTATTATTGCTAAATTTTCAAGGGTTTAAGGTTGCCCTTTTTAGAATAATTCTTAATAAAAAAAAAATAAATAAAAAAAATAGAAAAATAGACATGAATTATTCAACAGGCTTGGGACTTGCAACCCGAGAAGAGACCGACTTTCCACGACGTGAAAATAATCCTCGGTCAGTTGAAATTGGAGGCATACTTCTAAATTGAGGAGGAAGTCTCGCCAAAAAAGAAGAAGAAGCGGACTTGCTTGCTAGTCCAGACGTAACTTTTATAATCAGGGAAAATCGGTAGTAGCTTCGGATACTCAGATTAATGAGAATTCAATTCTGAATGTACATTGTATAGACGTAGTACATATATTTGCGATGCTTGTATTTATTGTTGTTTTTGTGTGACACGCGAGAACGACTGGGATAGGGGGCGTGCGGGCGGGGAGGGAGGGGGCGGGGATGAGCAACTTTTATTCTTTAACGACACTATTTTTTCAAAGAACGTTACCTATTTCAAAGCGTGCCTTCGTTCAAGTCGATATTCTTCAAAAGAAACTCAACTTGCACATTTTCATGAATCATTAGACTGGAAAATAGTGTAGCATTCTCGAGGCTTTTCTACTTCTGACTAGTTGCGATCGCTTGCTTCTTCATACTTTTATTTTGTGCACAAGAAAAAGAAAAAACAAACGAAAAAAAAAATGCACAAAATAATTCAGAGGATTTTCTCAAAGCTTTATTTTGTTATTTCGGCATTCATAACTAATTTAATATCTATATTTTGCGCGGAAATTTCAAGAAAATTAGAAAACGAAGGATATGCAATTATCCTGAGGAGGATTTTTATTAATTGCCATTTACTTCATCATCTTTATGTTTTAAGATCTATGTAAATCGGTCACTCAAGAACTGAGGGTTGAAGAGAATTTAATAGTCATTTAAGTTTTTATTTTTCTTCTAATCAAAGATTTATTATTATGAAATAATTATAGTAAATGATAATAATAATAATAATAATAATAATAATAATAATAATTTGTAACTAAATTATTGTAACCGCTGCGAAAAAGAAATATTTAAACTCTCTCACGGAACACTGAGGGCCCATTCGAAATGAGGCTTGCTGAATTCTGAGGGAGTGGAAGATTAGGTGGATTCCAGGCGTTAAACAGACCTTTAAATCGTTGAGTTTTGTTTCAAATTTGGCTACTTATTTTGTTTAGTAGGAAAAGTAAAGATTGCCAAAGATTGTACATTACATCGTCGCTACATACCGCACGACGATTACAGTTTCTTTCATACTTCAAAATATCATTTTAGGTGGAAAATATTACAATGGTAAATATAATTGTTTTAAATTTTTCTATTGCAAAATAAGATTTTCAATTGATGAAATCAGTTTTCTGATTGATTTGATTGATTTTGCGCATTATGGAAATGCCAAAATTAACTAAATTTTGTGAGCGCAGATAAAAAAATGTATTTTTTGGCATTTGAAAAATGCAAACAAAAAAATTTAAATGGGTCAATATCTTTTGTTCGGTTTTTGGATTTCAAAAGTCAAAATAAAATTTCTATTGGTTCAGAAATTATCAAAAAATTGGTATCTACAGTCTTTGCTTTTTTTAAAGCAATACAAATTAAAAAAGGGTATTGTTAAATTTAGAATTTTTCACGAAAAAGTGTAATATATTGAATCTTAATTCTTAACATTTTTTGTGATTTTTAAGTGCTTTAAACACGGAAAAATTTCTGAGCGAGAAAGGAGAGGAATAACATATTTATAAATGTTCACTAGCAAAAATTGCACAGACAAATATTTGTTCTAATGTTTTACCCAATAGGAAAATGTGTTTTGAGTTTTTAAATACTAAAATCGTTTTCGAAAATTTGAAAAGATTTTTTTCACATGAAAATTGAAATGCCCCTTTATTAATTTTATTTTGCAAAAGAGTAAGAAAAAAAAATAATGAAATTTTAATAAAAAAAAAATACAATTTTCTTACACCAAAAATTGTGGTTTGAAAGTATTTATGTAAATAATTCAGATTTCATCATTTATTCTCCCTAAAAGGATATTTTGAAGTATAAAATAAAGAAGGATACAAAAATCAGGGTAAACATTTTTTTTGGAATCGAGTTTAAAAAAAAATCAATTTTATTTAACATGAAAAATAACCATGTACCAAATTATTTTTATTTATTTTTGTGATCCAATAGGATTTAATTCCCAAAAAACTCAAGATTATTAAAAAGAAAATTAGGTGGTATATTTTTTTTATCAGCACTTTAAACATTTTTTAATAGTTAAAAAAATGAAAGTGTTTTAGTAATTCTGTCTCAGTAATTTTGTATGGCTTTCAAAAATAAAAATAAAATTATAAGTGGGCCTTTTCTGGCACTTTCGTTCTCTATCAATTTCTGCGATTATGTAATGATTTTAACACCACCGGTACACACAGCACGACCATTACAAGATCGCCCAATACCGCACGACTACAACTCATATATAGGACCAGAATTTTTGGATTTTCTTGTGATTTTGTAACGTCTTTAACACCACCAGTACATACCGCACGACCATTACAACATCGCCCTAAACCACACGACCATTACAACATCGCCCTATGCCGCACGACTACCACTCATATATCGAACCGAATTTTTTC
>NC_046664.1:71613021-71706627 GCF_010883055.1 Belonocnema kinseyi | reverse complement strand
TACAACGTTACCGGCTGATGCCGTTGGAATTGATTGTTGAAATATATTTTTTTTACATCTTTTATTATTAATCTTTGTACTTAAACGTAGTTTTCTTTCGGCCCTTGCATTTCTCAAAGTTTGAGACCGATATTTTATGTATAGAAAAAGTTGGAACGTTCAAAAAATGTCGAGGTTCAGAAAAAAGATAAAATAATTTTCAGTGAAGTTCCTACCAAAATGCAGTACCTAAACGTACTTTATTGTACTCTAATATATTTTCCAAAGTTTCAGCTCGATATTTTATTTATAAAAAAAGTTCTTAGGTTTAAAAAAACATTCAGTGAACTGAAAAAGTGAGGTCGGTAATATAGGTATTTAGCTGTGACACATGCCCTTAAAGCCATTTATATACTTTAAGGTTTATCAAACATAAACAATATAGATTGTTTATAACAATTTAGTTAAACAAGTCTGCTAATCGGCCGTTCCCTCGTAGAAAAAAAAGTTTTTTTCTTCAATAATTATTAGAGTGACATTTATTGCGGTGACTAACCAACGAAATTAAATAAAGAATAATTTATATGAATGTTGAAAACAATTTTTTTAACAAAATTATGATTTATTTTTTTTACATGCAAAAAGGACGGTTTTCCACTGAAATTATCCGACAATTAACTAACAGTGATTCCAAAATTGGATATGGCACATTAAATCATAATTTGCGTAATTGTTAATAACAATTTTAAAACAATGCGTGACAATCTGCGATTGGTCGTAGAAAAAAGTTATTTTTTCTTCAATCATTTTTATGATAATCTTATTAGTGTTATTGAATCAATGAAAAAATTGATACTTACGATAATAATGAGACTATAAAAAACTTAAAATAAATAAATTACGATTCAGAACTCGAATCATTTTTAGATTCGAATTGTTCTATTAGTTCATCGAGTTCTTGATCAAGTTCAACTTCAACTGTTTCCCATTCAGGCTTCAATGATGTAATGAAAAGATCTGAGAACTCATGGAGAGGAAAACCGTCCTTTTTGCATGTTTACCTAAATTGTTATAAACAATCTATATTGTTTATGTTGGATAAAGCTTGAAGTATATAAATGGCTTTAAAGACAATTGTGAATCACGTTTCTTCAGAAAAATCAATTCAGCTATGAGAAAAACTCGTTTATAAAGAATTTGTTTATAGAAATGTTTATAAAAACAATAGTTGTTAACTCATGCTAATTTTTTTGTTACAAATTATGACTCTTATGAAAAATATTAGCAACTAGCGTGAAATAAACGATTTTTCCTATGATAAAAAAACACTAATAAGAATTTGTTTATAAAAATTGTTTATAATAATTAAGTTAAATATTATTAAAATTAATTATGTTCTATGAATGCATGTGCAATAATTCCGCCTTACAAGTTTTATTTATTTTTGAATCGTTTCAAAACTTTTGAATATCTCTCAAACTTACTCAAACTTTTTTCCTAATTATGTAATAAGACAAAATTGCAAAATTTTGCTTGAAAGTCTTTCAAACCCTTTTTAAAAATTTAAAAATCTCCCATGAATTTCAAGAACTTTTTTCACATCCTGACAAAATTCAGTTTACCTAAAAAATGTGCAAAACTTCGAAATTAAAAAAAAAAATAATAACGCACCTTCGATTCAGATTAAAATTATGTATTAAAAAATTATTTTATCTAAAATTGCGAAACAACCCTATTCTTCTTCGTTCAAAATTAACTATTTAGTTAAAAATTTATTTATTTCGTTAGCAATTCATTTTTTTTTTGTATAAAATTTTTAATCTCCTTAGTTGCAAATTCATATTTTTGTTGAAAAATCGTATTCTTGTTGAAAATTCGACTTTTTTGCTTGAAAATTGAAAATTTCAGTCCACGTTATCATTTTCAATGCTCTAAATTAAAAAATCAATCAATGAACTTCAAAATTTTCAAAGTTATTTAATTTTAAGGAATTTTAAGCAAGAAACATCAAATATTAAAAAATTTTAACGGAACACTTCCTAAATTAGAAATTCAATTATTTTCTTTTTAAATAGTTTAAACATCCTTGGAAAGCTTCAAAATTTTATTTCAAAATCTTAACAAATTTAGAAGTTTTTTTTAAATTGGTTTTAAACTTAAAATTTTGTCAGAACTTCTAAATATCTGTCAAAATGAATTAAATTTTTTCTAACATTTTCAGAAAATCCTGAAAATTTCAGAAAATTTCTTTACAATTCGGAGATATAAATAACAATGAAATATTTATTATTTCTAAGCGAAATTTGAGTAATTTTAAGAGATATGCAGAAGTTTTGAAACGATTCAAAAATAACTTTTCATTTTGAAAAATCATTTTAAGAGAATATTTAAAAAGTTTTTCAAAGATTTAAACAAAATTTTCAAAAATTATTCTAGAATATTTTAAGAAAACTTTCTAAAATTTGCATGACAATTTTTAATCTATTTAAAAAATTTGAAATAAAAATTAAATTTTTGGTACAAAAATAGACAACTTTTTAGAAAATTAATTTTTTTTATCGAAAATTAATAATTTAATAATGTTAAAAAATAGTAAAATTAATCATTCTTCTTCGTTGAAGATTTAACTATTTGGTTCTTTTTTTTTGTATAAAATTTTTAATCTTTTTAGTTGAAAATTCATATTTTTGTTGAAATTTCATCTTCTTGGCTAGACAATTGAACAATTTGGTATAAAATTAAATTATTCGGTACAAAATTATACTACTTTGTAGAAAATTAGTAATTTTTTCTACTAAAAATTAAATTTCTACAATATTTCTTTGAGAATTCCTTTTCTATAAAAAAATTAAAAAATCTTTTTAGTTGAACATTCACATTTTTGTTGAAAATTTTACTTTTTGGCTTGAAAACTGAACAATTTGGTGCAAAATTAAATTATTTAATACAAAATTAAACTGTTTCGTAAAAAATGTTTTTTTTTTTTTTTATTGCGAATTTAATTTCCTGCGTAAATATTTAACTATTACTTCATTTTTGAAAAAATATCAACTAAAAATTAAGCAAATAAAATCTGGATTGAAATTATATCAATTATTCGCACTATTTAGTTGAAAATTCGTCTTTTCTGGTAAAAAATGAATGGAAATTTAGCTACCTGGTTAACAATATATGTATTTTGTTCAAAATTCATCTTTTCTGGTAGAAAATTAATCTTCTTTGTTAAAAATTTAAGTATTCGGTTAAAACTTTATTTACTTTGTTGGAAATTCACTGTTTTGTATAAAATTTTTAATATTATTAATAGAAAATGCATCTTTTTGTTAACCAAATTTGTCTGTTCGGATTGGAAACTAAAAAATTTGGTACAAAATTAGACTGTTTAGTAGAAAATTAATTTTTCATTGACAATAAGTTGTTTTTTTTTTTATGTGAAAATAAATTCTCCTCAATAAAAACGTAACTACTTTATTTTAAAAAATTTATATAAACTAAAAATTATTAAAATAAAATTTAGACTGACATAATATGAATTATTCGTCTTTTTTTGTAGAAAATAATTCTTCTTTGTTGAAAACTTAACAATTTGGTTCGAAATTTATGTATTTTCTTAAAAATGCATCTCTTCTAGTACAAAATTAATGTTCTTTCTAGTAAAGTTAACAGTTTGGGTAAAACTTAATTATTTTGCACAAAAAAAGACTACTTTGTAGAAAATTAATTTTTTAATTTAAAATTAATAATTTAATAATTATTTTTTAAAAAGTATAATTAATAATTTTTCTTTGTTGAAGATTTAACTATTATGTTGAAAATTTGTGAATTTGATGAAAATTCATCTTTTCTGGTAGAAAATTAATCGTCTTTGTTAAAAATTACCTATTTGGTTAAAAATTTATTTTTGTGTTTATAATTTTTTTATAATTTATTTTTTGGTTTATAATTTGTGTTAAAAATTCATCTTTTTATTGAAAATTGGTCTTTTTAGCTTAAAAATTTACCAATTTGGTAAAAAATTAAATTATTTGGTACAAAATTATACTACTTTGTAGAAAATTAGTATTTTTTTCTATTAAAAATTAAGTCTCCTGAATGAAAATGTAACTACATACTTCATTTTTGAAGAAATATAAACTAAAAATTAATAAAATAAAATTTAGACTAACAACATATGCTATATTCGCCCTATTTACTTAAAAATTCGTCGTTTTTAGTAAAATGTTAACTTTCTTTCTTGAAAAGTGAATTATTTGGTTAAAAAATCATGTATTTTGTTGGGAATTAATTTCTTTTCTTGTGCCAAATTAATCTTCTACCTATAAAATTTAACTGTTTGGTTAAAAATTAACGTATTTTGTTGCGAGTTAATTTTTTTCTTACCAAATAAATCTTCTTAATTTAAGATTAATTCTAACATCAAATGCTCTTTTCAAACTATTTAGTTGAAAATTTATGTAATTTGTTGAATTTTTTTAATTGAAAACTGAACAATTTATTATAAAATTTAAATATTTGATACCGAAATAGACTGCTTTGTAAAAAATTAAATTTGTATTGAAAATTAATAATTTGGTATAAAATTCAACTAGTTTGCAGAAAATTATTATTTTTTTAAATTAAACATTATTTCTCAAAAATAAAAATTAAACTACTTCATTTTTGAAATAAATATAAACTAAAAATTAATTAAACAAAATTCCGACTAGCATCATATTCATTATTCGTAGTAAATAGTTAAAAAGTCGCATTTTTTTGTGAAAAAAACTAATCTTCTATATTGAAAATTTAACTAGTTGGTAGAAAATTTATTAGTTTGTTAACAATTCATTTTTTGTCCAAATTTAATCTTGTTAGTTGAAAATTCAGGTTTCTGTTGGAAAAAGTTTTTTTTCTTTTTTTTGTTGGCTTAAAACCTGAAAAATTTGGTATATAATTAAATAATTTCGTACAAGATTAGATTGTTTCGTAGAAATTTATTTTCTCATTAAAAAATTGTTTACTTCTTTAAAATTAATTCTCAATGCAAATCCAACTACTTTAATTTGGAATAAAGTACAAACTAAAAATTAATCATATAAAATTTTTTCTAAAAAATGTTTGGATCAAACTATTTAGTTGGAAATTCGTCTTTGTGTAGAAAATTAATCTTCTTGATTAAAAATTCAACTACTTGGATAAAAATGTATAGATTCGATTGAAAATTCATTTTTACTGGTGTAAAATTTATCGTTTTTCTTGAAAATTTAAGTATTTGTTTTAAAAAATTATATATTTTGTTGGGAATTCACTTTTTTGTTTGGAATCAACCTTCCTGGTTTGGAAATTCTTCGGTTTTCTTGATAATTGATCTTTTTAGCTTGAAAATAAAAATAAAACTAATTTTGTTGAAAATTCATTTAATTGGTTTGAAAATTTATCTCTTTTTACAACTTTTCGATTAGAAAATATTATTTTTCGGTTGAAAATGACCTTTTGTTTCGAAAATTGAAATTTTTGGTTGAAAATTCACATTTTTGAGTAGAAAATTTGACTGTTTGGTATAAAATTTGAAGTTGTAGCTTGAAAATTAAAAACTTTGATAGAAAATTAACCTCTTTAGTTGAAAACTTATAAACTTTGTTGAAAAATTGTCTTTTTAGCTTGAAAATTCCACAACAAACTGTATTGAAAATTCAACTATTTTTCTGAACATTCATCTTTTTGGTTTGAAAATTTACATCTTTTTGTAAAAATGTTACCTTTTTTAATGAAAATGCAACCGTCTGATTAAAAATTGGAATTTTTTGTTTGAAAATTCATATTTTTGGGTCTAAAATTTAACCGTCTGGTAGAAAATTCGTATTCACGGATTACAAATTAAGCACTTTGATAGAAAATTTAACTATTTACTTGAAAAATGATGTATTTTGTTGCAAATTTGTCTTTTTAGCAGAAATTTAATTTTGTTGTCTAAAAATCCTTTCTTGTTGAAATATCTAGTCAATTTTGCGTTAAAAATTCATCTTTTCATGTTGCAAATTCAATTCCTTGTTTAAAACTTGAAACTAGTTCCTTAAAAATTCACTTTATTTGTTAAAAATTAATTTTTCAATTGCAAGTTTCATTATTTTGTCGACAATTCAACTCTTTTTTATAGAAAATTCATCTTTTCGTCTTGATAATTCCACAATTTGGTTTTATTGAAAATTAATTTTACTATTTAGTTAAAAATGTTGAGAAAAGAACAAAACATAAACTAAAAATTATTCAAATGAAATTTGAACAAACATTACATCCATTGTTCAAACTATTCAGTTAAAAATTTATGTCCTATGTTAAAAACTCGTCTTCTATTTGGTAGAAAATTCTACTATTTGGTTAGAAATTTATATATTTTGTTGAAAAATCATCTTTTCAGGTAGAATATTTAACTATTTTGTTACAAATTTAAATATTATTTCAAAATTCTATTTTTCTGGCAAAAAACAACATTTTTTTGGTTAAAAGTGCAACAGTACCGTTAAGAAATTAATCAGTTTTAGATGAGGATTTAAGTACTATGTTTAAATTCGTCATTTTTAGTTATATTCGACTATTTTTGTTTAAAAATATATTTTATTAGTTTAAAAAATATCAACTATTAGATTTTGAGTGAAAAATTAGTATTTTCAGATTGAAAATACAACTGTTTTGTAGAAAACTCAACTATTTGGCTTGAAAATTTAGCAATTCGGTAAAAAACTCAGTTCCTTGGCATTAAAAATTAATTTTTTAAATAGAAAATTTTCTATATTTATGTTCTATTTTTATATTTTATATTTATCTATTTTCTATTATATATCAATTATAATTGATCTTTTCCAGGGTAAAAATTCAACAGTTTAGTTAAAAATTTATATAGTTTTTTGAGAATTTATCTTTTTTTGGTAGAAAATTAATGTTGTTCACAATTATTTATCAATAAAAAGTAAAGAAATAGTCAAATTATCGGATAATTTTAAGAAAATAGTATCATCATTCTCATTTTTTTTCTCAAATAAATAGCTAAATAATGCCATCGCTAAAAAAAATAAAAAAATAAAATTGTTTATAATAAAACACCTAATTCCAAACTCAAAAAATACCTTTTTCATGATCTCATAGATGTCTGGCGGACATCCGTCAGGTGCTTCCATTATGTTGCCCTCTTCCACGCTCTTCACAACGTCCGCCAATTGCTGAAATTATTTTCGGCATTATTGGCACCGGGTCAAAAACGAACTTTTCAAATAGGAACAAAGGATTTTTTTTTTGAAGATACTCACCAATCTGGAATATGGAACGCGACCAAAGGAGTAAATTTCCCAAAGGAGAATTCCAAAGCTCCACATGTCAGACTTATTAGAGAATTTCTGCAAATTATTAAAAATTATTTATTTAAATTAAAAAAAAATGATTTGTTCAGGCTGAAATTTGACTCTAATTTTTTATGGAATTAAGCCATTTAATTTTTTTTCGAATTAGAAGAGACTTTTTGTCATAGAAATAAATTTAAAAAGTCCTAATTACGTTGTGCTTTAAAGCTTCGGGTGCGGTCCATTTTATCGGAAGCTTTCCGCCATCAAGGCTGAAATTTTCATCTCGTGCCAAGCCAAAGTCTGAGACTTTTGCAGTTCCATCCTCGGCTACGAGGACGTTTCTTGCAGCCAAGTCTCGGTGCACGACGTGTCTAGATTCCAAGTATGCCATTCCAGCGCAAGTATCACTAAGAATAGAAAAATCAAAAATTCACCTAAAATATTTGAATTTTAAAGCCAAAAAAACGAATTTTTTAGAAGACAGTCTAAGTTTCAACCCGAGAGTTTTATTTTCGAAAAAAAAGTTAATTTTCAGCCAAGAAAGATTAATTTGCAACAAATAAAAATAAATTTGAAAAAAATAGTTGAATTTTCGACGAAAAAAAAAGTTTTCAACCAATAAAAATGCCTTTTGCCATAAACAGTTAAATTTGCAGCCAAAAAAAAATCGTTAAATTTTCAACCAATAAAAATCACTGATCTACAATAAAATTTAAATTTTCCACCTAAAAAAATGACTTGAACGAAACAGTCGAATTTTTAATAAAATAATTAAACTTTCAACAAACTAGTTAACTTTTGTTAAATAACTAAATTTTCAGATTATAAAAATGCATTTTCAACCAAGAAGATTAATTTTCGATTCAAATAGACTATTTTTTAACATAATACTTAAGTTTTCAAGTAAAAAATTCGAATTTTTTAGAAAAAAGTTGACTTTTGAACTAGAAAGAATTTTCAACAAGTTAAGTTTCGAGCCAAAAAATATGAATTTGCAACGAATTAATTAGATTTTCAAATAAAAAGATAAGTTTTCAACCAAAAATGAAATCGTTAAATTTTCAAACAATAAAAATGACTTTTCTACCGCAAAAGTGGAATTTTCGACCAAAAAATATGATTTTGACAAAATAATTCAATTTTTAGCAAAAGAATTAAACTTTCAAAAACTTCTTTATTTTCTACAAAATAGCTGAATTTTCAACTTAATTAAAAATGAATTTTCCACCAAGGAGATTAATTTTCTACTAAATGAACGAATATTGAATGAATTTTCAACGAATTAGTTAAATTTTCTACAAGAAATTTAATTTTAGATCCAAAAAACATGAATTTTCAACCAATAAATATGACTTTTCTACCACAAAAGTTGAATTTTCGAACAAAAAATATGATTTTTAACAAAATAGTTCAATTTTTAAAAACTGAATTAAACTATCAAAAACCTAGTTAATTTTCTACAAAATATCTAAAATTTCAACTTGAATAAAAATGGATTTTCCACCAAGAAGATAAATTTCCTTCTAAATGAACAAATTCTAAATAAATTTTCAACAAATTAGTTAAATTTTCAACTAAAAAGATCAATTTCAAACCAAAAATGAAATCGTTAAATTTTTAAACAATAAAAATGAATTTTCTAACACAAAAGTGGAATTTTCGACCAAAAAAGATGATTTTAACAAAATAGTTCAATTTTTAACAATTGAATTAAACTTACAACAAACTAGATTTTTTCTACAAAATAGCCGAATATTCAAATTAAAAAAAAAATATCACCATGAAGATTAATTTTCTACTAAATTGGCGAATTTTGAATAAACTTTTAACTTTTAACGTATTTTCAACCAATAAAAATGAATTTTCTACCACAAAAGTTGAATTTTCGACCAAAAAAGATGATTTTAACAAAATAGATCAATTTTGAACAATTAAATTAAATTTTCAAAAAACTAAGTAATTTTCTACAAAATAGTTGAATTTTCAACTTAAATAAAAAAGAATTTTCCACCAAGAAGATTAATTTTCTACTAAATAAACGAATTTTGAATTCATGTTTAACGAATTAGTTATATTTTCAACAAGAAAGTTAATTTTCGAAGTAAAAAATATTAATTTACAACGTATTAGTTACATTTTAAATAAAAAGATAAATTTGCAACCAAAAATGAAGTCATTAAATTTTCAACCAATAAAAATGACTTTTCTACCACGAAAATTGAATTTTCGACAAAAAAAGATTATTTTCACAAATTAGATCAATTTTTAACAATTAAATTAAATTTCCAAAAAAGTAATTAATTTTTTACAAAATAGCTGAATTTTCAACTTTAATAAAAATGAATTTTCCACCAAGACGATAAATTTCCTAATAAATGAACGAATTTTAAATGAATTAAAAAAAAATTAGTTATATTTTCAACTAAAAAGATAAATTTTCAACCAAAAAAGGAATCGTTAAATTTTCAACCAATAAAAACCACTTTTCTACCACTAAAGTTGAATTGCTAAGCAAAAAACATTACTTTAAACAAAATAGTTCAATTTTCAACAAAAGCATTAAGCATCCAAACAGCTAGTTAATTTCTTACAAAATGGGTAAATTTTCAAAGAACAAAAATGCATTTTCAACCAAGATGATTAATTTCTGATCCAAATAGACGATTTTTGAAAAAAATTCTTAAATTTTCAAGTTAAAAAGTCGAACTTTTTAGAAAAAGGATCACTTTTAAAACCGCAAGAATAAATTTTCAATAAGAAAGTTTAAAGCAATTTTCGATAAAAAAGAGATGGATTTGCAAAGAAAACAAATTTTAATTAAATTTTCAACTAAAACAATAAATTTTCAATCAAAAATGAAATCATTAAATTTCCAACCAATAAAAATGACTTTTCTACCATAAAAGTTGCATTTTACACCAAATAACATGACTTTAACAAAAAAGTTCAATTTTTAATATAAATTTGCAACGAATTAGTTAAATTGTTAACTAAAAAGATCAGTTTTCAACCAAAAGTGAAATCGTTAAATTTTTAAACAATAAAAATTACTTTTCTACCACAAAATTTAAATTTTCGTCCAAAAAAGATGACTTTAACAAAATAGTTCAATTTTCAACCAAACAATTAAACATCCAATCAACTAGTTAATTTTTTACCGAATAGGTGAATTTTAAACTTTAAAAAATTCATTTTCAACCAAGAGTTTATAAGATAAAAAGTCGAATTTTTGAGAACACAGTTCTCTTTTACACCAGAAACAGTTTATATAAGACAGTTACTTTCCAATAAAGAAAGATGAATTTTCAACGAATTAGTTAAATTTCAACCAAAAATGAAATTTTTATATTTTCAAAGAATAAAAATAAACTTTCGCTAAACTATATATTTTTTGACCAAAAAGCTCAATCTTCAACGAAATTCATGAATTTACTGCAACAAAACAAACAAAAAACGAATTTGCAACAGAATAGTTAAATTTTCAAATATTTTAATTTTCAGCCAGAAAGTTTTATTTTTTACCAAAGCAATTTAGGTTTCAACTAAACACAGGAATTTTCAACAAAAGAAGTTAGTCTTCAACCAAATAGTTTAATTTTTTACAAAATTGTTTAGTTTTCACACCCAAATCGTTTTGGGTTGAAATTCTGTTTCTTTTTTTAATAAAAGATTTTTTTGGTTAAAAATCAATTATATTATTGGAAATTCTTTTTTTTTTTTTTTGACAAATTCGACTATTTTATATTTAAAACTGACATTTGTGTAAGTCGAAATATTAACTAGTTACATTTTTCGTTCACTATCATCTTTTTTTGGTTAAAAGTTCAACTATTTTGATAAACTTTTTTTTTTGCTTGAAAATTCATCATTTTTGTTGAGAATTCATCTTTTTCGGTTGAAAATTATAAACCATTTGGTTGAAAACTCAACAATTTGGTTACATTTTTTTCTTTTTTGACAGGAAAATCTTTTTTGGTAAAAAAATCAATTAAATTTTGGGAAATGCGATACTTTTAAATGAATTAAACTGTTTTTTATTTCAATTTGAAATCTTTTTACGTTAAAATATCGACTATTACATTCATTGTTGATAATTCATATTTTTAATTGAAAAATAAAATATTTAATTGATAATATTCATTGTTTGTTAAAAATTCATATTTTCATATAAGATTCTTTTTTTTTTGGGTTAGAATATTTAACAATTTGGTTGAATTATTTTTGTTCTTGACTGAAAAAATCTTTTTTTGTTGAAAAATAAATGATTTTTTCGTAAATTCGTCTGCCTTGGACAATTTAAAATATTTTTTATTTAAAAATAAATTATTTTTAAGTTGAAACGTCAACTATTACATCCTTTGTTGGGTTTTTATATCTTTTTTATTAGGAATGCAATTGTTTAATTAAGAATAATTCTTTTTTTCCTGAGGATTCAGCTATTTTGTAATTTGGTGCAAAATTAGACTGTTTTGTAGAAAATTCGTTTATTTATTTATTTAAAATTATTGCCCCTCGGTGAAAATTTATCTACGAATTTTCAACAAAAAAAAACTAAATTTTCAATCAAAGAAATTAATTTTGAACTAAAATTATGAATCTTCAACCAAAAAAATCAATTTTTAACTAAATAGTTAACCTCATCTTCTACAAAACAGTTGAATTTTTAACCGAAAAGATATAAGATATAAAAAAATTCAACTATTTTGTTCAAAGTTCAACAGATTGGTTGTAAATAAACTTTATTATTGTTAATTGATATCCCAAGCTTAAAAATTCAACTGTTTTAGGGAAAATTCGTATTTTTGGTTTAAATATTCAACTATTTGGTACAAAATTAGACTGTTTTGTAGAAATGTTTCTCGTTCAAAATTAATTCTCCTCAATTCATCTCCTTTTTTGGTTAAAAATTGAACTTGTTTAATTAAAAAATTCAACTCTTTAGTTAAAAAATGTTAGACACGAAAAAAATATTAATTAAAAATTAATTTAAAAAATTTTCAACCCGCATGAAGCGGGTTTTTTTTTTTTTTTTAATTATATTATCTTTAGTCATTTTAAGCTGGACACATTAAAAATTAAAAAATATTTTTTTTACCTTAACAGTTATTAAATTAGAAGTTAAATTATTTTTATTTTAAATAGTTTAAGAATCCTTGAACAGATTAAAAATTGTATGTCAAAACCTTGAGAAATCTAGAAGAACTTTTAAATATATGAATTGAACTTTTTCTACAACTTTTAGAAAATCCTGCAAATTAAAAACAAAATCCTTAAAATTTGAATTTGTAAATAACAATAGAACACTTATTGTTTGTAGAAAAAACGAGAGTAATTTTAAGAGATATTTAGGAGTTTTAAAAATATTCTAATTAAGTTTAGAACCTCAAATGATTTCAAATAATTTAAACGTAGTGTGTGTACCGAAAAAATTCGGCTATACGTATCGAAATTTTAATGCAAATACCCACAGCCGAATTTTAAAAAAAATTTAGATTTTTGCAAGGTTCAATCAAAAAATTTAGAATCAGTTTAAGAATCTGAAACGGCTTCAAAAGAATAAAAACATTTTCCTAAGATTCCTAGGAAAATTTTTAATGGCTTTTCATTTTAAAAAATTATTGTAACAGAAAATTTAAAAAGATTTTAAGAAATTTCCAAAATTATCAACAAAAAAAAACCTGGAAGATTTTTATGATTTTTTTTAATTTGCAGGATTTTCTAAACATTGTAGGAAAAATTTGAATAATTTGAAAATATATTTAAAAGATTTGAAAAAAAAATGTTCACACACTTCGTTTAAATTACTTGAAATCAAGCAAAATATTAAATATTTTTTTTTCTAAATTACAAAATTACAACTTAAGTGGGTTAAGAATTGAATAATTTTAGACTTAAAAAATATTTTAAATTTAATTAAAGCCTTTAATTGTGAATACATATTATTATGAAGTTATTTTTAAGTTCAACTATGTCATCAAATAAAACGGTTTTTTATCTAAAAATTTTAACTTCAAACCCTTTTAATTTTCAGTTGTTTAAATTTCAAGACTGCACTTTAATCGTTTAAAAAAATATTAAAATCGAACTTGGGCAGATTTTTCTTCGGAAAATTCTTCTGATTAAAATGTAATTGTGTGTCATTGTTTGGAGCAGTACATTTTGTTGAAACATTATGTAATTATTTAAACAATTATTTATTGTCTATTTTCAAAATGTCTAAAAATTGAGCCAAAGATATCAACTTTCTTTTTAAATTAGTACCCCATGCTACGTTTTGTTGAATAATTACATCATTTTGATGCATTTCTTTTCATGTTCAATAAATTTCTATTTTTTAAAATAATCTTTATTTGCTCAAGCAGTTTCTTTTTATGACTAAAAAAATAAAATAAAATAGAACAAATTCAATGAATGTAGTCTATAGAAAGGATACAATTACCACTTTTTAATTGTTTGAATAAATATAATTTGTTTAAATAATTACTTTACCAAAAATACTTTTAAAATCGTAATCATTTGTTTGTCCGCTATTTTATTTCATTTTTTTCATTTATCGAAAAATAACTGCTTGAGCAAACGAAAATTGTTTAAAAAAATACTATTTTGTTAAACATTAAAAGAAATGTATCAAGATTATCTAAGTATTCAAAAAAATATCGTTGGATACCAATTTGAAAAAAAGTGGACGTCTCTGGCTCAATTTTAAGAAATTTTGAAAATAAACAATAATTAATTGTTTAAATAATTACTTAATGTGTTTACAAAAATTTACTACTCCGAAAAATGACAAAATATTGCATTTCAATCAGAAAATACGATTGTTTTTTACATTTTTTGGGAATTAATACTTGTTTAAATAATGTACATTTTTTTAAACAATTAAATTTTTTTAAGTCATGGTAAATATTCAAATGGTCCATTAGTAATTATTTGTATGAAAAATAAGACGAAAATTGATTTAAAAAACAACAAAAATACGTAAAAATATAGTTTTTTTATTTGTAGGTCATATTTGGGTTGCTGCGGGGACGGTGGGTGTTGGTTTGAAAATGAAAGTTATTAGTATGGTTTTATTTCGAAAATTCAAAATTTCCCCATATTAATCAAATGGGATTTTGAAGTGCCCGGCGGCACGTGTTTATATTTGAACATCGAAAAAAATTTATCGATTTTCTTTCTTGGGAAATGGAAACTGGGGTGGGGGGAGGGGAGGCGTCTTGCCCTCTAGAGTGAAAAAAAATTTGCCATGCATTTTTGGACCACCCTAGTGTACCTAGTGTGCCATATTTAAACAACCGAAAATTAAAAGCGTTTCAAGTTAAAATTTTTAGATAAAACCCCGTTTTATTTGATGAACTTTAAATATAAATGAATTAATTATTTAATTTTTTTCAATTCAAGTTTTTAGATCTTCCTTTATATTATTTTTTATATTAAATTTAATTAATAAATTTATTAATATATTATTTTTTATCTATGTAAACGTGCGATTAAAATCTTATAAACTATTTTGAACTAAAAAATAACTACATAAAAATATATATTCATAATTAAAGGCTTTAATTGAATTAAATATTTTAAGTCTAAAATTATTCAGTTCTTAACCCATTTAAGTTGTAATTTTGTAATTTAGAAAAAGAATAAGTATTTAATATTTAGCTTGATTTCAAGTAATTTAAACGAAGTGTGTGAACATTTTTTTCAGAACTTCTAAATATATTTTCAAATTATTCAAATTTTTCCTACAATGTTTTGATAATCCTGCAAATTAAAAAAATCATTAAAATCTTCCAGGTTTTTTTTGTTGATAATTTTGGAGATTTCTTAAAATCTTTTTAAATTTTCTGTTACAATAATTTTTTTAATGAAAAGCCATTTAAAATTTTCCTAGGAATCTTAGGAAAATGTTTTTATTCTTTTGAAGCCTTTTCATATTCTTAAAATGATTCTAAATTTTTTGTTTGAAATCTGCAAAATTCTACATTTTGTTTTAAATTCGGCTGTGGGTATTTGCATTAAAATTTCTATACGAATAGTCGAATTTTTTCGGTACACACACTACGTTTAAATTATTTGAAATCATTTGAGGTTCTAAACTTAATTAGAATATTTTTAAAACTCCTAAATATCTCTTAAAATTACTCTCGTTTTTTCTACAAACAATAAGTGTTCTATTGTTATTTATAAATTCAAATTTTAAGGATTTTTTTTTAATTTGCAGGATTTTCTCAAAGTTGTAGAAAAAATTCAATTCATATATTTAAAAGTTCTTCTAGATTTCTCAAGGTTCTGACATACAATTTTTAATCTGTTCAAGGATTCTTAAACTATTTAAAATGAAAATAATTTAACTTCTAATTTAATAACTGCTAAAGTAAAAAAATATTTTTTTTAAATTTCAATTAAAATTCATCCTTAAAGACACCCTGACTTATGAGTTATCCTTAGAATATTAAAAATGAAAAGAAAAGTGGCTTACTAAGCGAAATTGATTTGATGCCTCTGGGTGATGTGCAACCTTCCCCGTGACCTGAGATAATCCACCAGGGATCCGTTGCTCATATACTCTGTGACCAGGTACATATGTTGATTGTTGAAAACGAGACCAAGAAGCTTGACCAAATTGTCGTGAATCAAGGAGGTCATCAAACTCGCTTCAGCCAGAAATCTTTGTGCTGCTTCGCTGTTGTCCTTCAGCTTCTTCACAGCGACTTTTTCGCCCTGATAATAACCGAGAAGAACGTCGCCAAATTCCCCTTTCCCAATACACTCACGCAATTCCAACTCGTCGGTCTGAATGACCCAGCCAGCTTGCACAAAGGCCTGTGGATCCACGCAAAAGTCCTGCTTGCCCTGTTTTGGCAGCGATTTCGTCAATTGCGTGCACAAACCGTCGGCGTCTTGCTCGTAGTGCTCGACGAGGAGCGCCAGGTTCTCGAAGAACTCCTCGTCGTCTATTGTTAACTGATTGTTTTTATATTTAACTCGATAATGTTGCACGCGCCCCTGATAGCAAACGCAGAGCGTATAGTCGCCCGGAAAATTCGTCGACTCCCGAACCAGGAAGAGACCGTCTTCCCGGGGTCGCAACAATGTTTCTGCTGTTTCTCTTGATATCTTCCCGTGAAACCATCTGAAGACAGAAATTAGCATAAAGAAGATTAAAATCTTGCTACAGTTAGAGAACTTCAATGCCCAAGCATTTATGTTAAAAGCAAATGAAGGGTCCGCGGTCGAAACCTGTTAACTGACATTTTATTCGATTTTTTTTGTATTGTCTGGAGCATTTTTTATATGCAGTTAATGTCCCGTAAGCAAAATGGCAAAATTTCTTTTAATTTTTATAAAATGGATTTTCGAAAATTGCGTTTTGGTATCTAGAGCCTAAACGTTAGCCTAAAGTCTAAACTTGTTAACTGCTTATTGCGCCTTATGGGAAATCCGTGCTTTTTCTCACATCAGCTCAGTTTCCTCGGAGAATAAGTCAGTGAGACACCTGTCAGCATATGTGCATTTAAGTGTATGTGTTTGTCGAAAATTTGTTGTTGCTACTTTCACGTCATTTTCGATGTTATCTATAGATCGCTGTAAAGACGAAGGTGAGCGACGCGTCTCATTTACTAACAAGGGGCAAATTTGTGCAATAAACTATATTAAATTTTTGCAAGCACATAAGGTAAACCGACCATTACAAGAGGCCATAGTAAAAAGTATGTACAAAACTGGAACAATAATGAATATCGTTGAGTATCTTTTATATTCCAATATAAAACATAAAAGTAAAAATTTTCTAATATTTTTTAAGTTCGTTTGAATTTGTTACCACTATTTATTTTTGTTTTGACAAGCTATACATTTAGTAAAAAAATAATAAAAGAAAAAATAATGTTAATAAAATAAAAGAAAAAAAATATATATATATAAAATAATAAAAGAAAAAAATAATATTTTTGCACAATTTTAATACGTTTAATACAAATACAAAATACACAAAATATATAAATACAAATTCTTGGGTTTCCATTACTGAGGCGATCACTTCGCTCGTGTTTTCAATTAAATGTCGCAGTCTTGTGTTAGTCATATATTAAAAATATCATTTGTAAGCTCCACGATTGTAGTTTAATTAATTATTTATTCTAAAAAAGTTGTTTAAAGTACTTTACTGAAACCTACAATTCTAACATCAAAGTTTGTTAACTGCTTAGGTAACTAATTTAATAGTAACTTATAAATTTAATTTTTCAATAAAAATAAGCAAGTATGAATTAAAACTTAATATTATACATTAATATTAAATATTATTAATATTAATAAAATTATTATTATCGATTTACTTTTTTTAATAAATGAAAGAAATTAACTTTTCTGTTGAAAATTTATATTTTCGAGTTAAAAATATAACTGTTTTTAAGAAAGCTCGTCTTTTTCACTGAGAAATCTTTTTTGATTAATATTTCAACTATTTTCTTGAAAAATCGTCTTTTTGGTAAAAAAAATGTATCTGTTTTATGTGAAAATTCGTATTCTTTTGTAGAAGAGTATTCTCATTTGTTGAAACTTTATATTTTATGTCGAAAATTCATTTCCTTCGTAGAACATTGAACTATTTTGTTGAAAATTCGTTTTTTTTTTTTTTTTTTTTTTTTTTTTTTTTTTTTTTTTTTTTTTTTTTTTTTTTTTTTTTTTTTTTTTTTTTTTTTTTTTTTTTTTGTTAAAAATGGATTTTACTAACTGAAAATTTAACTATTTTATTCTTGGTCTAAAATTGATCTTTTTAATTAAAAATTCATATATTTGGTTAAAAATGCATTTCTTTTTTTTTTTTTAGTTGAAGATTCATCAGTTTAGTTGAATGTTTAAGCTAACTGTTTCATTTTTTGTGGAAAATAAAACTTCTTTAATAGAAGTGTAACTTTTTGCGTTAAAATATTATCCGTTGTGTAGAAAAGTTTACTATTCTATTTTTTGTTAAGAATTCATTTCTTTGGTTGAAAAACAAGCTATTTACTTGAAAATTCTCCTTCTTTATTGATTTCAAATTCTACCATTTGGTCAAACATTCATATTTTTTGTTAAAAATTCATTTCTCTTTATTTAAAATTTTATATTTTCAGTTAAAAATTAATTAATTTCGCTGAAAACTCGTTTTTCTTTTGTTTAATTTTGTTTTATTAAAACTGTATCTTTTTTGGCAGAAAAATCATCTTTTGGTTTTAAAATGGAACTATTTTGTTAGGAATTTACTTTTTTAGTTGAAAATTGATTGGTTTAACTAAAAATTTAATCCTTATATTTTTGGTCAAAAAATCATTTAATTTTATGACAAAAAAATTGTTGAAAATTAGTTGTTTTTTTCTCGAACATCTATTTCTCTAAAATTTTAACTATTCTAATTTTGGTTAAAAATTGATATTTTTTACATGAAAATTCATGTATTTTGTTGAAAATAAGTCTTATTCAACAGAAATTTTTTGGTGAAATTTTCAAAAAAAAAGTTCGTTTTCTACCAAATAGTTTAATTTTTAACCAAAAAAGATGAATTGTCAACTAAATGTAATAGTTGATATTCCAACCTTAAAATATTTTGATTAAAAATAAGAAACAGCTGAGTTCATCCAAAAAAGACGATTTTAACATTCTTTTATTGTTCTGTAAATTTAAAACGTTAATTCAGTTTCGTAGATTTGAAATTATACTTTTCAATGTTGAAGATACCTAAATGAAAAAAGTCAACCTTAAACGTTTCCCATTTTGTGTGTACAACTTTTAGAGTCTAATTTTGAATCAGACAAATTTCTACTACCCTAAATATAAAACTCTACATTTTGCACCAAAAAAAAAGAAATTTTTTTTTAAATTTTTATATCTTAAAAAATATGAATCCTAAAATATAAATATTGAAGGTTTTTAATTTATTATTGTACAATTTTCAGCACTTTAGATTTAAAATTTTTCAATATGAAACGTTCTAAATTTGAGAATGGTCTACTCATATGCTGTAAAATTGATTAATTTTCAGTTTGGACATCTTAGTTGGATTTTGAAATTGTTTTAATTTTAAATTTCTTACCCTCGTTTCACAATATACTATTTTCAACCAAATAATTAGTAAAATTTTCACCCAAAAGATTAGTTTTCTGCCAAAAAAGACTTATTTTTAACAAAGTACATGAATTTTCTTCTAAAAAATATCAATGTTAAATCAAAATTAGAATAATTAAAATGTCAGAAAAATAAATGTTCCACGACCAAAAAAAAAACTAATTTTCAACAAATTATTTTTTAACCAAAAATAGACAAATAAAATTTTTAGTTAAACTACTCAATTTTCAACCCAAAAAATAAATTCCAACAAAATAATTCAATTTGAAAACCCAAAAGATGAATTTTCTACCAAAAAAGGTATAGTTTTAATAAAACATATAGGTTTTCAACTAAGAAAGATAAATTTACAACCCAAATATAGAATAGTTCAATTTGCCGTGAGGAAAGTAATAATTAAACAGAACAGAAACGAATTTCAAGTAAAATTAATTAATTTTCAACTAAATAGCTTTTTTTAACCAAAGAAATTAAATCTTAAAAAAATATAATAGATAAATTTTCTACAAATCAAATTATTTTTTACAAAAAAAATTAAACTTCTATCAAAGAAGGTAAATTTTCAACAAAAAATGGAATTTTCAACTAAATAGTATTATTTTCAACCAAGGAAATTAAATTTCTATACAAAAAAAATCAGTTTTCAATACAAAACAGAAAATGGAACAGTTACATTTTTAGATAAAAAAAAATTAATTCTAAATAAGAAAAAAATAATTTTCAACCAACAAGGTAAGTTTTCTACCAAAATAAATGAATTTTTTACAAGGTACAGGAATTTTCAAGAATATTCTTATTTGATGAAAATTTGTTTGTTTTTTTTTGTTGAAAATTTATTTTACTAGCTGATCATTTAACTATTTTATTCTTGGTAGAAAATGTATATTTTTAATTTAAAATTGATGTATATGGTTAAAAATTATTTTTTTTTTTAGTTGGAGACTCATCATTTTAGTTGAAAATTCTTGAAAATTTAACAAAAAAGTTTTGTCTACCAAATAAATGATTTTTCGACCAAAAAGATAAAGTTTCAACAAATCAGAATAGTCTTCTACCAAAAAAATTACGAATTTTCGACAAAAAGTTAAATTTTCACGTAAAACAAATAAATTTTTAGCTAGTAATATAATAGATGAATTTGCAGTAAAAAATAATTAAAAATTAAAATTCACGTAAATTTTCAACGTAATAGTATAATTATCAACAGGAGAGGATAAATTTTTATGAAAAAAGATAAATTTTCGGTAAAAAATAGAACAGTTAAAACAACCGTGCATAGAATTTATACATCTTGAAAAAATGTGGTTTCAAAAATTTTTTGCACGATCAAATTTTGAATTTTCAACTTTTGAACAAATTGAAAAAGTTGCTATCATAATCTTTTAGGGCTTTCAAAAAGCAACGTTTTTTCTTTTCCAGATTTTTTTTTCGTATCATGCGTTGTTTGGCTTTAATCGTTCATTTTAGTTTGATTTTCTGGATTTTAAAAATGCTATAACTCTAGTAATTTTTGATTTTTCAAAAAAAGTCATAAGGATAAATTGTTAAATTTTTTGAATTCTATGAATAAACGTATAGAGCTTTTAAAAAATTGGTTTCAAAAATATTCAAAATGTGCCCACTTTTTGAATTTTCATCCAAAATGGCTGGTTAACGAACTTGACCTTTAGTTTAGAACACTAAACGAGTGTACCAAAGGGCAATCTAATAGATTATTTTTTTCAAAAGTTATCGTGTTCAAATACAGACAGACAGGCAGACATATATACAGACACATTCGTGAAAATCTGTTTTTCGGGTTCAGGGGGTCTCAAAACGTGGATATTTTTAAAAAACTGGGGGGGGGGGGTCAAATTTTACAAAAATCTAATACCTTCTCTGATGAGAATGTAAAAATTAATTCTAAATAATACAAAACTAAATTTGAACTAAAAAGATGAATTTTCCACCAATAAGGTGATTTTTCTACCACAATAGAAGAATTTTTAACAAAGTTCAGTTCTCGTTTTTAAATTTATAAATATATTTTTTTTAATTCTGCCTTATTTGGAATTTTCTGAAAATATAAAAAAACATGCTTTTTATTGATTCGGTTCCCGGGTATTTATAACGTTCCAAAATCACAAAAAATATGATGTTTCACAAATCATAAATCACGGCAAAAGTTTTTTTGTCAAAAAAGCAAAATGATAAAATGTTGCTTTGGTTGAAGCTGAATAAATTTGTTTCGGCATATTAAAAATTTTTAAATGTGTGTATATGACTCAATCTGAAAGAAAAACAAGTTTTTGCAAATTTTCAAAAAATTGTTATTGGGCAAAAAATGTATTTTTAAATTTTGTAATTTTGTATTATTGTTCACTGGTCATAATTTGTGAACCGATAGGAAATATTTTGAGTTTATAATCAATAAATTTTACTGATTTTAAATTTGTAATCACTTATGTCGAATGCTCAAACGACTTGATTTATTTGAGCATTATCACTATGCCCTAGTCTTCAGTGCTCTTAAACTCAAATTAAAAATTGCTCGAGTTAAAACATTTAACACTGCATTTGATAAAATTGGAATATTCCATTTTTTAATTAGGTATTTAACTTTGTACACCCCGTCTAAAAAGTGTTCACCTTCTAATACTTATATAAAAAGTACTATATATTTTATAACAGTTCCCATTTTATATCGGATCACAACTTTTGTCTTCAGTTTTCACATCTTCAGCATGCTTTAAAATATTTCAGCTTCAAATTTTTTGAGATTATTTTTAATGGTTCAGCACTGGAAATGTTTAAATTATTGATTCATAAATAATTTATGGAGGTGCTATAATTGCTGTAATTATTATTCAATAATGGGTACACTAACTAACTTCAGAGGATTTTTCGCGCAATACAAATATTGTATTTTCAAATTCCGTATATTCAAAAAGAAAAGAGGAAAAAGGGAAAACTAAGAAAAAAGGGGAAGATTATGCATCCTGAAAATAGGACATGCGGTAAAAAGAAAATAATGTGGCAGCAGCAAAGAGTTAACGTCCGCGCGTGGGATATTGTTGCCGTGGGCGGTCGCCATCAGCCGATAGAGCTAACATACGATTGATTATAATCGATAAGAATCAATCTGTATAATAATAATTATTATCCAGAAAGCTTAGTGGAGATTTAAGCGACCCTAAATATTTAGACATATTTTTTTACGTTGCTCCTTAATGTTTTAAATGTTTTTTTAAATTTATGAATTGTCAGATATACGTACGGCATAGCATTGAGCTTCACTTCGTGTCTAGGGTTGACTGGCAAAATATTGTTGCCAGGATGATTTCCAGCATGATTGCCAGAATTTGTGGAGTTGGAGGTGATGATGACTGGTGCAAGCGGATTAATGTGTGAAGTTAGGTTTTTGGAAGTAATGTTCGTGTGTGTTGCCATGATCGGGGAGACTGGATGGGAAGGAATGTTGGAAGCAGTTAGACTGGATGAATTTGAATGTTGAGTGGTGCTATGCATCAGGGAATGAGTTATGGTTGAAGGGATGGTGTGGTGATTTTGGTTGCCGTCGAGTTTTGCTTGGCGGGCTGGTGCTGATAAGTTTGGGTAGACACCACCCGCATTGTGATACGTTGGCATTACTGCTGGCGCCAGGGTAGGCGATGATCTTCTGCAACAAAAAAAAAATCAAACCATTAATATATGAAATATACTGACTTTTGGAAAGTGCAGACTGCACAGCGAAAATTCTTTCAAAATGGAGTAATTGCAGACAAAAATGTATTGGATTTTAAATAGAAAAGCAGTTCACTAAAAAAAAAGAATGCATTTTCAACAAAATAGTTGTACTTTCAACCAATCTTTTGGGTTTTAATACAGAAAAGATGAATTCTCTACAAAAAAATATAAACTAATTTCTGATGTCATTTTTTGCTGATTACTGGTCAAATAATTTTCTGGAGAAACGAGAAAGAAACGCTCCACTCGTAAATAGTGACGTTTTTGGTTCAAATCCAAGCCGAGGTAGATTTTTCTTTCTCATTTCTCCAGAAAATTATTTGACTATTCGAAAAAAAACTAATATCAGAAATTAATTAATTGATTATCGTGGTCGAGAAAATAATTTCAACATACTTTGCAAGCTTCAAAAATTTTCTTCAAATTCTTCAAGTTGTTTAAAATTTTTTTGGAACTTTATAAACATATTTTAAATTTAACCGCACTTTTCCTACCATTTTTAGAAAAATTTAAAAAAGCTTTTATATTTTTTTAAAAAGCTTATTTTTTTAATCTGCAAAAAATACACCGAAATTTTGGTACGAATAGCCGAATTTTTGTTTCGCAAAAAAAAATTTTTAACAAATAGTATTTAAACAAAATAGTAGAGTTTTCAATAAAATACTTTAATTTTCGACTTTTATGGTAGAAAATTCATATTCTTTGCTGTAAACACAACTATTAATTTTAAAATGTATACATTTTGTTAAAAATTCTTCTTTTTTTTTCATTCGACTAATTAATCCTCTTTTGTTAGTTGAAACTTCTACTGTTTTGTAGAAAATTGGACTTTTTTACTTGAAAATTCAACTATTTAGTATAAAATTAAACAGTTCCGTCGAAATTTCTTAAATCAAAAATTAAATCTTTCAAATAAAAAGTTCATTAATCCATTTTCGGTTAAAATTCAAATATTTGGTTAAAAAAATTTGTAAACCGTTGTTTAAATTATTTAGTTAAAAATGTCTATATTTTGTTAAGAATTTATCTTTTTTATTACAAAATTAATATTAGATATTGAAAATTAATTTTTTATTGGAAATTTTACTATTTGGTCAAAATCTCGAAAAGTTGGTATAAAACTAAACTATTTGGTACACAATTAATTTGTTTTGTAGAAAATCATTTATTTTATTGAAAACTAATTCTCCTCAATTTAAATTCAACTATTTAATTTCTAAATAAAGAAAATATATAATAAAATCAAATTTGAACTATCATTTATATTATTCAAACAATTTAGTCGAAAATGTATTTAATTTTTTTTGAAAATTCATTTTGGAAAAAACTATTTGACTAGAAACGCATGTATTTTGTTAAAAATTCATCTTTTCTTGTATAAAATTAATCTTCCTTCTTGAAAATCTTACTATTCGGTACAAAATCGATGTACTTTTTCGAGAATTAATTTTTTTTCGTTTTTTGTTAAGAAAATTAATCTGTTTTTGGAAAAATCGTGTTTTATCTTAAAAATTCAACTTTTTAAAAAAATTCTATTATTTTGTTGAACATTCATATTTTCGGTTGAGAAATTCAACTGTTTGAAAGACAATGTAGGTCTGCAGCTTGAAAATTAAACTCTTCAGTAGAAAGATTATTAGCTATTTGGTTGAAAATTAATATATTTCCTTGAAAATTTAACTCTTTTGTTAAAACATCAATTTTTTCTAATAATTCAAATTTTTGGTTAAAAATCATTTGTTTTAGTTGAGAATTTTAAACAATTTGTTAAATATTCATCTATCTAGTTTAAATACAACTGTTCTGTATTTTAAATTAAAAGATTTTGTTGTTGAAATATCAACTATTACATTTTTCGCTGAAAATTTATCTTTTTAGTTTAAAAATTTAACTCCTTGGTTGAAAGTTGAACTACTTTCTTTAAAGTTCATTTATTTGTTTGGAAATTCAACAGTTTTATAGGAAATTCGTCTTTTTGGCTTAAAAAAATCACACTTTGGTACAAAATTCAACTATTTTGTAGAAAATATTGGGTTTTTGTTGACAATAAGTTTTTTTTTTTTTTTAACAATTTTTTATTAAAAATAAAACTGTACATTTGAAAATTAATCTGCCTTAGTTGAGAGAATTAGCGAAGATGTTGAAAACTATTTTTCAAGGAAAAGTAAAGAAATAGTGGTATTAGCGAACAATTATGTCAAAATAGTCCTCAGTGCCAATTTTGTTAAAATAGTAACAAAAGAGTTTCAACGCCCCAAAAAAGTGTCAACAGTGTGGTGAGTTTGAGGCCTGAAATTGTATAAATTTAGAAAAATGATCTAGATTACCATTGCTTGGCACTGAAGAAGAAACGGGAATTCAAGAATTATAACATTTGAAAGCTCGGAAAGCAGAACCGAATGAGCACTTGAGCAGTAAGTAGGAGTGGGGATGACGCGCAGAAAACGCGACGAAAGATCGTCCTCTCTTTCGTCGCGTTTTCTGCGCGTCATTCTCCCTCCTGCCTACTGCTCGAGCGCTCATACCGTTCTGATTTCCAAGCCTTCATTTTCAACTTAAATGCACTCATCGTTGGCCTGATTTGCAAAATTAATTGGTATCTTAATTCGTCGAGTTCACAAACTACAATGGGATTGAGTGCCACCCTCGTGTGGAAAGTCGCACATCGTTAAATCAGTGTGTCTTTTAAAAACTGAAGGCGCTCATTTAAGAAGCTATTGTTTTAATGCATTTACCCTCGCAATCGACGTCTACGCGGCCGCGTGGCTTGATCCACTCTTAGAAACTGTTTATTCCCGAGAACATTTGCAAAATAATGAGCCAGGCTCGCGTATCTTCACAGCCGTTATGAAACGATTAAATTATCTGGGTAAACATAACTTCTTCTTAGTCAATTCTCTTTTTATCACTTTTAATCCACTGATAAAAGGAGAAAAAATAAATAAATTATTCATTTGCTTTTATGATTATTAATTCTGACCCTGAAATTGAACTTTGAGGACACAGGCAGACATCAAAAGAGTTGAGTTTTCATGAAAGTTTAATTTCCAATAAAATATTTTTATTAAAAAAATAATAAGTTTCAACCAAAAAGTTACAGTTACAACCAAATAGTTGATTTTTTAAGCCAAAAAGAATTTTTTTTGAGAAAAACAAGTGAATTTTATTATTAACCAGAAAAGTTGAATTTTCAAGAACAAAAAAACATTTTCAAACAAAAATAATTGAATTTAAAAAAAAAGTCATTTTCTATTAAATAGTTGCATTTGCAAACAAAATTTAATTTTCAATAAAAAAATATGGTTTTTCAAAAGTTTAATTTTGAAAAAATAGTTGACTTTTCAAGCAAAAAGAACATTTTTTTCGAAAACGCTTGAATTTTCAACAACAACGTTAAATTTCAACCATGAAAGATCAATTTTCGACTAAAAAGATGTGACTTTTACACAATAAAAAGCAAATTTTCTACCCAAAAAAGACAAGTGTTTAACTAAACATTTTGCAATTGAATGGTTAAATTTAAAAAAGACGAATTTTTAACACAGTAATTTTATTTTGAACCAAATAGATGACTTTTCAAGCAAAAAGACTTATTTTTTCGAAGAAGCTTGAATTTTAAACAAATAATTTTATTTGCAAACAAGAAAGATGGAAATTTAACCAAGAAAAATGAATTTTCAACGAATTTTCTACCTAAAAGAGATGGATTTTCAACAAAATAATTAAATTTTCAACCAATAAGTTTAACAATAAACAAAAAGGAATGAATTCTCAACAAAAAATATAATATTTGATATTTTTATGGAAAGAGATTATTTTAAATAAAAAACAGTTATACTGAATCAAAAATAAAGATTTTTCAACCAAAATAGTAGAATTTCAACAACAAAAAATCTACAAAACGAATGAATTATTGTCAATCCGTAGACATGACATTTCATCCAAAAAATTCATTTTCAAGCAAATCGTTGAATTTTCTATACCAAATTATTAAATCTTGAAGCTCAACAGATGAATTTTATAAAAATAAGCTGAATTTTCAACCATAAAATACGAAACATTTCGGCCAAAAAAATAAATTCAAACAAATATTGGAACTTTCAAGCATCCGAGGCGATTTGTAAACAAATTAGTTTAATTTTTAATCAAATAGTTAGATTTCCAAGCCAAAAAGATATATTTTTCAGAAGGCAGTTACATTTTCAAAAAAACAGTTCACTTTTACCAATAAAGATAACTTTTCTACCAAAATATATAAAGTTTAAATCCAAAAATACCAAAAATATGACTTTTTAACAAAATAGTTCAATTGTTTCCAAATAATTACATTTTTATCCAAATAGTTAAATTTTTAACCTAAAAATAGACATTTTCAACCAAATGGTTAAAAAGACGAAATTTTTTAGAAGATAGTTCAATTTTCAATACAGCAGGTAGAATTTTGTATAAAAACAAAATAATATTCAACAAAAAAATTATGTTTTCGGCGGAAAAAGATTAATTTTTACTACAATATTAGAATTTCAAACAAAATGATTAAATTTAAACCAAATCATAAAATTTTTAATCAAAAAAGGTTTCTTTTAAAATCAGAAAATGGGAATAGGGGAAAGAGTGCAAATTCTGAAAAATAATTTCTAGCGTAAAGAACGCTTCGCGTTTCGTTTTCAGTTTGGAGGAGGTATGTAATTGCGTTTTATAAAATACTGAATCATGATTCAAAGTGATGAAGGGTGTCTTGTCTGGTAAGGAAACAGGCACGTCAAGTAATACCAGCATGAAGAGAGAAATTACAGGCAATAAGCAGAAGGATGCTACAAACGTCATTTTAAAAGAAGTTTGCATTACCATATAAATGACAAACGTAAACATTCTCGATTGCATATCAAATATTTAGTAAAACATTTCATCACTATAGAAAAAATCTGTATAATTATTTTTAACTTCACCAGTATTTTGTAAAGAATCTATTATTTAAGTAGGCGAAGTTATACTGCTATTATTTTTTTATACACTTCAATAATTTAAAAATAATTATGTGAAATAAAATCACTCTTTTCCAGTTGATTCTAATCAAAAATACGAATCCATCTTATCTTTAAGACATATTTTTCAAAAAAGAAAATGAATTCGCAATAAAAAATGTAATAGCTGATCTTTTAACTAAAAACAATTTGTATTTGAAAGCAAAAATCATTGAATTTAACCAGAAAAAAATTATGTTCAACATAATACTTGAATCTTCAATTAAAACAAATTAATTGTATACCAAATAGTAGCATTTTCAAACAAAACAAAAATGACATTTCTAACAAAACAGATGCATTCACAACCTAAAAAGACGAATTAAAAAAAAATGCAAAAAATAGAAGTTGAATTTTTAGTTAAAAAAAAAATTGGGTTTCCCCAAAATAATTCAAATTCAACAACAAGAAAAGAATTTTCAACCAAAGAGATGGATTTTCAACTAAAAAAGGATGAATCTTCAACCAAAAAGATTAGCTTTTAACCAAGTACTTTCAGTTTAAACTAAGTAGTTAAATTTAAAAAAAAAAAAAATGAATTCTCATCGAAAAATTTAATAGTTGATATTTCATGCGAGAAAGATTTTAATTTTTAACATACAAAGATGAATTTTCAACCATACGGTCGAGAATTTTCAAACAAAAAAGATCCAACTTTTCTATGAAAAAAGACGAATTTTCAACAAAACAGTTCAATTTTCAACAAAACAATAAAATTTTCCACAAAATAGTAGCATTTTTAAGTAAAGAGTTGAATTTTTAAGCCAAAAAGACAAATTTTCAACGAACAAAAAAGAATTTTTAACCAAATAGTTGAGTTTATAAAAAATTATTAATTTTCACCCCGACAGTTGCAGTTATAATCATGCAGTTGAACTTTTAATCAAAATACACACGTGTTCAACAAAAAGTTAATTTTGTAACCAGACATTTAAATTTCCAAGCAAAAAGATGAATTTTTCAGAGACAGTTAAATTTTCATCCAGAAAATATGTAAACTCACCAAGAACATCTGTATTTTTAACCAATTCGTTGAATTTCTAATCCAAAAAGACGATTGTTTTAAAAAACCGTTAAATTTTCAACCAAAAGAGATGATAAAAGGGAATTTTGAATACAAAAGGATATATTTTCAACTAAAAAGAAACCAATTTTTAACTAAAAACATGAATTTTTGACCAAATAGTGGAATTTTAAACACAGAAAAAGAATTTTCTGTCATTATGAAGACGAATTTTCAACTAAATAGTTTGTTTTTTACAACCAAAGAAATTAATACTTAACAAAAAATACAATATTTAAATTTTCTAGAATACAGATATTTTTTTAACGAAAAAAATTACACTTCTATCAGAGAAGGTAAATTTTTCACAAAAAAATGGAATACACAGAGTGAATTTTTAACTAGAATGATGAATCTTCAACTAAAAAAAAATCAGTTTTTAACTAAATACATGAATTTTCAACTAAAAACATAAATTTTCTACAAAGATTAAAATAGTTAAATTTGCAGTAAAAAATTAGTTTTCAATAATATTAGAGTAAACTTTCAAACGTAATAGTATAATTTTCAACCAAGAAGAATAAATTTAATTTTCAGTTAGTAAAATAAATTTTACACAAAAAAAGAAACGAATTTTCAACAAAATAGTTCAATTTTCTACCAAGAAGATTAAATTTCTATCAACAAAGATAAATTTTATACAAAAAATGGAACCGTTACATTTTCAGTTCAAAACATAAATTCTAAAACAGAAAAAATCTAATTTTCAACCAAAAAGATAAATTTTCAACGAATAAGATAAGTTTTCAACCAAAAAAATGAATGTTTAACAAAGTATAGGAATTTTAAACCAAATATTTTAATTTTCAACTTAAGAAGGTAAATTAAGAACCAAGCATTTAAGAGTTAAATTTTTAGTTAAAACAATTAACATTCATCTAGGAAAATAGTTTTCATTCAAATAATTAAATTCTGAAAAAAAAATTTTAACTAGAATGATCAATTATTGACCAATTAAACCAATTTTGAATAAAGTAATCCTAGGTTCAACTAAGTAGTTGCACTTTCAACCAAAGAAGATAAATTTTGAACGAAAAAGGTGATATTTGATATTTTAACCAAAAAGAATTTTAATTTTATATCAAAAGTAGTAGAATTAAAAAAAGAGGATTTTTAAGAAAATAGTTTGAATCCTCGACCAAAACAAATTAATTTTCAACTAAATAGTTGCAATTTTTAACCATAATAATAAAATTAACTTCGACTTTAATTGATCAATAAATACTTGAAATTCTCTCAAATGCTCTGTTCTAGCTTAAATGCTGAACTTTTTTTAAAAGCATTTTCTCAACATAAATGCTTGGGCATTTAAGAACACTACACATCTTGGATGTTTCAAGTAGGGTAGGACAAAAAGTATAGTGCACATCAAGGGCGCACAACTGCCGCCCGAGCGAAGCGAGAGCTTCAAGTTCACACTCGTTGAAATAGACTTCTTTACGCTCTTGATATACCATGTATTATTTACACCTAAAATCTTGAAAAAATAGCAGATGCAAACATCTGCTTTCGAACGTTAATTTTTATTTCATGCTTTTCTCAGTTTTCTCAGACTTTCCACGAGAATTTAATTTCTGAACAAGATACGTTAATTAATGAAGCGAAGAGGCAAAGTATCAGCAATGAGAGAGGGCGAGAGAGAGAGACAGAGAGAGAGCAACAGAGAGGGAGAGAGTAAATATTGAATAATTCAAGTGGAGTTTATCCTTGGTAGGCGCCTGATGTGACGACTACGTTATGTCAGCACGCAGAAGCAGAAATGTGCTATAGTTGCAGCCAGACATACTAATATCTGAATCGTCCTTATGCAATCTCCCCATGCCTGTCGCTGTCACTTTTCCCGACATTTTCAACCTGACATCCCAACCATCGTTATGCCCTGATTCAATCACTGGAAGTCAATCCGAGCTAAATCAAGCCGAGTCGATCGATACCCGAACCAGAGCCAAGGGACTATCCGGATAACAGCATCCTTCCTACCACTACCCTTTATTCTCGTTAGGGATCACCCATAAACTCAATTTTCCTAAACAGTTTTCTTAAAAAGTCGTATTTTTGTGTTGAATATTTAATTGAAACTTTTCGAATAAAAATTCAACTTTTTTTGAAAATTTGTCTTTTTGACAAAAATTCACCTCTTTTGGTAGAATTTTCATTTTCCTTGGATAACAATGCAAATTTTTGTTACAAATTTAACAATCTTGTTACAAAATTAACTTATTATTTACCATTATTATTCTGGGGTTGGAAAGTGAACTGGAATCTTATTTGGATGAAAATTGAACTATTTTTTTTAAGTTATTTTTTTACTTCATCTGTTTTAGAAGAAACTTCATCTTTCTTGAATAAAAATTCAACCTTTTTTTTAATGTTGTCCTTTTAATTTCAAAGTTTATCTGCTTCAGCAGAAATTATAACTTTCTTGGGTAAAAATGCAACTATTTCATTGAAAATTCAACAATTTTGCTGAAGTCATAATTTTTGTTTGAAAATTCGGCATCTTTTTTTAAAATTTCACTATTTCGTAAAAAATTGACTTTTTGATTAAATTTAATGTTTTGTTGTAGAAAAGAAAAACTAAACCTTTTGTGGCTGAAAATTCAACTTTTTTAAATCAAAAATTCATCTGATTCAAGAGAAATTTCATCGTTGTTGGAGAAAAATGCAACTGCTTGGTTGAAAATTAAAGTATTTTGTTTAAAAGGCATACTTTTTTGGTTGAAAATTCTACTGTTTTGTTCAAAAGTTATCGATTTCGTAGAACATTTACTTTTTGTTTAAAATTTATATTTTGGTGTTGAAAAAAGAACTAAAATATTTTCCAGATGAGAATTCAACTTAAAAAAAAAATTGTTTTTTTTTTAATAGAATAGTTAAACTTTTCGTTGAAAAAATTAATTTTCAAAATAAAATAACGAATTTTCAAGAAAATAGTTTTTTTTCAAGATAACTTATTAATTTTCAACTAAAATAATGAATCTTCAACTAAAACTATGGGATATTCAATTGGAATAAGTTAAATCTTCATTTAAAAAGATTACTTTTCGCAAACAAAACTAACTTTAAGTTGCATTTTTAACCATAAAATATGTATTTCGATCAAAAACATTAGTTTTCTATCAATAAAGACGAATTTTTACCTAAAAAAAACAAATAAAAGAATGAATTTTCAATAAAATAGTTCAATTTTCAACACAAGAGTTAAACCTTCAAACGAAAAGATTAATTTTAGACGATGTGATTCGACTTTTACGCAAATAACTGAGTTTTTCATTTGAACAAATTAATTTTCAGCCAACAATGGAAGTTACATTTATAGTTAAAACCATTAATTTAAAAAATCATTTTTTAACGAAGTATTTCAAGATTGAACAAACGAGATGTCAGAAATCAACAGAAATGTCAGAAATGATGAATATACAACTGCAATAGTTGAATTTTCAATTTAAAACAAAATAATTTTTAACAAAAAAAAAGAAAGAATTTTCAACCAAAAAGATGAGTTTTTAACTAAAATGATGACTGCAACAACTTATAATTTTTTTAATTATTTGACATTTTTATTTGTCTTTTAAGTCTTTAAATTATTGACATCCGTATATAAATCATTTGAAATAATTTTTTTTTTATTCCCAAAAGTTCTCTAGGAATACGTTAAAAATCCTTAAAATGCCTAGAAATCTTTGGAAATTTTAATAATCTATTAAAACGTGCAGAAATCATTTAAAATTCCATAATTATAAATTAAAATTTTTCTAAAACAAAAAAGACCGTTTAAAGAAAATACGCGTGCAAAGCGAGTTAATTTCCCTGATTTTACGCTTTCCAATATTAAAAACATAAACTATTTAAAAATACATAATATCACAATTTTAAATATTAGGAGTTCGAGAAATATTTGAAAAGAGTAAATAATTTAAGAAATTATTCATTCTAGTTAGTAAGATACTTTTGCAAAAAACTCACACTATCGTAATTTTATGTAATATTTTCATGGATGCCAATATTTTTTCCATATCCGGAGATCTTAACTGTTTCCATAAATATTGTTAGTAACATATTGTTCAATTTTAAATAGCAATATTTTTAAATCTTAATTAATTTTTATAATTATCAAATCGATAATAATAATAATCGAATAATTTAATATAATAAATTGAATAATAATAATAATAATAATAATAATGATAATAATAATCTAACAATTTAATATAATAAAAGATTCTAATTGGAAATTGTCTGAGCAGGACGACTGAAAAATCACGGAAAATAAAATTCCCGACACTGTCAAGTTATTTCTCAAATTGGAAAATTCCAGAATAATAAAATTTCCAAATAATAAAATTCCCGAATTGGAAAAGTCCCGAACAATAAAATTTCCGAATAATCAAATACCTGCATAAAAAAATTCCCGACAGAAAATTCCCGAATATCAACAATATTATTACAATTTTTTATTTCTGAAATTAATTGCAATATATTTTTAACAATTTAATTAATTTATAAATAAAAAATAATTGTTCAAAGTCAGGAATTTTCTAGTACGGATATTTTATAATTTGGCCATTTTCTTCCGAAATGTTATTATTCAGGAATTTTAAAATCCGATAATATTATAACGCTTGGAAATTTAATTATTGAGGAATTTTCCAATTCGGTAATATTATAAACTTTTCGGAAATTTTATTATTCGGGAAATTTCCAATTCTAATCATAATTGTCTTAAGTGTCCAAAATCGAAAAGCTTGAAACTGACTACTTTTGATTTTGAAACAGTTCAAGATGAAAATTTTCAAACAGAGAAAGGTATAAAATTGAATAATTTTTTATTCTAAATTCTTAAAATAGAATATAACAATATAAGCCTTTAATACTATATAATCCAAGCTTTCGAAGCATTAAAAATTAAAAGTTTAAAAAATCATAAAATATTTTGAGAAAACATTTTACGGATTTGAAATTGAATGGTTCAATTTCAAGTCTTAAAATTCAAAAAATCTTTAAAAATTAGCAATTTAAATACCCAAACATTCAAAATTGTCTACTTTAGACCCAAAAACAATTTCAAACCGGAAACCTTCTATATTAATTACCTTTAATTTTCAAAGCCTTGCAAATTAGACCTAAATGTCAAATATAATTAGAAACTTTGATAATTCCAAAATTTGACTGATCTATTTTATGTCAAAAATTCTTATATTACGTACAGGCCTTATATTCCACAGCCGTCACTGAAGCCTTTTCTCATTTTTTTTATTTTTACATATATTTTTTTATATTATAATTGTAATGACGGCATTATTTGCAAAGTTGCTCATTGCAGTTTTCAGGCCTCGGACTCACTTTATAGATCGAACATAGTGTTATTCTTTAGTCTATAAATTATCAAAATTCCTGTTTATTTATAGCAGGATCACAGTTTTTGCACTATTATACATTTTTTGTTAAAAAACCATTTTTTTAATTGCAAATTTAATTACTTGGTTCAAAATTAAATTATTTTATTGAAAATTAAATTTTTTTGTTGAAAATTCAACAATTTTGTTAAAAAGCCATACTTCCTTGTTCAAATTCAACTTTTTTTGTTGAAAATTCTTGTATAAGTCAGTTAAGAGTAAAAAATTATTCTTTTTTGGTTCAACTACTATATTTTGCACTGAGAATTAATCTATTTTGGTTTAAACCTCATGCATTTTGTTAAAAATTCAAATATTTTATTTAACTGAAATGTAACTTTTTTTTAAAGTCATATTTTTGGTTTGAAAATGCAACTATTTTGTAGAATATTCATCTCTTTGGCTTAAAAATGCAAAAATTCGTTGGAATTTTTTTTTCTTTTTTGGTCCAATATTCGGCTTTTTCATTTCAAAACTTATCTTTTTTGGTCAAAAAAATCTATTTTTCTTGTTCAAATACTCTTTGTTTGAACTCAATTGTGTTATTTGATTTATTTCAAATTAAAATATTTTTTTGCTAAAATAATATCAACTATTATATTTTTATTCATTTATCTATTTTGGTTGAAAATTCATTGTTAAAATTTCCACTATTTTATTCAGTTGAAAAGCAACTTTTTTCTTGAAAATTCATATTTTTGGTTTGAAAATTGGTTAAAAATTCAGATGTTTCATTAAAAAAATGATCTCTCGTTGGTAAAAAAATATATAATTTTTTAAATTGTGAATTAAACTAATTTTTGTAGCAAATTAATCTGGTTTGGTTGAGAATTCAGCTGAATTGCTGGAAATAAATTTTTTGGCTTGAATTCAACTGTGTTTGATTTCAAATAAAAATATTTTTTGTTAAAATAATACTAAACATTATATTTTTCGTTGTTACATCTATTTTGCTTGAAAATTAATTTGTTTCGGTAAAAATGTAACTATTCTATTTGGCTGAAAAGTAACTTTTTTGTTGAAAATTCATTTTGTCGATTTGAAAATGCAATTGCTTTGTCAAGGATTCGTCTTTTTAGCTTGCAAATTCGTTGTTATTTTTCGTTTAAAAATGATCTCTTTTGCTAGAAAAATATAATTTTCCTTATAATAATCGATAAAAAATTCAGCTCGTTTGTTGAAAAGTGATGTTTTTGGTTTGGAAATTCATCTCTTTACGTAAAAAAATGTCTATAAAGGATTCAGTTATTTTGTTGAAAATTTTTTCTTTTCTTTTCCAAAATTGATTTCTTTGGTTGAAAATTCAACGACTTTATTTCAAATTCATTTTTTTTTTTGCAGGAAATTAAAACATTTTGTTAGAAAATTTAACTATTTCTTTGCACATTAACCTTTTTCTTCGAAAGTCTACATTTTTCTTAAAAATTCATCCTTTTCGTTTAAAAATGATATAAAATCAAACTGCTTAGTTCAAAACCAACTTTTTTGTTGAAAATTAATATTGTCAGTAAGAAAAATCAACGATTTGGTTGAAAATTCGTGTATATTATTAAAAATGTAACTATTATGCTAGAAAGTCAAAATTTGGATGAAAAGTAACTTATTTGTTGGAATTTCGTTAAAAATAGAATTGTTTAGTTAAAAAATGTGACTGAAAAATCTTTCTTTGGTGGTAATTCAACTCTTCTGTTAGAAATTCATCTTTTTGATTGAAAATTTAACTGTTTTTTTTATTTCATACTTTTTGGTAGAAAAGTAATCTTTTTTCTTGTAATAAAGTCAATACATTTAAAATATTTTTATTTAGATTTAAATTTATTTTATACCGTTTATAAAAGATTTTGAAAACGATACAAGATAACAATAGCACAAATTTAAGTTTAAGGTTTCAAACATTATTTATTGCATTGGAAAATTTGTTTCTTTCTTGGTTGAAAATTCGACTTCTTCATTTTAAAATTGATCTCCTTTGGTGAACAAAATTAATTATATTTTTATGAAAATTGAATTACATATTTTAGTACAAAATTAATCTCTTTTGATTAAGAACTCAACTATGTATTTCAATTAAAATTCGTTTTTTTTTTCATTTTTTTTCACTGTGTTAAACATTAACAATATTTCTTAAGATTTAAAAAATTCTGTTCGTATTGGAAGCTTTTAATTCTTTTAGAAATTGTTCAGGAATTCGTAAATCAGATGAAAATATTAAAATTAAAGCCTAAAAACAAATTATTGCGTATGAAATTTAAATTTAAGAATTTATTTCAAATAGAACAAATTTAAGTGACCTTGAAAAACATTGACTCTTCTCAAAATATTGAAAAATCAATGTTTCAGAGACGTTTAAAAAAAACAGCCTTTGAATTTTTCGGTTAAATAAAAGATTTGCTTCTAACAGTAAAATAAATTCTTTCAAATTCTGCGATAAAAGAAAAGTTCCTTCTGCGAATATTTTATTTATGGCAGCATTTAATTAGAATTCAAACCAGGTTTCTTGAGCGAAGTTCCTGTTGCAAGGTATGAGTTAAAGTTAGATATGTTGGCCTCTCATTTTTTCGCATGTACGAAGCAAATGTCAAACGGCAGCGAGTAACTTATGCAACAAATAATGCGGGCATTATTAGTATAATGTCAATATAAAAATAAATAAATGAGAAAAAGCATCAGTTACTGATGTGGAATATCAGGCCAGGCTAATATTTCAACAAAAATGACACGAAAGACACTATTTTCTCACAATCGTACGCTAATTCGATTATTTCTTATTAATTAACAAATTAGTGGAATTTTCAACCAAGAAGATTACTTTTTTACCAAAAAGGCGAATTATGAACAAATTTAATAAATTTTCAAGAGAAACAGTTTAAACAGTAAATGTGATATTGCGCCAAATTGTATAGATCAATTGTTTATTGATTTTTTTTCATTTATAAAAATTATTAACAAAATGGTAGAAGTTTTGACCTGAAAAAAAATTTTTTACCCAAAAATGGAGTATTATAATTTTCATTTCAAAGAATTTATTTCCAGTACAAAAATTCAATAAAACTATTTAATTTTGTACTGAACAGGTGAAACAGTTAAATTTTCAATCCGAGAATCAATCAATTTCTAGTTAACCCTTAAATTGTATTGTGGGTTTCAGAGACCTCAAGAAATTTTCAAACTCTTATAAGCCATACTTAATTCGAACCAATTGAGTAAGTCTCGCCCTCTAGCTTTAGTTGGAGACACTAACTGTAAGTAAAGTCGTTTAACATACTGCGTCAAGCGTCATTCTACTAGCAGCAGCTGCTGAAAGTGGAGGTAAAAAAATCGTGGGGTCCCTAACACCCAGTGTGCACTTAGTGAGTGAAAAAGTAATTTTGGAGCAAATTTTTTGTTGCTGACATTTTAATGATTTTTTTTACTTTCAAACGTAAGTATATCATATGAAGTAAATTAATTTTTTTTAAATATTATTTCATACTCTTTTTCTTTGTAGATGGCTTATAACTTACGGCAGCGCGTCATGCGAGAGCAGACTGTGGATATGTTGAAAATAATATAATTGTTAACATACAGTTATATATGTCTCTTTTCAATTTCTTGTATTTTTATAGTATTGCATGTCAAAGTTCATCATTTTATCATAAAATTGACTTCTCAACTGTGCAAATAAATATATTTTTGGAAAGCACCCATGTTGCAATATTTTTTCAATGAAATTACACTATTTCAAAGTATAGTCATAAATTTGCACCTTTTTTTCCATAATTTTTTTAACAAACTTAAAATAAATAAATGGCTATAGAATCAATTCTACCTTATAAAAGATACCTTAAACTATATCGGATAATTTTATTGTAACAAAATATTCAATAGGTGTTAAACAATGTATGATCAAATACGCTGGGGTGTTGAACACCCACGATGCACTTTACCGTGATTTTTACCATGTATGCACTTTGAGGGTTAAAAAATAACTTTTAACAAAAAAAAAATAATTTTCAACTAAACTTGTGAATTTTAACCATAAAAATGAACTTCTACGAAAATAGTGCAGCTATTAACCAAGGCATTCATTTTTTCATTTAAAAAGATTAATTTTTTTTACAAAAAAATGTAATAGTTGATATTATAAGAAAAAATGCTTTAATTTAAAATAAAAAGAAGTTGAATTTAACCAACATAAAATAATTTTTAATAAAAAAAACCTTAATCCTCAACTAAAGAGGATTAATTGCCAAATAAATAGTTGCATTTTTAACCGAAAAATTGGAATCCTACCAAAAAATACGGATTTTCAATACAAATCATTAATATTCAACCAAATAGTTTAATTCGCTACTGAATTCTTAAGCCAAAATACTAACTTTCAAACAAACAGTTCAATCTTCAATAAAAGAGTTAATTTTAACCGAAACAGATTAATTTTTAACCATAAAGTTGCATTTTCAACCAAAAATATGAGTTCTACAAAACAGTGGAATTTTCAACCAAATAGTTAAATTTTTAAGCAAAATGATGAATTATCAAAACAGAAGATTCATTTTCTATAAAAAGGATGGGTTCTCAACAAAATCTTTACATTTTTAACCAAATACTTGATTTTTTTCCGAGAAAATACGAACTTTTAGCAAAATACATAAATTTTTACCAAATAGATCAATTTTGAACCAAAAAGATTGTTTTTCTACAAAAAAGACGAATTTTCAAATAAATATATACATCATTTTTCTACTAATTTGTGGAATTCTTAAGCCGGAAATACAAATTTTCTACAAACATTTAAATCGTTAACTAAAAAGTTTATTTTCAACTGAGAAAGATTCATTTCTAATCAGACAGTTGAATTTTTAACCAAAAAATATGATTTTTAACAAAATTTTTGAATTTTTAACAAAAGTAATTCAATTTTGAATCAAATAATAATATTAAGTAAAAATGAAGAAAGAAATACATCAATTTGCAACGAAATTGTTGAATTTCAAAACGCAAAAGATGAATTTCCTACAGAACAGTTGATTTTTTCATTCGAGAATATGAGTAATTAACAAAAAAGTTAATTTTCAACCAATTAGTTTAACTTTTAAAAAAATATAAAAAATTACACAAAAAATTAATTTTTTATCGAAAAAGACGCTTTTTCAACAAATTATTACATACATTTTCACTAAATAGTGAGAAGAATGGATGTGATGTTAGTCCGAATGTTATTTTATTCATTTTAAGTTTACATTATTTTCGTATCTAACATGTTTTTACCTTAAAGTTGAACTTGTAAAGAAAACAAACAAAAATATAAAATTTTTAACCGCAAAAATGCAGTATAATTACAGATTTTCGTTGAGAATTAATTTTCAGTGAAAAAAAAACGAATTTTTAACTAAGTAGATTAACTTAAAATCAAGTAGTTAGATTTTAGTTTTTATGACTTGCTATCGATAATTAGATGTTTAAATAAATTGTTTGAACAGTTTGTTATTGTTTACAGCATTTTTCTCTTAGATGAGAGTTAGAAAGTTCCTACTTTTTCCAATTTTTTAGTTTAAGCAAGACAATAATCAACTAAAATGAATAAAATATTTTTTTAAGCCATTTGTTATTATTTATAAAAATATCCACTTAAGATAATCCTGAAGAATTGCGGTTTTTTCTACAAAAATTCAACTTTTGTACACTTTTCAATTAAAGTGAGGTTAAAATTAATTAAACTTATCAAACACGGTTGTTAAAACAGAGTATTATTATTTCAAATAATTTTTTTTCATAATGCGAGAAAGTTCCGAATTTTTTTTGAAATTTTCTATTTTTTGCCCATCTTTCATTTAAGCGAGGTATTAATTACTGCAATATAAAAAATATAATTGCTTAAAGAAATTATTATTGTTTATAACTATCTTCTTCATTAATGCTAGATAGGTGAGGTCCAATTTTTACATAGAGAGATCATTATTAATGCAATTTAACAAATCTAATTATTCCCACATAATATTATTTAAAATAACAAATTGTTTAATAAATTATGTTTGTTAACTTGATATAATTATTACCTCGCTCTGGCAGAAAAATTAAGAAGGTGGAAAATTTGAAAAAACATCGTGACTTTAACAATTATCTAAGAGAATATAGTTAGTAACGATAATAAATTGTTTAAACAAGTATGTTTATCAACTTCAATAATCCTTACCTCACTGATTGAAAAGTGGACACAAAGTTGAAAATCTCAGGAAAAAGCTGCAATTTTCTAGCATTATTTAAAGAGAATATTATCAAAAGCAATAATAAATTATTTAAGCAATTTATATAAACATTGAATTATCAGCAAAAAGTTAATATTTTATATATTAGAAACAATTCGTATTCAAAAACCAGCAACAAAAAATCATAAGTAGCGCCCAAAACTAAAACAAAAACAGTTTTTCACTTATGGGGTTTCTTGGGGCCGTAAAAAACAGACTTATCGGGGTAATATTAAAAAAATTACTAGCAATATGTAACTAATTTAAAAATAAAATTTTAAATTTCAACCCGATCCACCTAATATTGAAGATTCTGAATAAAATTTACCAAAACGGCTTTTCTTCATGTCTAAAACTTCATGGGGCTTTCGGAACCTCTAAATATAATTTAAACAAACAAAAAAATTTTTTTTATTTGGATTCGAACATATTTGTAGTTGAAATGAATGAAAGTTTGAAGAAAAACATTTTACAATGCATTTTTGGAAAACTACTAGTGCTGACAAGTTTGGAAATTTGTTAATAAATGCGCACCATTGTTCCGCTTTTAGGCGAACCATTTGGTGATTAGGGTCATGTTCAAGGTCTTCCGACGGGGCAAGATCAAAATGGAGCAGAAGATCCGTACGGTCCCAATTAAATTCACAGTTATACTGATAACGTTATCATGAAAACAGAACACTCTCAGATTGCAACGTGCCTTATTCATTTATCAAATTACACTTTGAAAAAAAGAAAGAAATTCCAAAGCTAAGTGTTTGACAAATAGTTTCTGACAATTTCAGTATCATCTGATCATTTTTATCAATTATGTTCAACTAATTATAAATTCAGCTCATAAATTTTGAAAATTCCCAAGTTGGGATAAAATACTAGAGTATTCTATTTTAAAAGGTTTTTCTTCCAGACTGACCTTCGAGTGAAATTCCGTCGTCTTCGTGAATCATCGCATTCTTGGAATTATTAATAAATTATGGTTCGACGTTTTCACGACCCATTTTAAAAAAAAGGTATTTTTATTTATAGGCATTTGTAGATTAATTAGAAAATACAAACTTGAATCTCAAACCAAGCAAAATAAAACAAATTTCAGTTAGTGGCTTTGAAAATTGACCAATTTTTAGTTGTACTCAACGGATGAATTTTAAACCCGAGAATAAGAACTTACCAGAAAAAAGTTAATTTCCTGGCAAATAGTTCAATTTTATACTAAAATGATAAATTTTTACCCATATTCAACAAAAAAGTTAAACTTTTTACCAAAAAAGACAAATTTTAACAAAAGAGATCAACTTTCTACAAAACAATTGAATTAGATTTTCAACCAAAAAAAAATAATTTTCCATCAAAAATATTAATTTTCCACCAAAAGACGAATTTTCAACCAAATATATTGATTTTCAAGTCAAAAACATGATTTTTCAACCCAAGAATAAGAATTTTCAAAACCAAAATTAATTTTCTACCAAACAGTTGAATTTCAAACTTATACTGGATAAATTTGTACTAAAAAAGTAATAGATATTTAATATTTTAGATCAAAAATAAATGTTCAATCAAAATTTTTTATTATGAACCAGAGGTGAATCTTTAAAAAACATTATTTTTTCTCACGGTAGTTCAACTTGTAATAAAGTAGATCGATTTTCAACCAAAAAGATCAATTTTTCACGAAATAATTACAATTTTAACCAAAAGATCATTTTTTCGTCAAGAAGATGAATTTTGTAAAAAAAAAAAGACAAATTTTCTACCGAAAACATGAATTTTCAAGTTCAAAAAGACTACTTTTCTACAATACGGATGAATTTTTAACTGAAGAATAAGAAACTTTCAACAAAAAAGTTACTTTTTTTACGATAAATTTTTCACTAAAAATATTATATTTCAGATGAAAAAAATTAATTTTGATCACAGTAGTTCGACTTTTAACCAAGTAGATCAATTTTGAACCAAAAAGATGAATTTTTCACCGAATAATTAAATTTTCAACACAAAGACTAATTTTCCATCCAGAAGATTAATTTTCTACCAAAAGATGAATTTTCACCCAAGGAGATTACCATTCAATAAAAAAGATCAAATTTCAACCAGGTACAAAAATTTCCTACCAAACAGCTGCATTTTTTCAAACAAACAAAAATTTATAAAAGTTTAAGATTTTTAGTAATTAAAATGAACTTTCTACAAAACAATTGAATGTTTAACCCAAAAATGGGCATTTTCAACCAAAAATAAAATTTTTATGAAATAATTAAATTTTTACTCAGAGATACATTTTCAACAAAATACATGAATTTTCAAGTAAAAAATGCTAATTTTCTGCAAAACAGAAGAATTTTCAACAAAAAAGTAAATTTTGTACCAAATAAGTTAAATCTTCTATATTTTTTCTACATTTTTTACAAACAAAAAAAATATTTTAAAAATGTACATTTCATTAATCAATTAATTAATTTTCAAATAAATAGTTAAATTTTCAATGAAATATGTGAATTTTTAACTAAAATGAGAATTGTTCAACCAAAAAAAAATAATTTTTTACAACTTTAAACTAATCAGTTGATTTTTCAACAAAGAAATATCAATTCTCAAAAAAAAATACATGATATTCAACCAAAAAAGATTTTTATTTGAAATTAAAAATAGTTGCATTATTTCAAAATTGAATTTTGAACAATCAACTATTAGATTGAATATTCATATATTTTGTTGAAAATTCGCCTTTTTGGGAAGCAATTTAGTCTTCTTGGTTCAAAATTCATCTGTTTGGTTGGAAATTTAACTATTTTGTTACAATTTTATGTATTTTGTTTTTAAAAAATCTTCTTTTTTGGTAGGATAATAATTAACTCTCTTGGTTGAAAATGCATCCATTGTGCCGATTAACTCTCTTGGTTGAAAATGCGTCCATTGTGTCGATTTTTTTCCATTATTTTTTTATATTAAAAATCCCACACAAGTTTATAAATTCTTTAAAATCACAACCTGTAAAGATAATTTCGTGTACTACCAAAATATTGAAGTTTTGACCCTGGAAAGTTTTTTTAAGTTCACAACAAAATTACTTTCCTGTTAAGAGAGGTATAAAGAATTTTTACAGAATACAGAGATGAATTTAAACATACCTCATCCCCGAGAAAATGATTGAATAAAACCCGAAAAAAAAGAGGAAGACTTTCTGGACCTCCAGGGAAGTATAAAACCCTATTAACAATACCATATTACGCACTTTATGGAAGACCCCTTAGTCACCACGTGAATTCCAATGATTCTCTACAACTCCTATACAAACCAGTTTCTGCAGCAATTTTTAAAGATATTTCACATTTTTTTAGGCAATTCACTCGAAATATGTGTAATTGTAAACAGTTTTGTGAATTTATTATCAATAACGTTTTTTCCACTTTTTAGAAATTTGAATAATTTAATTTAGAAAGCTTTGTAAAATTATATTACAAGATATTCTTGAATATACTAGCACTATCAATTAATTAAATAATAGTACAAAAATAATACAATTAATTAAATAATAGTACAAAAATAATAAATAATTTCTTTAATATTCTCGGAAGTCCATGGATTTGAATATAAAATCAAACAAATTTTCATTGCGTCTTCTTATATTTCAAATTCAGTGCACATTTAAGTAAAACACGGTGACCGTTTTAATCGACAAAATAAATTCCCGTTCATTTCTCGGTTCGCTAACACTTTTCACGGTTAATGAAATTAAAAAAATGGAACTCTAAAGCTAAAAAATTTGCCACTTGAGGTAATAAAAACTGAGCTGCAAATTAGAGCACTCAAAGTGGAACTGTTAAATTTTGAACTTTTAAAATTAAAGTTTTTAATTAAAAAACTTTGTATTCAAATGCTCAATAATTTACGTGTATAAAATTAAAGGTACTAACATTTTTCAATATAAACTTTTAAAAAAATCCTTCAAATTTTAGAAAATTTCTTTAGAATTTGGATGTATAAATAACAATTAAATATTTATTGTTTTTAGGGGAAATTTAAGTAATTTTAAGAGATATGTAGAAGTTTTGAAAAAATTCAAACTTAATGTAAAATTGAAACGATAGCCTAATAAAAAACAAAATGTAGACTTTTGCAGATTTTAAACAAAAAAATTAGATTATTCTCAAGAATTGTGAAAGGCTTCAAAAGAATAAAAACATTTCCTTAAGATTCCTCGGAAAATTAAAAATAATTTTTCAGTTTGAAAATTTTTTTAAGAGAATATTTAAAAAGCCAAACAATTCAGTTATAGATTCTTATTTTTAAATATTTGTTTTCAATTTACTTGTCTTGAATAAAAATTCCAATATTACTAAATATTTAATAATCAATCTTTTTTTTTAATTAAAATTTTCAAATTGAATGGGTTAAAAATGAAATATTTTAGACTGAAACAATATTTAAAATTTAATAAAATCCTTTAATTAAGAATATATTATTATGAAGTTATTTTTAAGTTGAAAATAGTTTATAAACTTTCAGTGACACGTTCACATTTGTTTAATATCTAAGACTTTCAAATTTAAATCGTTTAAGTTTTAACGTTAAAATATGAAAATTCTTCAATTTTGAACTGATTTTAAATCGTTTTGTCAAATCGTTTTTGTTCACTTTTTATTACTTAATGTACAGATGAATTTAAAAAAATATATTTATCAAATAAAAATGTTTTTTATCCGAAATTTTCAACATCAAGGGCTTTTATTTTTTATTTGTTCAAGTCTTTAAGAAAGCATTTAAAAATTCTTTAAATTCAAAATGTAAGCTTAAAAATAAAAATTTTAAACGGAAAATTTTGTATGTAAAAAATTTTGAATTATGCATTGTAAGCTAAATAATAGCATGATTGAAAAACATAATAATTCAAATAATGATTTAAAAACTGTTGAAATCGAGCGTGGAAAGATTTTTCTTTCCCGGTTTCAAAAAATTCCCGGTCCAGCGGCCACCCTGTAAAATTAATGTGGGACCTATATTAAATTCAATTTAAACGCTTTGAATTTTTAATTTTGCAAGTAAGAATATTGCATTTTCAACCAGACAGATCAATTTTAAACCAAAAAGATTAATTTTTCACAAACAAAAAAAAAATTTGCAACAAAATACAGAAATTCTCAACCAAATAGTTGAATTTTCAACTAAAATTATGAATTTTTAACAAGATTTTAACTTTCAACCAAGCAGTTTTATTTTCAACCAAAAGATGAATTTTCAACTAAAATCATAAATCTCCAAATTGAATAGTTGAATCTTTATACAAAAAGAATATATTAATTGTCAACTAAAAAAAAATATTTTCAACCGAAAACAGAATAGTAAAAAAAATAATGTTTAGCCAAAGAACTATATTCAAATGGAATAGTTACATTTTTAGTTGGCAAAAAAAAGATGAACAAAAAAAAAATTCTTACATTTTTAAACAAAGTGATAAATTTTCATCTAAAATAAGGAAAGTTCAACAAAAAATTTATTTTTTACGAGAAAAATACTTTTTTTTTTAAATTTACATTTTGCAAGAAATTGAGGAATTTTCAACTAAAATGGCGAATTCAGTCAAAACTCTCTCGAAAAATTTCCTGAATTTAAAATGAAAATTCCTGAAATTTCCAGGTTTTTCCATTATTAAAAAAAAGACGAACGTTCAAAAGTTGAACTTTCGACTAACAAATATTAATTTTTAACAAAACTTCGGAGTTTTTACCTAAATTTCTAATTGAAGAAAAAGTTCAATTTTAAAGCCAGAAAGACGAATTTTCAACTCAGAAAAATTGGCAGTCAAGAAAGAAAGAAAATGCTAATCAAGCTGTGGAATTTTCAAATCAAAAAAGCGCATTTTCCATAAAATAATTCAGCTTTCAACCAAAAAAGATTAGTTCTGAACCAAAACTATAATAGGCCTTTCAACGACAACGAATTAACTTTAAACTTATGTTCTTTTATTTAAAAAGCTTCCGTTTTCAATTACTCAAATTTGAAAATGGTTTTATTAGAAAAATATCCAGGTTTTCTGGATTCAATTGCAGCAAAAAAAAGGAATAAGTAGCGGTGTAAATAGACGGTCTTTTAACAAAATATTTGAATCCTCAATACAAATACATTAATTATCAACGAAACCGTTATATTTTTAACAAAAGAGATCAATTCTCAAACAAAAAAGTCAAAATTTCAACTCTGAAAGAGTTTTTTCAGTCAGGAAAGAAAAAAAAATTACCAAATTGTGTTTTCACCTCAAAAAGGAGAATTTTCTACAAAATAACTAAACTTTCAAGAATTCTCCACTAAAAACAATGAATTTTCAACCCAAAAGGACGAATTTTCTATCAAGAAAAGACGATTCTTCAGCAGTCGAATTTTTGACTATAAAATATTATTTTTCAACAAAATACTTAAATTTTAAACAAATTAAGTTTTTACCAAAATAGTTGAATTATTGAACAAATAATTGAACTTTCTACATACAAGGATTAATTTTCGAGTCAAAAAGACGAATTTTTCGACTAAGAAATATTTTTCATTCAAAGAAAAAAATGTCAACCAAACTGTGGAATTGAATTAACTTTAAACTTAAATTCTTTTTTTAGAAACTTCTGTTTTAAATTACTCAAAGTTGAAAATTGTTTGATTAAAAAATGATTCAGTTTGTCTGCTTTACCAGTTTTCCAGCCATTTTTTAAAGATATTTTTCAATCTTCTGGAAAAAACGTAGGATGTAAATCCATCTTGATTCAATTGCTGCAAAAAAAAAGGCAACAAATGAGAGGAATATTTTTGCTTGACATGCTAACAGTACACGTAACGTGAGCGTTACTGTAAGTATTTCACAATCTTCCGTTTTCCATCTGGCCTCATGCAAAGAAGTGGGTACACGCACACAAAGTTTTCATTCAATGGATTCTCGCATCAGATTCCCGAATGAACTTCCGGAGAGTCCCAGAAACGGCCTCTCCAGCGTTAAAGTAAACCAAAGTTATTTGTTCTCAGAATACGCATAATGGAGAATTCTAAAAGAAATATCATTCAGCAATTAATAATGATGGGAGAAGTTGACTCACCTACATGACAAATTTACTGTCCATCCTTCGTGAATCGATCCTTTCTGCAAATGATAAATAAAACATACAATGAAAAAGTTACAACTTCAGTTTGAAAAATTAATTTTCAACATAATAGTTACATTTTTTACCAAAGACATGAATTTTTAACTAAAACGATGATTCTTCAACATGCAAAAAACAGAATGTTTAACTAAATAATTAAATTATCAACCTATAAGATAAATTTATTACTAAGGGAGACAAATTTTTAACAAAGTATAGGAAATTTTAAATACAAAAAGATAAATTTTCAACTTATAATGGTTCAGAACTAAGTTAAAGAAGTGAATTTTTAACTAAAAATAATTATAAAGCTTCAAGAACAAAATGAATTTTGAACGAAAAGAATTTTTTGAACAAAATAGACAGTAGTTAAACTTTCACTTTAAAAAATGAATTTTTAACAAAATAGTTGAATTTTCAAACGAATAAATTGATTTTTAACGTAAAACCTTTATTATTCTTATTCTACCTCGAAAGACAAATTTTCAACTCAAGACACATTTTTAACCAAATGTGGGTAAGTTAAATTTTCAGCTAAAAAAATAATGTTCAACCAAAAAACTGAACTGTTTACAAAGAGCTTCTACCTTCAACTAAAAAAAAAAACATTTTTAAACAAAAATACTTTTCAACAAATAATAATCCTCAACTAGTTTAATTCGACAAAAAAACACGAATTTCTAACAAAACAGTTGAATCTTCAACAAAATAAATTTTCAAGAAAGAAGATTAACATTCTACCCAAGTCGACAAATTTTTAATTTTCATTCGAAAAATGAGAATGTTCATCAAACTAATTAAATTAGCGTTCAACCAAAAAGATAAATTAATCACCAAGAATATTATTATTTTACCAATAAATATTTTCAACAAAATAGCTTAATTTTGAAGAAGAAAAAAAAGGTTTTCAAATAAATCGATCAATCGCAAACCAAAAAACTGAATTTTAAACAAAGTAGTTCCACTTTCAGCTAAGTAGCTGAATCTAGAAAAAATGTATTGCTCTACAAAAACTGTAATTGTTGATATTTCAAACAAAATATATATAAATTTTAATACAAAAACTGTTTAATTTAACTAAAGGACGAATTTTCAACAAAATAGTAGAATACTCAAACAAAAAAGATTAATTTTCAACCAAACAGTTGTGATTATCAGACAAAAAAGATGTCATTTCTAACATTTTTCAATATAGAATGACGATTTTTCAACAAAACTGTTGAATCTTCAACCAAAAAGAATGAATTTCTAACCACATTTTTTAATTGTCAACAAAATAGTTCAATTTTCAAGCAAAGAAATTAATTTGTAACCAAAAGGATGATACTTCATCTAATCATATTAATTTTCTATAAAAAGATTAATTTTTACTAAAATACCATCATTTTCAACCAATTTTATCAATTATTAAGGGCTTCCCAGTTCAAATATATCAGTGTTAAATTGTTTCGTTTTGAATATTTGATTTCTGGTTGCTCATTTTAAATAAACCATCAATTTTTGCTAAATATTTTTAAACAAATTTTTATTTAAAAATTGCAAATTGAATGGGTTAAAACTGAAATATTTTAGACTGAAATAATATTTAAATATAGGATTTGAAATTGAATAAAAACATTTAATTATGAATGTATTAATTTTAAATGAATATAAAATTTAAAATAGTTTATAAACTTCCAATTGGACTTTTAAATTTATTTAGCTACTAAGGCTTTTTAATCGAAAACGTTCAATTTTCAGAGCAAAAATCTGTAAATTGATTTATTTTTAACGCTTTTAATTTTTAATTGTTCCAGTCATGAAAACTGCATTTTTAATTATTTTAATTGAATATGCATGCTTAAAAATGAAGACCTAAAATGGAAAAATTTGTGAAAAAAAATATTTTAGAATTGCACAAGATAAACCGAACTTCTTCTAAATTGCATTATGTCATATGATATAAAATATGTAATTTTCCCAGTGATTGTATAGATTTTTCTACTAAAATTTTTTTAAATTCTGGTTCAAAAAATAAATATACTGTCATTTCCCGGTGCAGTGGCCACCCTGTAATTTTAATTTTTTTAATTTATACCATTCAGAAGTTAAACTATAAATAATTTCTAACTACGAGTAGGAGCTCTTTGGCATAATTTAGCGACCACTAGCGAGTTAGAGACTAGTCGTCGGTAAAGAATTAAAGAAGTGGGAGTAAAGATTAATTGCTTAGCAAAGGTATTACGCGGCAAAAAGCTAAAAATGATATATTGTCGAAAAAGATTTATTTTTTACGCCTGCATTTAACTGAATTAAAATTAAATTAAAGATAAATCATTTTACTTTTCATAATAAATCTAAATTATCTAGTGATTATAATATTTATTAAAAACAGCGAACCTCACAGTCCTTACGGCACAAAATATAGGGACCAAAGGGTACGTTTTGTCACGTTCACAGGGTAACAAATTTAGGATGAATTCATAAGATTTTAAAACAATTCAAGTTAAATTAAAAATAATCCAAATAAATTGGAAACCATTTAAATGTTAAAGCCTAAAAACTGTATTTTAATATATTCAATTGACCTATACAAGTGATTCGACTTTTGAAAAATACATCATTAAAAAAACAATAATTGTTTTTTCAGAACTAAATTATAAACATGAATATTTAGCAGACCTTACGCGCTCTTTAAAATAAGGTAGTTAACATCCCTGATAAGGAAACTCCGTTCCGAGGTCAACTCAATTAGGAAAAAAACGAAGCGTGTGAGAAATTTTTCCGCTAGCGGAAACAGCAAAAACTAGGAAGTAAAACACACTCAATCAAATATTATTCAATTTTACATGATTACATTTTTTGAAATATTTAGTTAGAAAATATTTTTAAAATTTAACTTTTAATTCAAATTGCAAAACTTTAATCGTAATTACTCAATTTTGAAGTCTTCGCTTTTATTTACACTTCATTTTCAAAATTTACCAATTTTTCGACATTATTTATTTCAAATAAAAATTATTAGTTTTCTACGATAAAAGATGAATTTTCAAACAAACCTAGAAATTGTCGAGGACACAGTCACAATTTCAACCAAATTTTTTTGTTTAAGAAAATAGTTATATTTTCAACAAAACAGTTGAATTTTCAAACAAAAACATTAAACTTCAACCAAAAGCAGTTTCGTTTTTAACCACATAGTTGAATTTTCATCAAACAAAAATTGATTTAAAAAAAATGTGATAGTTCATATTTCAAACAAAAAAAGATGAAATCTCTATAAAAGAGGTGAATTCTAAAACCAGAGATGAATTTTAACTATAAAGATTAATTTTGTAGGAAAAAGAACGAACTTTAAAACTAAACAGTCCAATTTTCAACCAGAGATGAGTTTTCAAACAAATTGGTGAATTTTCCAAACAACCAGATGAATTTCAAACCAATGAAGATTTTCAGTTAAAAAAGAAAAAAAGTTCATCCAAATTGTTTCACTTTCAATCCAAAAAAAAACAAATTTTGTATACAATAGTTGACTTTTCAACAAAAAGGTTCATTTTCAATCAAACAGTTGAATTTTTAATCATAAAAGAGAAAATTTCAAACCAAGAAGATTAGTTTTTCCACAAAAAGGGACCAATTTTCAACTAAATGATGAATCTTCAACCAATTAATTAATTAATTTTGAACCAATCAGCTCAACTTTCAACCAGACAGCTGAATTTTCAACCAAAAAAATTATATTTTAAATAAAAAATAGTTTCCTTGAACCAAAATCGAGAAATTATCAACCAAGTTTAATTATCCTCAACTGAAACAGATTAATTTTAACCCTTAAAGGGCACACTTTCATAAAATTACGTAAGATCACACTGGGTGTTAGGCACCCAAGGGTATTCAAACTTGTGCTGTGCCGACGGTCTTGGATATTTTTTTTTTAAAGAAAACCAAATGAATTATGTTTAATCTATCTAATTTAAGGAGATTAAGTTTTCATAACAGTTTTTGAAATTTAAAGTAGTTTACAAAAATCCTTTTTGAACAAAAAAATTTAATGACTTCTTTCACTCTAAAATTCATAAATTTTTAAGTTTTTGATATTTTTACTTAAAATTTTACTTGAATACTTCCGAGATACGGCGCTTCAAAAATAAAATTAGTCTTATAGTGTTCGTTCCAAAGAAGGTATTTATTCTAAAAAATAAACGTCTCAATTCAATGAAAAATGAAACACCGTACTTTGCGTGATTAAACGATTTTATTGATCTTAAACGGCGTATAAAAAATATAAAAATATAAATTATGTGAAAATGACAGAGAAAAATAGGTTTTCATGTCATTTTTTAATCTGGTGCCATATGTTCTATTTTGTTGAACTTGGTACGTTTTGCTAAAGCGCAAATAAGTCGTTGGGTCTTAAACACCCAGTATGCCCTTTAAGGGTTAAACGAAACAGATACATATTTTACCAAGAGATGAATTCTCAAACCAAACAGACAAATTTTCAAATAAGAAAAGTTTTTCAGTAAAGAACAAATTTTGTTTAACCAAAGCGTGGAATTTTCATATCAAAGACAAATTTTTCTACAAAATGACTAAAAAGAATTCACTTTCAACCAAAAAAGATGAGTTTTTCTACCAAAAGGTGAATTGTTAATCCATAAAGACGATTTTTTTTATTTCAGAAATTGAATCAAATAGTTTAAATTTGAACTCAAAGAACTGAAGTCTGAATAAAAAACATAATAGTAGAGTTTTAAATTAAAAATAATTAACCTTAAAGCAAGAAAGATAAATTTTCTATAAAAAAAGACGAATGTTCAACAAAAAAGTTGAATTTTCAATAAAAAAAAAGTTCATATTCAGCAAAGAAAGGTGACTTAAACATCAAAAACATAAATTTTCTGTAAAAGACTAATTTTGTATTTAAAAAAATGTTCAACAAAACATTGCAAATTTCAATCAAAAAAGATTCCCTTTTTAAGAAATAGGTAAATTTTCCAATAAAACAAATTAATTAATTTCCAACCAAACAGATGCGTTTTGATAAAAAAAAAGAGAAAAAATCAAACTAACAAGGTCAGTTTTCTACTAAAAAAGAACACCATTTTTTAGATAAAAATTTAAATTTTCAACAAAATATTCAAATATCCAAATTTAAATTACTAAAAAAATTATATATTTTCTTAACCAAATGATTCAACTTTCTATCAAGTAATTCAATATTTAAAACAAAAAAAAATATTAATTTTGAAGGAATAATGTAACTAACGAAGATTAATATTTTTAAATCAGAAGTTTTCATTTTTAGACAAAAAAAATTTCATTTCTACTAAAGAAATGAATTTTTCAACAAAATGAAGAATTTTCAACACAAAATATGAATTTTCAACAGAAATTTAGAAAATGAAATTACTATAACAATAATATTGTATAGGGGTGACAGCAAAGCTTCATTTTCAAAATTCTATCATTTTTCCATGACCAGCTTTTCATTTGCCCTGGCCATAAATATTTAAAAACTAGAATCTTAATTTTGTAACATTTTTAACACTGAATTTTTTATAAACGTAATAAAACAATTTCAAACTAAAAAATTAAAATTTCAAATTAATTAATTTCAACAAAAAAAGATTACTTTTCTAGCATAAAAGATGATTAGTTACATGTTTAATCCAAAAAAAATTAACTAGATTTTAATTTTTTACAAAATAACTCACTTTTTAAGAAAATAGTTGAATTTTTAACCAAATATTTACATTTTCAACTTACAGAGATGAATTTTTAACATAGAATTATTTATAAACGTAATAAGACCATTTTCAATTAAAATATAAAAATGTCAATTTTATTATCCTAGATGGTTATTTAAAGTGCCTTTTACAAAACTTCCCTGACTTTTGCAAGATTTTTCTCCGAATTCCTGAATTTTCCCTGACCAATACAATTTCCTGACTTCTTGATTTCAAAGTCTTCCCTGACTCACATTCACCCTGATTATACTTTTTTTACGGATTTACACTTTAGACTTTACCATTTTAAGAGTTTAATTCAAAATTGTTAATTTTGTTCTCATAAGCAAAATAAATCATACAATTATTTATAGCACTCTATTGATACAAACGAAAATGTACGAAATTTATTTTTAAAAAATCAGTTTTTCACTCTTCAGAAAAAAATAATTTAAAAAATCATGGAGGATATCAGAGCGGAAATGTGAATTGAAACAATACCACTTATCATCAATTAGTATAATTTGTATGGCATTTGACCGGAGACACTAAATAAATTGTATCGTCTCGATTGAGAAACTAAATATGGCTTGACACTAACGGACGCTTGCTAATAAAATGTCATGGAAAAAGCAAGTAAAACAATTAAATAAGTTTCGAATTGATTTTTTATCCTATTAATATACGAAAATCTCAAAAGCATTGCTGTAACTTTTCCTAAATGTCGAGTGGGTAATTTGAAGAACTTGAAGGAAAAAATGTTACCTAATTCACATAAATAATTGAGAATTGAGTTTCAGTTGAAGGGCAGTGACAAAGAATGTCACATTTGCATAAGAAAATAAGAAATTAAATTAAAATTAAACTGACAAAAATGAAAGATTTACTAACGTAAAATATTTTGTTATTTAACAAAGCCAAACACATTACACAGAATAAAAATTTGTATTAGACATGGGCAAAAGTAACTTTATTGTCAAATATCAATCAAAAGTTGTATTTTTGCAACAGGTGAAAAATTACAATTTTTCAACATTTTCATTGCCTTATTTAACTTTAAATTATTATGATTGAAAATCAAAACTTGAACAAAAAGATAAATTTAGAATAAAAAATGGAAGAATTACATTTTCAGTGAAAATAATTCATTTTCAACCAAAGTGATGAATTTTTGTTCACAAAAATAAATACGCAACAAAAAGTGTAGTACTTATTTCCATCAAACTATATTTTAATATTCAATCAAAAACATTTTATACCAAAATAATTGAATATTGAACTCACAAAATACGAGAAGGGAATCTTCAACTTAAAAAGATAAACTTTTTTATCAAAAATAAAATAGCCATAATTGTAACTAAAATAATTAATTTAAAAAAAAAATTTAAGTCAATAGTTGAATTTCTATCCGAAATAGTACTTTTCTACCAAAGAATATTAATTATTAACGAAATACATCAATTTTTAACCAAATTTTGAATTTTTAAAGGAATTTTAACCTATACGTACAATTTTCAGTTGAAAAAAATTAATTTACAACAAATTTTTTATAAAAGGTATAAACAGAAACTCCAATTTTTAATAGAACTATTATTTAAATGTAAATAATGCAATTTTGACTGTTATTTAACAAAAAAGATACTTGTCTCGTGGCAAATATAAATTAAAATACACCAAGACCTCGGTTTAAGTCCAGTGTTGCGATTTGTCTGCAAATAACCTTGGCCCTAAATCGAAGGAATTCATACGTAAGCATTCAGAGCCGCGAGAACCATTTCTATTGGATTTTTCTATGCAGTAGAAAATATTTATTAAATTTTGTTTATTTTGTGGTCTAAAACAGATCATAATTTAAACTTGAAGAAAAATCAGAATGATAGCAATATATATCAAATTAAGAAAAAACACTTGAAACGTGAAACCGTTTTAAATTAGAACCTTAAAATATTCCTAAGGCACACTGCATTGAGTATAAAATTGAATTAAATAATAATTTTAGCTTTGATATTAATAAATGCTATCTATGAAAAACAAGCTGGACGTTCACGTAGGTTATTAAGACAGATAACCTAAGTTACGCCGGAGCAGAAGAAAAATGTTTTAAAGCAAAACATAATCTAAAAAAAAGATGTTGTAATTAATGAATGATATGTATTCAATTTGTCGGACAAAAAAGTAAACTAAATATTGAGCGAAACTGAGGAAAATTTTTTGCCGTTACACGTAAATATGCATAAGCTGACAACTGATTGAATTATCAACTGAGGGCACTGCTCGCTTTTATCGCTCCGCTACTGGTGACAATCTTTCCTCGACCCTCCGAGCTGAGAAACTGCGAGAGCCAGAAGTTCTAAGAATTCCTAAACCGCGAGACCCTAAACCGCGTATCTGATGTAATCCCTAATCTGTCTTGACTAAATCAACTATTGCATTATTTATTTTTAATTTTTTCTCAGTTTTATCATGCCTCATCATTTATGTGAAACACATCCAGAAAACCTGGTAAATTGAATCTGACAGAAAATTCGAATCAAATTGAAATAGTATTTAATTCTACTTTTACGAAAAATTCTTCAGGAAGTACCGTCAAGATGTATTTTTTTTTTTTAATTCTAAAAAAATATTAAGAGTATGGTAACGGACGATTCCTCACGCGGCAAAACATATTCTACTTTTTCCTCACAATCAACGAAAAATTATCATTGTTAAATTGCTGTCAACGACATCACGTGGAAGGCACGTCACACTTGGATTGTTTACTGTATACACAGGTTTCTGCTCTTTTCGCAGTAAAGAGTAACCGATCTTGACACGTCATTATATTCCTTTGGCTGACGATGACTTATAAAAGTTTATATTCTAGGAAGAAAGTGAGAAGCTGTTTAACATTTCAATTACTCCATTTATAAAAAACATTCTTAAAATAAAATATGTGAATGTTTTAGAACGAAATTTTAAAGGCTCTTATCGTTGTTAAGAAAAAAGTTTGCACTCAAGACTGTATTTTTATATTGAATTTTATTGAAAATCTTTCAAAGAAAAATATTCTAAAATTAGTTATTATTTATTTTATGAGAAAACCAGATTAAATCAAGAATAAATTTTAAACATTATTCTTAATGTTCTTGCATATTCAAATTTCAAACCTTTATATTATTAAATTAACAAAAAACGAAACCGTAAAGTTTTAATTAAAAGATCTGGATTTTAAAATTACGAGTTTCAACGCCTTTCTGAATTTTTCTCTTATAAAATAATCATTAAATTTTAATGATGAGATACGTATATTCTTGCAGGTTTCCTCGGGTTTCTTGAAACAAAAATTTTATCGTGAGCGCTCTGTGTAAAACGAAAAAGTAATTTAAAAAAAGATAGCTTTCTATATGAAGACTATTTTACGGCCCTTATACATTATTCCCTTGTTAAAGAATATTTAAATAAATAATTTACGCAATTATGAAATGAATTCTTGTAGGCTTCTTGCAGACTTCAGTCCAAAATGAAGCCAAAAATTCTCTAAAATAAAACTAAGTACCGTGTATATTGAGTTCACTCTCGAATTCTCTAAAAAGATGCTCTAAAAATGAATTTTCAACACAAAAGTTCATTTTTAATGAAGCAGTTGAACTTTCAAGCCAAACACATTACTTTTGTAGGAGACAGTTTTAATTATCAAACTGAAAGGTTAAATTTTCAACAAGAAAGATTATTAAAAAATAATAATAATTTTCCAACCAAAAAGTTGCATTTACAACGAATTTTCTATTGAAAAAGAGGAAGGTTCAATGACTTTTTAACAAAAGAGTTCAATTTTCAAGAAAATAATTAAAATTTCAACAAGTTAGAGTTTCAAGAAAATAATTAAATTTTCCACAAAAGAATATTTAACTAAATAATTTACTTTTAAACTACTAAGATAAATGTTCAACCACAGGGTCGAGTTTTTAAATAAAAATGATCAAATTTTAAACAAAAACAAAACAGTATAACTTTGAAGGAAAGCAGACGAATTTTCAATAAAACAGTTGAATTTTCAACTCACAAAGATGATTTTTCACACAATAAAATTATTCTTCAAACAATAAAAATTGACTTTCTACCAAATAGTTCAAATATCAACAAAAAAATTAACTTTTAACCGGCTGATCGAATTTGCAAACAAGAAAGATCAAACTTTAATCAAAAACAGTTGAATTTTCAAATAAATAGGGAAATTTTTAAGGCAAAAAATGTTCCATCAAAAAAGATGAATTTTCCACCAGAAAGTTGAATTTTAAATCTACAGAAATGAATTTTCAACCAATGGTCGAATTTTCAAGAAAACAAATTTTCTAATAAGAAATCAATTTTCCAAAAACGAGTTGCTAATTCGAGCTAAAAAGTCTAAAAAGTTATAGAAAGCAGTTAAATTTTCAACGAAAAAAGAATTTTCAATAAAAATAAACAAATTCTTAACGAAAAATATAATCATTGATTATTCAACCAAAAAGGGTTTTTATTTTAAAGCTAAAGCAGTTGAAATCAACAAAAAAGACAATAGTCAATTTTGTAAATAAACATATAAAACTTTAACACAAAAAATATATGTTAACAAAGTAGTTCAACTTTAAACAAGTAGTTCAATTTTAAAAAACTGCTTGTTATAATAATTAAATTTAAAAAATATCAATTTGTAACTAAATTGTAGTATTTTTAACTAAATAGTGTAATTTTCATACAAAACAAAATTGCGAGAAGAAAGTTGAGTTTTCAATAAAAAAGTATGTTATCAAATTATAAACATGGATTTTTAATGAAACAATATGACTCTTTTAACAAAAAATGAATTTTCAATCCAAAAGAACGAAGATTCTATTCCAAAAATACGAATGTTTAAAAAAAGTTTAATTTTGGATTTAAAAAAATATCACTTTTTAATCAAATTGTTCAACTTTAAAACAAATAGTAAGCTTCAACTTACCGAGATGAATTTTTAACCATATGGAAGCATTTTAGAACAAAAAAGATTCAACTTTAAACAAAAACCAAATATTTGAACTTTTAAACAAAAGATACGAATTTTCAATAAAATACTTGAATTTTCGAAACCAAAATTTTTCTATAAAGATGAATTTTCTACCAAGCAGTTAAAATATCAACTACAGGCATTAATTTTCAACCAAATAGTTTAAAGTTTAGACAAATGGGATAACTTTCCAACCTGCAATGATATAATTTTCACTAAATGGTCTAATTTACAAACAAGAAAGATTTAACAAGAGATCAATTTTTAACAAAAGAGCTGCGTTTTTAAACTAAAAAGTAGAATTGTTCAGACAGATGTGGATTTTTTGTCAAAAAAGCCTAATTATTAACAAAAAAATATACTATTTGATATTTCAAAAAAGAAAAAATTTAATTTTATATCCAAAAATAGTTAAATTCTACATAAAAAATACGATTTTTCATATAAATACATGAATTTTCGAGTAAATACTTAAATTTTTAGTTCGAAAAAAATCATTTGTCAGCTAAAAATAGAATCTTCAACTTTTAAAGAAGTGGTTTAATTTTCAACCTAACAATAATAGTTTAAATAGTAGTTAAATTCAATCATAAAACGAGACATTTAAAACAATATAGTAGATTTTTAAACCAATAGTGGAATTTTTATGCCAGAAAGGCGAATTTTGTCAGAAAAAAGTTAAATTTTCAACAAAGAAGTTCATTTTCTAAACAAAACAGATGATTTTTTAATCAAGATAGATGACTTTTCAATCCAAAAGGACGAATTTTCTATTAAAAAATAAAATGTAATAGTAGAATCTTCAATTGAAAAAATATAATTAACTTTTGACTGAAAAAAATGTATTTTAAACTAAATGGTCGCATAAAAAAAATATTGAACGTCAACCAAAAACAGTCGCATTTTCTAACCAAATGTTGAATTTTCAACAAAATAAATCAGTTTTCAACCAAATATATTATAGAATTTTTACCCACAAGAGATGATTTTTGTATGAAAAATGTAATAGTAGAATCTTCAATTGTAAAAATATAATTAACTTTTGACTGAAGAAAGATTTATTTTAAACTAAATGGCCGTATCAAAAAAATTAAACGTCAACCAAAAACAGTTGCATTTTCTAACAAAACGTTAAATTTTCAACAATATAATTGAATTTACAACAAAATGGTTGCATTTGTAACCAATTACTTGAATGTTCAATACACAAAGATTAATTTTCAAGCAAAATTTTTTAACATCAACAAAAAAAGTATAATTTTCAAAGGAAAAACTACTTTTATACGAAAAGATACCTCTTATTCAAAAAAATAGTTGGATTTTATTATGGATTCCTATTAATTCAATTCAAATTTAAACTAAAAAAAAAAAACAAATTTCTTTAAAATAGGAAATATTTAAAAAGGAGGGAAAGAGTGTGAAATCTGTTGGCTTTTTTTTAATTGTGCGATTATTAAATAATATATTATGTTCAGTGTTAGTTCATAATTTTGCAAATATTATTAAAAATTTACCATAAGTTTAAAAATACTCTCTTCCGGCTTTGATTTTTGCTTTTAAGTATCACTTCCTATTAATATAACTTTCACTCGCTCAGTATCTTAGTCTCTTCAGGAAGCAATACTTTAAAGTTGAAACGTCGAAAGCCATTTAAGCCTCTAAAAAATGCAGTCTTATTTCTGGATACAGCGATTTACTAAGAAGTCCCGAATCAAACCTTGGCATGAACTTTCTTAGCTCGCTTTAAATTTAGCGTGACGCCCTGAGCATGATAATAAGAAAAAAGCTTCCTCAATTACAAAGACGTCCCCTTTTAAACAGTTTTAAATACCACTTCCGAAATAAAATCCAATGGTCCGAACTATCAATCTTCAGTAATAAGAGCCTCTTTCATTCCCGATGGAAAAATTTCTTTGAAATAATAAATTCTTATCGATTAACCCGAATTAACCATGTTCTGCAAAAACATACCACAAGAGAAATTACTTGGCGGTAGGTATATAAAGAATGGTAAATTCGCTATATTCAAGAAATTTTTTCTTTTTCATGTCATAGACTATCGCAAAAAATTTAAGAAATATATGGAATTTCACGTAAAATAAGGGAATACATTCTTTTAAATAAAATTAATTTTATAAATATTATTATAAACCTGTTTAAATTCCCAAGATTTCAAGTTCAAGCATTGCATTTGAACAAAACAGGTAATTTTCCTCAACCAAAAAGAATTTGATTTTCAAAATAAAAAGTCATGTTTTAGAAAACTGTTGACTTTGCAAAAAAAATAAGTTTTCAAGAAAAAGCTCAGTTTCAACCAAGAAAATCAAATTTTGAGACTAAAAGTTTATTTAAAGAAAAATTCAAAAAAATAGCTGAACTTTCAAGATAAACAGACAAATTTTCAACAAAATGGTTCAACTTTTTTAATTATTAATTGAATTTTCAACCTAAAAGTGATAAATCTGCAACAAATAAAGACGAATTTTCCACAGTATAGTTGAATCATCAACCAAAACAGATTATTTTTTAAGCAAGCAGTTGACTTTTCAACAACAAAATTAATTTTCAACCAAAGAGATGAATCTCCAATCAAAAAATCCGAATTTTCAACCAAATAGTCTAACTTTCAAAGAAAAAAAGATTAATCTTAGCGAAAAATAGTTGCATTTTTAAACAAGTAGTTACATCTTTAACCAAGAAAGACGAAGTTTCAGTAAGATAATTACATTCTCAACCAAAACAGACTATTTTTAAAATAAATAGTTGTACCCTCAACCAAAAAAGATTAATTTTTAGTTGAACGTTGTATTTTTAAAAAACCAAAAAAAAGATTAAATTTATACCAAAAGCCCTGAATTCGCAATAAAATATTTACATTTTCAACCTAAGAGATTTATATTTAAACAAAAAAACGAATTCTCAACAAAAAATATAATAATTGATATTTTTACCAAAAAGGATGTGAATTTTTATTAAAAAGCAGCAGTTAAATTCAATCATAAATTATAAAAGCGAATTTTTTGTTCAAAATATTTGTATTATCCATCCGAAAATATGATTTTTCATCAAAAAAGTTCAATTTTAGCCAAATAGTTGACTTTTTCAGTCAAAAAGTTTAATTTAGGCAGATTTTGTACAAAGCAGATGAATTTTGCTCCCGAAAATATAAATAAAAAACAGTTAATTTTCAAGGGAAATAGACTAATTTTTAGCAAAATAATTGAATTATCAGCAAAAGCAGATTAATTAGTGGCCAAACAGTTGCGTTTTTAATAAAAAAAAGATTAAATTTCTACCAAAAGAGATGAATTTTCAAGCCAAAAATACGATTTTTTCAAAATAAAATATATTTTTCAACAAAACAATTAAATTTTCAATAAAATAGTTGAGTTTTCAACCGAATAGTTTATTTTTAATTAAAATCAATTAATTTTCAAAAAAATAATTAAATCCTCAACAAAAACAAACTAATTTTTAGTCAAACAGTTACGTTTTTAACAAAAAAATTAAATTTCTACTAAAAGAGATGAATTTTCACAACAAAAAATGAATTTCCAACAAAATAATTAAATTTGGCTCCAAATAGACTTTTCAACCAATAAAAATAAATTTTTAATCCTGAACGTAAAATTTTCAATCCAAAAAGACGAATATTCAAATAGACAATTTTGAATTTTTAACCAGTAGTTGAACTTTCCACAAAATAATAACATTTCCATTCAAATGGTAGAATTTTTAACCAAGAGGTGAATTTTGAACCAAAAATATAAAATTATAAACTTTTCAATTATAAATAATTAACTTTGAACTAAAAATAGTTGCATTTTCTTTTTGGGTTCTATTAATTCAGTTCGCATTTTTAAGCAAAAACGAGAAAAAAAAGGGGGGGTTTTTGAAAATAGTTTAAAATGCTTATAATCAGACAATTCTTGAAACTTTTAAAATTTCAAATAAAATTTGCTTGTAAATAATCATTGTTAACGCTTAGTATGTCGTAATTAACAACCATTTTTGTATAGAATTCATTCAATAATACAAAATGTATAAATACAGCTTAAAGTCGGGAAGATACAGCGTGCAGCAGATACGTTTTAAAAATAAATTGTTTAAAATAAATAAACAATTACGGAAAAATTCGACTTTAAGTGTGATAAGCGACAATGTGCAATATGTGTTTTTTTAATGCAAGTTCCCAGGCATCGCCTCTTCTGGAAATTTAAAAAAACGTTCGAATTTTCAAACAAAAAAGATTAAACTTTAACCAAAGAAAGTTGTAGTTTTAACCAATTAGTTGAATCTTCATTCAAAACACTAATTTTAAACCAAATAGTTGGATTTTTAATTATAAAAATAATTTTTAACAAGAACAAAAAACAACAACTTTCAACAAAATAGTTACATTTTTAACCAAAGAAATGAATCTTCAATAAGAAAGACGAATTTTCAACCAAATATTTTAATTTTAAACCTACAATTAATTTTTAAACAAAAAAGAATTAAATTTCAACCAGAAAAGACGAATTCTAAACCAAATGTAGTTGAATTTCAATTTAACAAATTGATTCTCAAGAAATAAATAAGAACGAATTTCCAACAAAGAAGTTAATTTTTCAAACAAAGATATGAATCTTCAACAACAAAATCCGAATTGTTCAGAAAATAGTTAAATCCTCAACTAAAACAGATTATTTTTTACCAAACAGACGAATTTTCAACTAAAGTAAATTAATTTTTGTGCTAATAGTTAAATTATCTGCCTGATAAAAATGATTTTTCAAACAAAATCTCGAATTTTCAAACAAAAAAGTTTAAACTTCATAAAAAAATTTGAATTTCTAAACAAGTGTATCTTCAATCAAAAACATTTCAACAAAATAGTTGAATTTTTCGTTTAAAAACTAAACTTTTAATTAATAAAGAAATTTTGCAACAAAATAGTTACATTTTCAACCAAAGAGATGTATCTTCAAAGGAAAAAGTTGCATTTTCAACTTAAAAAAATGAATTTTTAAACGAAGAAAAACGAAATTTCAACAAAATAGTTAAATTTTCAATCAAAGAGATGAATTTTTAACATAAAAAAAAATAAAATTTCCCACAAATAAGTTGAATTATTTACCTACCAAAATGAATTTTCAACCAAATGGTTGATTTTTCAAAGAAAAAAGATTAATCTTCAACAAAAAACCATTGCATGTCCGCTTAAAAAATTAATTTTAATTTTTAAAAAACGAATCCTTAAAAAATTGTTATATTTTAAACCAAATAGATAAATGTCCAATAAAAAGACAAAAAAAAGTTTATTTATCAACTAAATCGTCGAATTTATAAACAAAAAAGATTAAACTTAACCACAGAGTTAAATTTTTAAGTTAACAAAATATTAATGTTCAAAAAAAATTTGATTTCAAGCAAAGATTTTGTTTTCAGGATAAAATGGGAAATTTCTTAGAAAACGGTTGACTTTGAAATACGAAAAAATCAAACATCAACAAAAAAAGTTTAGTTTCAACCAAGAAAGATCAATTTTTAACCCAATAGTTAGATTAACAAATAAAAAGAATTCAAATTTCATGTAAAAGAGACGAATTTCAAACAAAATAGTTGATTTTTTAACAAAAAGAATTTTCAAACTAGAAAAATAAATTTAAAAAAAGATCGAATTTTTAAATAAAATATATTAAACTGCAACCAAAAACTGATACATTTTCAACCAAAGCAGATTAATTTTTAACCAAACAGTTTAATTTAAGTCAAAAATACTATTTTTTCAGAAGACAGTTTAATTTTCGACAAAATAATTAAATTTTCAACCAAATGGTCGAATTTTCAAGCCAATAATTACGAATTTTTGAGAAGACATTGTTCCCGATGTTATGTTTCTTGATCTACTGGTATGTATTGTTGCTATTAAAAATATTAATATATTTTTTTATGTAATAAGAAAGAAGACAGTTGAATTTTCAAATCTCAATCTTAAGCAAGAAATTTTAATCTTAAATCAAGAATGACGACTGCTTTATTTTCGAAAAAATAACGAAATATTCAACTAAATAGTAGATTTTTTAATCAAAAGAGATGAATTCTGAACTTAACCAAAAATAGTGTAATTTCTTATTGGGCTCTATTAATTTAGTTCACATTCTTATGAGAAAAACGAGAAAAGGAGTCCGGGTTTTTTTTTTTAATAGTGTTAAAGAGGAATTCTTTTTACAAAAGGATTTGGGAAAAGAGTGCGAAGGCTCTCTTTTACCAAATTAATAATCTAAAATACTTTTTTCTGGACAATTCTTGTCGAGACTTTTAAATTTTCAAATAAAGATTGCATAAATAAAAATTCTCAACTATTAAAATTCACTTAACAATAAAATTTTTTAAATACAGCCGAAAGTCACGAAAGTACAGCGTACCTTCGTACATGAATAGCGTACCTACGTTTTGAAACTAAAATTCTTCGAATAAATAAATAAACACGGAAGAATTTGAATGAATTAAAGTGAAGTCAGAAAGTGGCATGTGTGAGTTCCGGACTTCGCGTTTGCGTGACATACGTGTCTACGTGTATGTAATTTTGACTGTAAGTTTCGAGGCATCGCCTCTTCTGGAAATAGTGAAAGTCGGGCAATTTCTCTCGCTTTTTAACCGCGAGGCCATTACTGTCTAGAAAAATCGTGACTTTTTTACCAACATTTGGCAAATTTTTATTATTTCCCGTGCCCATTTAAACGACACCTGCGCCTCGCAAAAAAAAAAAAATAAATAAGAGCACCTGAACACATTCCAGAACCGTAAATAACGACATGCGTCAAGAATTTGACAGGATGCAAAAAAACACGTAAGGCCAAGAAAAATATCTTCACGGTTGTTTTTCATACGACAAGGGTCGGAAATGAGCCGGAAATTGATTGTAAAGCGGAAGAAAGGACAGGTGATAATAGTAATTGAATCGCATTCAGAGCGTAATCGCGTCCGAAATTTGTTACTCACCCTGGTGACAGAATACGTCGATTTGCGTCCTGAGAAATCACTGGAGAACTTGTAACGATCACTGTCACTTCGATATCAAAGGAATTTGCACAGAAACGACACTAACGAGGACCGATTGACACAAACACAACACCTTTCGGAGTGTCACCGTGTGTCACACACATTTCGGGCGTGCGGCCATTTTGCCTTTTGCGCTGCCGTGAGTGACATGAAGGTGTGAATGCATCTGAAATTCCTCCTGTCTGAGAATCAGGGTTGCCAAATAGCTGAGAGGATGGTTACTTTGCTAGCCAGTAGATCGCGCTAGCAGCTTTAGTCAAGTCCCGGGAAAATTCAAATCATACTGAAAAATTGCTTTTTGTATACAAACTAGAATTATTAGTATTATTTTATGGTATTATTATTTTATTTTCAAGTGAGGCCAAACGTTAGAAGATAAGCAGCTTATAACTCAGATTAAGGATAGAATATAAATTTTATGTACAGTGAGCGGAGGCCCTCAGACACATAAAAGGGAGAGATTAAATATACATACATACATGCTTAGATTAAATAATTAATATAATTACAACATTAAAATAATAAATGTATTTAATTCTAGTTTAGTTTATGATAACTTCATGTTTAAATAGCATTTTTCATTATAATTTATATCATAATATTATAAAACTTAATGATTTCACAATATATCTATTAATTAATTAATCGTTTCTATTATTTAAAAAATGATATTTAAAGATAAACTTTAAACAATCATTCCTGTTACATTAAATATACCAGTTAAAAATTCATTACCATTTTATTTTAAATTTGTAAATAATCTTAAACTATAAAATATAATATCATTATAACAAAACATTATCATGTGTAACATAATATTAATAAGCCTCCTTATTTGAAAATAAAAAAATCATTAAAATATGTAATTGAATAAAAGTTATTGAAAGTTTAAAGAAATGAATTTATATGTATTAACAAAATCAATCACAAATTACCTAAGTGGAATATAAAATCAATTTACGTGATATGATCAAGTTTGTATAAAACTATATTATATCATCTATAGATTACCCCTTATCATAATGCAGAACATTTAAAAATTAAAAATTAAATAGATTTTAAATATACTAATGTATTAAGAATGGGGAATTAAGTTAAACTAAGAATCGTACATATAAAAACTATTTGGTAAAAATTATCTTCAATAATTTAATGTAACAATTTAAGAATTATGAGAAAAATATAAATATTATGCATAATAATAATTCATTACAAAATAACAGATTTTATTGAAAGTGAAAATAAACAGACACAAATCGAAATAATTATCTACATTCGATAAAAGTAGAAATGTAGTTTTTTCGTTTGATTAATTTTATAAGTTTAAGAAAGAGGTCGCCATAAGGCATAAGCCACGAGAATGAAGAACAAACCACGTGATTGAAGAAAAAGTTCACCATGGAAGAAACTCCTCTTCATGTGCAACTAATGAAGGTTACGAGTTTTTTTATACAGAATTATTTTTAAAAAGTTTATTGTTTATTCATAAAATAAAGTGAAAGAATCACTCGTTTAGTATGAGAAAATGAAATTTATTATTTTAACTAATCGTCACTTTTTCTTGCGTAGATCTGAATTTCAAATGTATAACATTGTTGTCCATTCAAAGAACGTTTCAAAGTAGAATTTTTCAAATTTATCTATTTTTGACGTTGGTAGATATTCATTGTATTGGTTGTATATTCTTCCCTTTGAAAGAAAATTTAATTATTTTTTTCAAAATTCGTATTTTTCTTTGAAAGAAAGTTATTATTTTTTTTAATGAAAATTGAACTATTTCGTTTTTTGCTGAAAATTTATATTTTTCATTTGAAAATTAAAAAGTGAAAAAAGTATTTTAGTTTTTAGTTAAAATATATATCGACAGTTATATTCTTCGCTGATAATAGATTAATTTTTATTGAAAATGCACCCACTTTTGGGGTGAAAATATATCTTTTTTAGTTTAAAATTGAACTATTTGCTTAAAAATTTGGTCATTTTTATTAAATATTCGATTTTCGTTGTAAGAAATTATTCTTCTTTATTAAAAATTTATGTGTTTGATTGAAAATTGTATCTTTCATCGCTTTTAGTTTGAAAATCCACTATTTAATTCAAAACTGATGTGATAAACAATTTTTAGAACTTCTTTTTTTTCCTTGAAAATGTATTATTTTTGTAAAAACTTCTATTATGTTGATAGTTATCTTTTTATAGAAAATTATTCTTTTTACTGGAAAATTCATCTTTTTGTTTGAAATTTAATTTTTTGTTTATTTAACTATTCTACTTCTTGTTGACAATGGATACTTTTTCGCTTAAAGTTAATTTCTTTATTTTGGAATGATTTTGATTACTTTTATTATCTTGTAGGATTCATCTTCTTCGGTTGAAAATTTAACTAGTTCGTTAAAAACTCATTTTTTCATTGTAAATTTCACTACTTTGTTGTAAATTTGTTTTTTTTATCCAAAATGATTTCTTTTTCTCACTGAAAATTTAAATATTTCATTTAGATTTAAATTTTTTTATTTTTCAGTCTAAAATTCAACTATTTGGTTGAAAATTTATATATTTTATTTAAAATTCGACATTTCAGATTGGAAGTTAATTTCTTTGGTATTAAACTTAACAATTAATTTTAAATTTCGTTTATTTTATTTATTATTATAATTTTTTAAATTTAATTTAGGAAATTATTCTTCTTGTTTAAACATTCATCTTTTTGGTGGAAAATTCAATTCTTTCGTTAAAAATTAAACTGTTTGATTAAAAATTCGTTTATTTCATTTTATTTTTTTTTTTGAAAATTAATTTCTTTAGCTGAAAATTTAACTTTTCAGTTTTTTAATGTACATTGCTTTTTTTTAGATTAAAATTCATTTCTTTACTTGAAAATTGAACTATTTTATTGAAATTTTTTTTTTTGCTAGAAAACTGTTCTTTTTGTGGGAAAATTCATTTCTTCGTTTGAAAATTCATTTCATCGTTTGAAAATTAATTTCTTTCGTTAAAAATTTAACTATATTGCTAAAAATTATTTTTGGTTCAAATTTCAACTTTTTTTCAAATTCATTGTTTTTGGATTGGAAATTGAACTCTTCCATTTTTCATTGAAAATTTATGCTTTTTAGTTGAAATGTTTAAATAATTCTTTGAAAATTTATTTTTCTATTGGTTGAAAGATCATATTTTTCTTGAAAATTAACCTATTTCATTCTTTGTTAAAAATTTGTTTTTAATAAATGAAAATTTCTCTATTTGGTATTAAAAATAACATAAAAATATGAAAACTTGTACTTTGAAATATGCTTTCAATAGATAATAATATTATTTTAGTGTAATTTAAAACTACTGAAAAAACACTTTTACTTTCTTCTATTAATAAAATGTAAACTTTATTCTTGAATTTCTATTTAAAAAATGTCATTTGTCCAATTTGAATTTTTACTAGAACAGCTGCGCCGCCCAGAGGCGGGTAAATGCCCCTAATTAGGTATTTCTGGTTAGATGGGGGAAATCTAAGATGTCTGTTTAGCGAAGACAAAACAATGATACCAATCATAGGGGAAAACACATTTTTTTTAATTACTTAGAAAAAAAGAATTTTTTCGCCATAAATGTATTTTGGCGTTACTTCTATTTTTTGAATGTTATTTGATTAAATAATAAAATTAATAAACAAATTTTATAACAACCTCATTATTTAATTAAATAACTTTTTAAAAATGAAAATAAGATCCAAAGATTGTAAGATCCCAATGCTGTCCCATGGAATTGATATTATTGCTTGGCCCTCGGTATACAGACATCTTACTAGCTAACGTAAATCAAAGAAATATCTTTGCTTAAATACTCTTGTGTCCATTTCACGTCACTGTAATTTAATAAATTACAAAATAATTCAAATGTGATAGAATGTGATCAAGTTTTAAAATCATTGGTTGGCTTGGGCGAATGAACCAATCAGAATACTTTTACGATAAGTTCTAAAATTGCAAACCTGAGGAAAAAACACATTAAAAAATGTATGTTTTTGGCTTTTTTTTATGTTTTCAGTTGTTATTGTTTTCAATTGTACGATATAAAAAATATGTTTTTTAAAGCGGAAAAACAAACTTTTTTGTCTAAATAGTTTGAAAATAAAATTGTGGTTATTTGAATTTCGGCGCCTAACAAACAACTGCGGTGACGCCTCCTTTTTGCATTTGCGCGGTTCGAATGTTCGATTGCGTTTGTTTGCGACGTTAGGAGTAAAATGAAATATATTTCTGCAAGGGAAGAATATATAAAAATATATTAATACAAACAATTATATATGATAATAATAAAAATTTAATTTTACAAAGAAAGAAAGATGTCGAAGGTAAGTCATGCCATCTTATAATCGATAGAAAATTCAAATGGAGTACAGCTATCTTTTAGGTTAAGTTACATGCCTCGATCTCTATTTTGCAAGGAATGTTTTTGAATAAAGATTAGAGTTTTATATATGGTAATTAAAACTCCGTTTCCCCTAACTATTTTATTATTTATTCACTCAAATTTATTTATAAACGTATTTGAGGTTGAAAGTGTACTTCAATTGTGAAATTCTCTTATGACCTTTTTTAATTTGTTTTTTTTTTCTTCCCCTGGAACGAATAAATTAAAATTTCCACTAAATTTCAGCTATTACATTTTTGGTTGAAAATTATTTTTTTTTTGTATAAAATTTGTCTTTTTAATAGAAAAATAATCTTTTCCATTTGAAACTTTAACTGTTCAGATGAAAATTTATTTCTTTTATTAAAAATTCAACGTTTTTTCTTTATTGACTGCAAAATTTGTCTTTGTTATTAACTTTTTATCCTTAAGTATTTTTTTTTTTTAGTTAAAACTTGATCTTTTTGATTGAAAATTAATTTGTTGTTGAAAATTGAATTATTTTGTTGCAACTTCGTTTTCTTTTATCGACATTTTTTTATAGCCTAAAGTTTAATTAGTCCATTTTGTTAAAAATACATATTGTTCCGTTAAATTTTAATTATTCTTTAGCTTTAAAATTAAACTATTATAATTGAAATTTTATCTATTTGGTCGAAAATCATTTTTGTTTCGCTTATGTTTTTGGTTTGAAAATTCAAATGTTTGGAACAAATTGTGTCTTTTTGGGAATAAAATTCAAAATTTTTTATCTTCATTGATTGGAAAGATTTTCTTTGTTAATAAATTGTCATCGTAGAAAATTGATCTATTTAGTTGAAAATGTAACTACTTTGTTAAAAGTTCATTTTTTTCGGTAAAATTTTAATTTTAACCGGAAAATTATCTTTTTTAGTTCAAACTTTATCTTTTTAGTCGATTTTTTTTTTAATTAAGTTATAATTTTGTTTAAAATTTATTCTTTTTGGTTGAAAATTCATCTTTTTTAATGGAAAGTTTATCTGTTCAGTGGAAAATTAAGTTTTTGTTATTGAGAAATTAACGGTTTTTTTGTGAAATTTTTGTTTTATCGAAAATTTATTTTATTTACTAAAAATGTAACTATTCTACCTTTGGATGGCAATTTTTTTAAAAAGACTTATTTGAAATTTTTTGTTTTTAGTTGGAAATTCAACTGACTAGTGAAAAAATCATCATTTTTAGTTGAAAATTCAATTATGTTTAGTTTTTGTTTGAAACGATTATTTGGTTCTTAATTGATGTTTGGCTGAAAATTCATATTTTCGATTTAAAATTTCAATTGTTTTGAAGGAAATTTGTTTTTTTTTGGCTCGATAAAATCAATTGGTTTTTCTTTATTTACTGCAAAATTTTTTTTAAATTTAAATTTTGGGGTGAAAATTCAACTTGTTTCCAGATTTTTGTTATTTACTTTCAAAATCAACAATTCTGTTGCAAATTTCTTTTTTTTTTTTTTGTCAAAATTCATATCTCCAGTTTGAAAACTCAACTATTTTGTAGATAACTCGTATTTTTGGCATTAAAATGTTAATTTTTTGATTGAATTAAACTATTTTTTAGTTAAAAATAAAATATTTTTTGGCTAAAATATAAACTACGATATTTTTTTACAGAATTCGAGGGACCTCTGAAAAATCCCGAAAAATAACATTTCTGTTACTGTAAATTTTCCGATTAATAAAATTCCCGATAAATAAAATTCTCGAATTGAAGCAATTACAAATTTTTTTATAAATATTATTTATATATTAAAAATAGAATAATCACATATTTTTATTTTAAACATATTTTTAATGTTTATAGTTTATAAAATTATTATTTGAATTTAAAATTAAAATAATTGCAAAATACATATTTCGGCATGAAATTTAGTTTGCAATTATTGTTATTTTAAATTAAAAAAATAATATTAGAAACTTTAAACATTGAAAATAATTTCTTTTAGAAAAATATTTGATTGTTGTATTTGTAATACATAAACATTATTTATACAAAAAATTTTATTGTGTAAATTCGAAAATTTGCTGTTTTTTAAAGTCAAGGAATTTTTTCGCGAGCATGTTTAATTTTTCTTTGAATATCAATATGAAATAAAATAAAATTGATTCTTTATTTGTAAAAATAGCATTCTATTGCTGGATTTAACTATTTTGTTGAATTTTTTTAATTGATTTTTTTAACCTGAAAATTTAACGATTCTATTTTTGGTTAAAAATTGATCGTTTTTAGTTGAAAATTCAAGTATCTTGTTGAAACTGCATGTATTTTGTTGGAAATTTACCAGCTTCTTTGCAATATTTTCTGTCTTTTATTGACAGAAAAATATTTTTTAGTTAAAAAGGCAACTCATGTTGAAAATACATCTTTTTTAGTTCAAATAAAATTTTTTTGTTAAAAAATTTAAATCTTTTTTGATTGAAATATCAATTATTGCATTTTTTTCAGACTCCTTTTTTTAATGAACATTTAATTAATAGGTTAAGTGTTAAATTCTTTTGATAAAAATTATTTTCATTTAAAGTTCATCATGTTAAATTAAAATTTATCTCTGGTTGAAAACTGAGATATTTTGCTGAAAATTAATTTTGCAACTTAAACTATTTTGTTAAAAATCAGTTTTTTTTGTTGTTTGAAAATTAAATTTTATTAATTGGAAATGTAATTATTCCAGATGAATACTGCATCGCTTCAATTAAAATTGATCTCTTTGGTGGTATATTAATTTTTGTATCTAAATCTAATCGGTTGAAAATTTGCCCTTCTTAATTGAAACTTTGTCTCTCTTTTATTAAACAATTCAAGTCTTGTTTAAAATTCATGTATTTTGTTGATAAATCGTACTTTTTAAGTAAAAAAATTAAACTTCTGATTTGAAAATGTCTCGTTTTCGTTAAAAATTCTAGTTAAATATTCATTTTATTTGAAAATTGATCTTTTTTTTGATAATTCCACTGTTCCAGTTGAAGATTCATCATTTTAGTCGAAAATTGATCAGTTTTATTGAAAAATATTTCTGACTGACAATTTAACTATTCCATTTTTGGCTGAAAATTGATCTTTTTTAGTTTAAAACTTCGCATTTGAACATTTTTCTTAGTTGAAAATTTAAGTACTTAATTTAAATATTTATAATTTTAGTTAAAAGTTCATCTTTTTGATTAAAAATTAAACTTCTCGATTTAAAACTTAACTCTTTTGTGAAAAAATCCTAATTTCAGTTGAAACTTCATCACTTTGTTTGAAAATTGTTTTTTTGTGTGTGTAAAATCAATTTTTTTAACCGAAAATTTAACTATCGGGTTAAAAACTGATATTTTTTAGTCAAAATTCAACTATTTGGTTAAAAAATACTTTTTTAGTTGAAAATTCAACTATATCATTGAAAATTCATGTAACCCGTTTGAAAAACTGTTTTTTTTTTGGGTAGAAAATGAATCTTTTCGTTTAAAAATTAATCATCGTATCTGAAGATTCATCTTTTTGGTTGAAAATAAAACTACTTTGTTAAGAGTTAAAATATTTTGTTAAAAATTCTTCTTTTCAGTTTAGAATTGATCTATTCTAGTTAAAGAATTATAATTTTTCTTGAAAATTCATAATTTTCCATGAAAGTGTAACTATGTTTTTGAAAATTATTTTTTTTTATGTTGGAAATCATTATTTTTTAGCTGAAAGTTTAACTTATTCTAATTCAGTATTCCATGATTTAACTGAAAAATGCATCTTTTTGCTTAAATATTATTGTTTTAAACTGAAAATGTAACTATTCAATTTTTGGTTGAAAATGTTGCGTTTTTCGATGAAAATTCATATATTTTGTTGAAAAATCGTCTTTTTTTGTAGAATTAAATTTTCTTGCTTGAAAATTGAACAGTTCTATTTGAAAATTCATCATTTAATCGCTAATTTTTTCTAACTGGAAATTTAATTTTTCATTTTTTGGTTGAAAATTTATCCTTTTCAGTTGAAAATTCAGCTTTTTGTTTGAAAATTAATCTTTGTCTTTGAAAATTCTTCTTATTTGAAAATTCAAGTATTGAAGTTAAACATTCATCATTTTAGTTGAAAGTTCCTTTTTTTCTGATTGGAAATAAAACTACTTGGTTCAAAGTTCTCTGTTGTGAAAAATCATAATTCTAGTTGAAGATACATCATTTTTTTTAGTTAAAAATTCAACTATTTAGTCGAAAATTTATCTTTTTTATTCGAAATTTAACTTGAAATACCCGGAAAAAAGCTGGAATTATCAGGGAATTTTTTTCTAGGATTTGAGTAGACAGCCTGCAAATTAACTTTTTTAATTAAGCTTAATAAATTGTGTTTATTATCGCATTTTTACAGGATATTAGATCATATTTTATAACTTCAAAACCATCAACATCAAAACCGTCAGCATCAAGAAAAGGACCCGTAATTTCCTCCGATGAAGACGACGAGAAGTCTTCTAAAATTCAAAAAAAATCAAAGGTTTTATTGATTTAAATATCTTTATATACATTTTTTTAATTTCCACGATTGAAGAAAAATGTCCTATTTTTATTATAATCAGATTACAGAGAAAAAACGTCGAAAGCATGCTTTATCAGATTCTGAAGACGAGGAGATTGTGGTCAAGAAAATAAAAAATGAAAAGAAGGAAAGCATAAGTCCAAAAAACCACAAAGTCATTACTCCTGCCGAATTATTTGGTAAAACGCCTATAAAAAGAGAAGCTGCGCCCAAAGTTGTCAGAAAACCGAAAGAACCTCAAGATAATAAAATAGTAGGAAAAAAATCAAGAAAATCCAAAAAAAATAAGAAAGAAGTTAAACCTGTAAGTAGAATTTTTTATATACTATTATTTATACATGACTTTTTCATTTTATATAGGGTTTCTACAAATCAGGTACTTATTAATAAATTATCAATAAATAAAATAATTAATAAACGTACAATTTTTCGATTGGAAATTCATCTTGTTCTTACAAATTGTATTATTTTATGGAATATTTAAGAATTTATTTAAGAAAATTATTCTTTTTGGTTGAAAATTGATTTTGAATGTTTTTTTTTTCATGGGCTGAAAAATTTTTCGTTTTTTAAAATTCAAATTTTTTGTTACAATTACGCCTTTTTTGTTTAAATATTTACCTGTCTCTGTAGGGAACTCCTGTTTATGATTGAAAATTTAACGATTTGGTTCAGAAAAATTTGAATCAATATTTATTTATTCTTCTTTAGTTGAAATTTCATATTTTTGGTCGAAAATTCCTATTTTGGGTTGAAAATTTAACGATTTGATATAAAAGAAATTTTAATGAATATTTGTAATTTTTTAAAAAGTGAAAATTCATATTTTTTGGTTGAAACTTCATCTTTTTGGTCGATTTTTTTTACCTGAAATTTTAACTAGTTTATTCTTGGTGAAAAGTTTTCTGAAAAAGTAATATTTTTGTATTCAAAATTCAAATATTTTTATTAAAAAAAAAAAAAACAATGAAACTATTTAATTCAAAATTAATTTTTTTCATAAAAACTCAATGTTTTTTTATTGACTGAAAAATCTTTCTTCATTGAAACTGCAACTCTTTTTAAAAATTCAACTTTTTTGTTTATCCATTCATCTGCTATCAAAGAAAATTCCTATTTTTTTGTTTAAAATTTAACGATTTGGTTAAAATTTAATTTTATCAGTTGGAGTTTTTTAAGTTTAGTTTTAATTCTATTTTTCAGTTGATAATTGATCTTTTTTTAGTTGAAACTTCATCTTTTCGATCGTATTTTTCTTTTACCTGAAAGTTTAACTAGTTTATTTTTGGTTAACAATTTTGTTAAAAATAAATTCTTCTTGTTTGAAAATTTAACTGATATTAAAAAAAAAATTGCTTAGAAATGAACTTTTTGCACAAAAATGCAACCTTTTTTTTCTTTATTGTCTAAAAAATCTTTCTTGGCTCAAAATTCCACTCTTTTGTTAAAAATTCGTATTTTTTTAAAACTCTCTTTGTTATCGTCGAAAATTCATGTTTATGGTTGAAAATTTAACGATTTGGTTAAAAGTTAATTTAATTTGGTGAAATTTGTGTAAATAAATATTTATCTATTCTTTTTTTTTTTTTGTTCAAAATTGATCATTTTTATTTGCAAATTTATCTTTTTGGCCAAAAATTTATTTTCTCACCTTAAAGTTCAACTAGTTCATTTTTGTTTGACAATTTTTTTTTAAATGCATTACTTTTGGTTCAAATTTAATCTAATTAGCACAAAATTTGTCTTTTTGGGGTGTAAATTCCACTATTTTGGTAAAAAATTCCAGAGTTTGGTTCAATATTAATTTTTAGTTGAAAGTTCATATTTTCGATATGAAAATTCTACTTTTTAAAATGGAATTTGTCTGTTTGGCATGAATATTCAACATTTTTTTCTTTATTGACTGTAAAATCTTTCTTGGTTAAAATTTCAACTCTTCTGGTAAAAAAATTCAACTATTGAGTTAAAAATTAATTTTTGATTGAAAATTCCTATTTTTATTTCGAAATTCAACGATTTGGAGGAAATTTTTTTTCTTTTTGGAATGAAAATTAAACATTTTTTTCTTGGCGAAAGTCTTTCTTGGTTGAAAATGTAACTTTTTATATTGAAAATTCGTTTTTTTTTTTAATTTTTCATTTAAATTGATCTGTTATCTTAGAAAATTCTTCTTTTTGTTGGAATTTTAACTATTTGGTTAAATATTTATTTTATTTGGATCTACATTATTTATTTTAGCTGAATGTGTAACTATTCTAGTTTAATTTTGAAATTTGATTTTTTTAAATTTAAACTTCATCTTTTTTGTTCACAAGTTATTATTTTTTTTTACAATTGAACTATCTTTGTTGGAAAATCATTTTTTCTTTGTTTTATCAAAAATGTATTTTTCAATTGTAAATTAAACTGTTCTATTCTTGATTTTTAAAATTTTTTGAAGTCATTATCTTTGGTTTAAAATTGAACATTTTCAACAATTCGTCTTTGTTGTCAAAAAATTCGTCGTTTAGGGTAAAACATTCATCTGTTATCATAGAAAATTCATATTTTTAGTCGAAATTTTAACTGTTTTGTTAAAAATTCATCTTATTTGGTTAAACTTTTTTTAAACTAAAAATGTATTCTATTTTGAGTCGAAAATTTATCTTTTTTAAACAAAACTTCGTCATTTTGGTTAAAAATGTATTTCTTTGCTTAAGAATTTAAATATTTTTGTTGGAACTTCCTTTTCTTTCGAAAATTTATTTTCCTAACCGAAAATTAAACTTTTTCATTTCCAGTTAAAAATTTATCTTTCTTAGTTTAAAATTAATGTATTTTATAGAAAGCTAATCATTTTGGCTTGCAAATTCAATTATTTTGTTAAAAGATTCATATTTTTTTGACACAAATTCATCTTTCTTGGCTGAAAATAAATTATTTCGTTCAAATTCAACTGTATTCTACTAAATTCGTGCCTGACTCAAAAATTCAACTGGTTGGTTAAAAATTTATTTCTTTGGTTGCAAATATAATTATTTTGTTGGAAATTCGTTTTTATGTTTTTAATTGCAAATCTAATTATTATATTTTTCTTTGGCAGTTCTGTTAAAAAATCATTCTTTTTTCTTGAAAATTCATATTTTCTGTATTTAGAATTCAACTGTTTTGAAGAAAATTTGTATTTTTGGCATACAAATACATAATTTTTTATGTTTATTCGCTAAAAAATATTTTTTGGTTGAAAATTCAACTATTTAATTGAAAATTTGGTCTTTCTGGGCGAACATTAAATTTTTTAACTTAAAAATGAACTATTCTATTTGTGTTTGAATCTTTTTGTTTTAAATTTAAAATTCATTTTTTTTGCTGTGGGTTTAAATATTTGATTAAAAATTGTTTTTTTTTTTTTTTAGATTAAGATTCATCATTTTAGTCCAAAATTAATTTCTTTGGTTGATGAAGTTTTAATTATTTTGCTGAAAATTCGTTTGATTGTATTCTTGATTGAAAAATAAACTGTTTGAAAGTTGAACTATTTTGTTAAAAATTCTGTTTCACTAGTACAATTTTTTTAAATTTGAATTGAATATTTATCTTTTGGCTGCGAGATTACCTATTTGTTAACAACTTCTTTTTTTTAGTTGAAGATTCAACATTTTAGTCAATAATTAATGTCTTTGGTGGAAAATTTAGTTATTTCGTTGAAAATTATTTTTTTTGTTTGTTTTTTTTTTGAAAATTTAACTTTTTTGTAGTTTAAACAAAATTTAATTCAACAATTTCGTTGCAAATTAACTTTTTTCCCAAAATTGATATTTTGAGGTTGAAAACTCAACTGCTTTGACGAAAATTAATTTCTTTGGTTGAAAATTTACTCATTTTGTTGAAAAAATTTTTTTTCTGTTGAAATGTAGCTTTCTTGTAAATTTAAAAAATATTTTAATTCAAAAATTTTGTTGGGAATTACCCTTTTGTGAAAATTCATATTTGCAGGTAGAAAGCTCAACTGTTTGGTAGAAAATTCGTGTTTTTTATTTAAAATTTAACTGTTTGACTGTGTTTAAAGTTGTGATGTTTCGTCTTTATGAGATTTTCTGCGATTGAAAATTATTCAATTTATCGACATCGCCTATTTCAAAGATATTTTCAGTTTCCTTATTATTTAAAGGAATCTAATGATTCTTCTCTGTCTATTCCTGATCTAACAAAATTAAATATTTTTAAACATAAACATTAAACAGACTGCAAGTTGAACGATTTTCTTGAAAATTCCTTTTCTTTGTTTGAACATATTTTGATTTAAATTGATAATTCATCTTTTCTTTTGGAAGTTTAACTATTTAGTTTAAAGTTAATTTTTGTTTTCACTGAAGCTGCATCATTTTAGTCAAAAATTAATTTCTTTATTTGAAAATTTAGTTTTTTGTTTCTAAATTTTAAATTCAACAATTTTGTTGGGAATTAACTTTTTTGTTAAAATTCATATTTTCAGGTTTAAAACTCAACTGTTTTGTAGAAAATTCGTATTTTTTATTTAAAGTTCAACTGCTTGATGAAAAGTTGAACTATTTAATTGAAACTTCCTTTTCTTTAATAAAAAGTTAGTTTTTTAAAATGAAAATTCGTTGAAAATTCATCTTTAGAAAATAAATTTAGTAACATTTATTTTGCATCAACATTATGGATTTAGTAGATCTAATATTGTTTCTTTACCTGCAATAAAAATGTATAAAAATCACGTAATAATAAAATCTAGTCAGGAAAAATCATGGAATTAATAAATTGTGATTTCGTAGCAACCTTCTCACAGTTTTTTATATTCTATATCATCTAGTTAATTTACAATTCTTCCAGGAAATTGGTTTTCACGATGATGATCTCGATTCCAGTCTCGTAGAATTAGACGAAGAGGAAATCGTGAAAAGTTTAGCTGCTGCCGAAGCAAAGAAACTTGCCGAAACAAAATCCAGCAATGGAGACCCAGAAAAACCCGAAGAAACTAATGGTCTAAATTTTTATTTCACAAAATTCCTTCAAACCCTCCTCTTTTCAAAATTTTACTTAAATCAATTAATAATCCACAGATTCTAAAGTTGAAGAAAAGGAAAAAGAAACTCCCACAGTATCCACAGTTTCTGAGAAAATAGAAAAGCAAGAAGTGAAAAAAGAGCCGAAAAAATCCACAGATTCATCGCCAGAGAAGTCAAAACTGAAAGAGGAAAATTCCCTCGGTCCAAAAACCTCAGGTGTGAAACGAAAATCAAATAATAAGCACAGCAAGTTAGAGATCGACGTTAATGAGAAAGGCAGCAAGAAGGCAAAACTCAACGAATCAGCCGACATGTTCGAAGAAATCATCGAAAAAAAGAAGCAGAGTGCCGCTCTCTATCAACAATTTTTACAGAGAGGTGGAGCCAGGAATCCGGGTTCGAAAGAAATTCCCGTGGGCGCTGACTTTTGTCTAGCCGGTCTCAGTTTCTTAGTAACCGGCGTCCTGGATTCTCTAGAAAGGGACGAGGCTGAAGAATTGATCAAGAAATATGGCGGACGAATGCTCCATTCAATTTCAAGAAAAACGGATTACGTGATTCTTGGCGATCAGCCCGGACCCGCCAAAGTCGCCAAGGCGGAAAGCATGAAAATTCCGACAATTTCTGAAGACGATTTATTAAATATGATTCGCACAAGATCCGCGGGAAAAAGTAGTAGTGTCAAACAATCTCAGACGAAACATAAAGTAACCGTGAGACCAAAATCGCCCGATCCGGAACCGATTCATCCAATTTCTCCTAAGAAAGTTCACCGGTCTCCAGAAAAGAATGCAGTTTTGGAAGAGGATTTGAAGAAATCGGCGGAGAAATCTGAAAAGGAAAAGGACGAAGGAAGTTCGTTGAAGGAAGAGGAATCGAAATCTGAAGAAAGTGCTTCGATTCCGAATGGATTTTCGGCCTCTCTCCCGGAAATACGAACGGATGCTCTGGTGGAAAAATACAGGCCGCAAACAATGAAACAGTTGATTGGTCAGCAGGGGGAGAAAAGTAATGCGAAGAAACTTTATAATTGGCTAAGTAATTGGCACAAGAATCGGGGTCGAAATATGAAACACTCGAAGCCAACTCCCTGGAAGAAGGATGATGATGGGGCTTTTTTCAAAGCTGTTTTACTTTCGGGTCCTCCGGGAATTGGGAAAACGACGTCGGTTTATGTGGTGGCTAAGGAACTCGGGTTTGATTTGCTGGAATTCAATGCTTCGGATACGAGGAGCAAGAGGCTTTTGAAGGATGAAGTTGCGGGATTGCTGTCGAATACAACAGTAAAGGGTTATTTTACGAGTGAGTTACAAGTGTTCTTTATTTCTTTTGAGAATTTAGTGAGTATTTATGAGCATTTTGAAATATAATATTTGAATTTTCAAGTAAAAAATTATTTTCAACCAAAGAAACTCATTTTCAACTGAAATAATGGAATATTCAATTGAATTAGTTAAATTTTCAGTTAAAAAATCAATTTTTTACAAAAAAGAAAGAAGAGGTTTCAATTAAAATGATAAATTTTCAACGAAATATTTAATAGTTGAAATTTTAACGAAAACATATTTCACTTTTCAGTTTAATAGTTGATATATCAATCAAAAAAATATTTTTATTTCAAGTAAAGAACAGTTGAATTCAACAAAAAGATTATTTTTTAACAAAATAGTCATATTTTCACTTTTTAAATTCACTTTGAATTTTGTTAAATCTACAAGATAGTTTCAACCAATAAAGATTTCAACGAAAGATTTGCAACCAAAGATTGTCAACCAAAAATTTAATATTTAGATTTTCAGTTAAAAAAATGATTTTCAACCAAAGATACTCATTTTATACTAAAATAATGGAATATTCAACTGGATTAGTTAAATTCTCAGTTCAAAAATCAATTTTTTACAACAAAAAAGAAGAGTTTTGAATTAAAATGATGAATTTCCAACAAAAACTTTAATAGTTGATATATCCACCGATAAATATTTTTATTTTAAATAAAAGACAGTTGAATTTAAAAAAAAAGATGAATTTTTAACAAAATAGCTACATTTTTACGTTTTAAATTCATTTTTAATTTTTAAAAATCCACAAGGTAGTTAAATTTTCTAAAAAAAAAAATATCAACAAAATATATAAATTTTCAACCAATGAGATCAATTTTAAAACAAAAATGTAATTTTTCAGTTAAAACATGATTGTTAACAAACGAAATTAATTTTCAATTAAAATAATAGAATATTCAACTGGACTAGTTGAATATTCAGTTAAAAAATCAATTTTTACAACAAAAAAAAAGATTTTTGAATTAAAATGATGAATTTGCAACTAAAAATATAATAGTTCATATATAAACCAAAAAAAAGTTATTTTAAATAAAAACTAATTGAATTCAACAAAAAAGATGATTTTTTAACAAAATAGTGAAATTTTCACTTTTTAAATTCATTAAAAAAAATTTTAATCTACAAGATAATTAAACTTCCTACCAAAAAAGACGAAATTTCAACAAAATACAAAAACTTTCAACCAATAAAGATTTCAACGAAATATTTACAACCAAAAATTGTCAATAAAAAAATTAATATTTAGATTTTCAGTTGAAAAAATGATTTTCAACCAAAGAAACTCTCTTTTACTAAAGTAATGGAATATTCAACTGGATTAGTTAAATTCTCAGTTAAAAAATCAATTTTTTACAACAAAAAAAAGAAGATTTTTGAATTAAAGTGATGAATTTTCAACGAAAACTTTAACAGTTGATATATCCACTGATAAATATTTTTATTTAAAATAAAAGACAGTTGAATTTAAAAAAAAAGATGAATTTTTAACAAAATAACTACATTTTCACTTTTTAAATTCATTTTTAACTTTAAAAAATTCACAAGATAGTTAAATTTTCTACAAACAAAAACAAACAAATATCAACAAAATATATAAATTTTCAACCAATAAGATCAATTTTAAACCAAAAATGTAATTTTTAAGTTAAAACATGATTGTTAACAAACGAAATTAATTTTAAACTAAAATAATAGAATATTCAACTGGACTAATTGAATATTCAGTTTAAAAAATCAATTTTTTGCAATAAAATAAGTCGAATTCAACAAAAATATGGTTTTTTGACAAAATTGTTACATTTTCACTTTTTAAATTCATTTTTAATAAAAAAAACTACAAAATGGTTAAATTTTCTACGAAAAGAGACAAAATTTCAACAAAATATAAAAATTTTCTACCAATAAAGATCAAATTACCAAAAATACCAATTTACCAAATAATCACAAATTCAATCTTTAAATTTTCAGTTAAAAAATCATTTTAAACCAAAGAAATCAATCTTCGACTAAAGTAATGAAACGATCAACTGGACTAGTTAAATTTTCAATTCAAAAATCAATTTTTTACAGCAAAAAAAAAACATTTTTCAATTAAAATGATGAATTTTCAACGAAAAATTTAATATTTGATATTTCGACTAAAAATATTTTTATTTTAAATAAAAAACAGTTGAATTTAACAAAAAGATAAATTTTTAACAAAATAGTTACATTTTCACTTTTCAAATTCATTTTTAATTTAAAAAAATCTACAATATTTAATTTTTCAGTTAAAAAATGATTTTTAACCAACGAAATTAATTTTGAACTAAAATAATGGAATGTTCAACTCGACTAGTTAAATTTTTAATTCAAAAATAAATTTTTTACAAAAAAAAATATATTTTTCAATTAAAATGATGAATTTTCAAAAAAGATCAATTAATTAACCAAAAATTTAATATTGAAATTGTTAGTTAAAGACTCATTTTCAACCCAAAAAATTAATTTTTAATTAAAATAATGGAATATTCAACTGGTCTAGTTAAATATTTAGTTAAAAAATCTATCTTTTACAACAAAAAAAGAGTTTTCATTTAAAATTATGAATTTTCAACGAGAAATTCAATATTTGATATTTCAACCAAAAAATATTTTTATTTGTAATAAAAAACAGTCGAATTCAACAAAAAGATGATTTTTTAACAAAATTGTTACATTTTCACTCTTTGAATTCATTAAAATTTTAATTTTAATTCAGTTCAGTTAAATGATGATTTTGAACTAAAGTAATTAATCTTCAACTAAAATAATGGAATATTCAACTTGACAGTTGAATTCAACAAAAATACTAAAAATGACAAAATCTCAACAAAATACATACATTTTTAATTAATAAAGATCAATTTACCAAAAATACTAATTTACCAAATAACCCAAAATTTAATATTTAAATTTTTAGTTAAAAACTCATTTTTTACCAACGAAATTGTCAACTAAAATAATGGAATATTCAACTGGACTATTTAAATTGTCAGTTAAAAAGTCAGTTTTTTGCAACAAAAAAAGAAAATTTTTTAATGAAAATGATGATTTTTCAACGAGAAATTTAATATTTGACATTTCAACCAAAAAATATTTTTATTGTAAATAAAAAAACAGTTGAATTTAAAAATATATATAAATTTTAAAAAATAGTTACATCTTCAACCAAAGAGATTAGTTTTTAACTAAAATGATAAATTTGTAAGAAATTAGTTCAGCTTTCAACCAAGTAGTTAATTTTGAACAAAAAAATCTATTTCCAAAAAAAAGGAATATATGAATTTTCACTTTAAACCAAGAACAAACGAATTTCCAACAAAATAGCTCAAATTCCCACTAAAGAAATCAGTTTTCTACCCAAAAAATCGTTTTTGTCTCCAAAACAAATAAATTTTCAAATAAAACAGACGAATTTTCAATAAAAAATGGAACAGTTGCTTTTTCACTTTTTAAATTCATTTTTAAAAAAATCTACAAGATAGTTAAATTTACAAACAAGAAACATGAATTTTTAAGGCAAAAGGATGATTGTCTACAAATTAATTGAATTTTCATCAGAAGAAATTTTTAGTCCTGAAATAAAAATAATTAAAAACAAATTGTATAAAACAGTTGAATTTTCATCTTTTCAATTAATCTTTTTTGTTTGAAATTCATATTTTATGTAGAAGATTCAAATGTTTCGTATAAATTTAATCTTGTTGACTTAAAAATTGAACTATTTAATTAAAAATGATTTTTTTAATGAAAAATCATATTTCCGAGTAGAAAATTGAACTATTTGGTTCTCACTCAACTTTTTTGATAAAAAATCATATTTATGGGTAGTAAATTAAACTGTCTTGTAGAAAATTCTATTTTTTGACTTAATTTTTCAACTGTTCGGTAAAAATTTCAACTATTTGATTAAAAGGTCAACTTTTTGTTTAAAAATTCAACTTTTTGTCTAAATATTAATTTGAATTTGGCTGAAAACTCATGTATTTTGTTGAAAATTTGTCGTTTTTTATTCAATTTAACTATTTTTTAATTAAAATTAAATTCTTGTTTTTAATGCCATCTATTTCAATAAAAATTCATTTCTTTTGATTGAAGATTTAAATATTTGTTGACATTTAACAAGGTAATTGAACTATTGCGGTAGAAAATTCAACTATTTTATTGAAAATTAATATTTTTGATTAAAACTCCTATTTTTAGGTAGAAAATTCAACTGTTTTATAGAAAATTCGTCTTTTTTGGCTCATGATTTCTACAAATTGGTAGAAAATTCAATTTTTTATTTGAAAAATAAACTGTTTTAGTTGAGGATTCAACTATTTTGTGGAAAATTCTCTTTTTTCTATTGTTGAAGATTTAACCATTTCACCATTTTGATGAAGATTCCGTGTATTTGTTTGAAAATTCGTGTATTTTGTCGTATTTTATTCAATTGTACTGTTTTTTAATTAAAATTAAAATCTTTTTTTTTAATGCCAACTATTTCAATAAAATTTAATTTCTTTTGATTGAAGATATTAATATTTTTTTGAAGCGGTTTTATAGAAAATTAGTCTTGATGACTTTTAAAATTTAACAATACAACTATTACGGTAGAAAATTCAACTATTTTATTGAAAATTAATTTTTTTTGATAAAAGTCATATTTTTTGTAAAAAATTCAACTGTTTTATACATAATTCGTTTCTTTTTTTACTTGGGATTTCTACAAATTGGTAGAAAATTTAATTTTTAATTAAAATAATAAACTGTTTTGGTTAAGGATTCAACTATTTTGTGAAATATTCTTTTTTTCATCATTGAAGGTTTAACGATTTCGCCATTTTGATGAAGATTCCTTTTATTTGTTTGAAAATTCTTGTATTTTGTCGAAAATTTGTCGTATTTTATTCAATTGTACTGTTTTTTAAATTTAAATTTAAATTTTTTTTTAACGCCAACTATTTCAATAAAAATTTATTTCTTTTGATTTAAGATTTAAATCTTTTTTTGAAGCGGTTTTGTAGAAAATTAATCTTGATGACTTTAAAAATTTAACAATACAACTATTACTTGTCGTTGAACATTGAACAATTTCGAAATTTTTATGAAGATTCCTTTTATTTGTTTGAAAATTCTTGTAGTTTGTCGAAAATTTGTCGTTTTTTATTCTATTGAACCGTTTTTCAATTAAAATTAAAATCTTTTTTTTTAATACCAATTATTTCAATAAAAATTAATTTCTTTTGATTAAAAAATTAAATATTTTGTTGAAGCGGTTTTGTAGAGAATTAGTATTGTTAACTTTGGATATTTAAAAAGGCAATAGAACTATTAGGGTAGAAAATTCAACTATTTAATTGAAAATTAATATTTTTAATAAAAAGTCATATTTTTAGGTAGAAAATTCAACTGTTCGATAGAAAATTCGTCCTTTTGGCTTAGGATTTCTACAAATTGGTAGAAAACTTAATTTTTTATTTTAAAAATAAACTGTTTGGTTGAGAATTCAACTATATTTGATCATTTCGTTGAAAATTCAACCATTTGCTTAAAAATCAACTATTTTATTGAAAAAAAAACTTTTTCATTTCTCTTTTTGGCTTAAAATTCATCGTCGTTGGTTGAAACTGAACTTTTCTGTTTGGATATTAAATATATTTCGACTGAAAATAATAAGAATTTAAAGCGTTTCATATTGAATTTAATATGGTACCTACAATAATTTTCTCTCCAAGAATTTATCTCCCTATTTTCGTGCAAAAATTAATATAATTTATAATTTTAATTATTTTTTTTTAAATTTATTTATTTGGTGTCTGCAGATGAGGGTGAGAAATCAGAAAAACCTGCTAAGAAACACGTTTTGATGATGGATGAAGTGGATGGAATGGCCGGAAATGAAGATCGTGGAGGTCTGCAAGAATTGATTGGTTTAATAAAAACCACAGACATACCGATTATTTGCGTCTGCAATGATCGAAATAATCCTAAGATGAGAACTTTGTCCAATTATACTTTCGATCTTAAATTCCCAAAGCCTAGAATAGAACAAATTAAGGTGAATATATTTTATTTATTTATTTTCATATTAAATTAAATCATAGAAATAATCAAAAGTCAAGAAATACCTGGAAATAATGGAAAAGTCAGGGAAAGATTAGGGATTTTTTTTTGGTGAAGGAAAGTTATGAATTTTGAGAGGAAAAAAACCCGGTAATATGGATTATTATTAATTTTTATTCATAATTAATATTCTTGTATTCTTTATAAATATTTCAGTATTTTTAAAAATATTACTATTTTTAAAGTAAGATATTATAAGGTATTTTAAAAGGTTCCAAAGGATTTTTAATATGTTTCAATCATTTGCATTTTAAATTGAATTTTCAATTTTTATGTGAAGATGTTGAATTTCGATGTATAAATAACAATTTGACAATTAAAAATTTAAAATGACTTGAAATAAAAATTTCAATTTTTAATGTTTCCACATTAAAATTGCTTAAAATGATATAATTTTGAACAATCATCAATTTTTTTATTGATTCCTAAGCGTTTGAGTTCCGGAATTTTATTAACAATGATTTTTTATTCATAAAAGTACCTTTATATTACTGTATTTAACTATTTTGAAAAAATTCGTTCTTTTTAAAAAAATTTTTTTAACTGACAATTTAACTATTATATTTTTGGTTCAAAATTGATCGTTTTTAGTTGAAAATTCTAGTATCTGGTTCAAAATGCATGCCTTTTGATGAAAATTCATTATATTTTTTGTAGAAAATTAATCTTTTTGTTGAAAATTCATCTTTATGATTAAAAATTCAAACATTTTTTTTGCAATTTTTTCTCTCTCTTGACTGAAATAATCTTTTTTAGTAGAAAAAAATTCAACTTATGTTAAAAAGTCATCTTTTTTGGTGGATTATCAACAACATATTTTATTCAGGTATGATATTTTTAGAAAGAAAAAAATTAATAACCTAGTTTATTGTTAAAGTCTTTTTTTAAAAATTTATTTTTTTGTTTGAAGATTTATTCATCTTTAGTTTAAAAATGAATTATTCTGTTCTCAAATTTGCTTTTTCTTTTAATGGAAAATATTATTCATTTTTTGTATTGAAAATTTAACTATTTTGTTGATTTTTTTTCTGTTGAAAATTAATTTTTTTGGAAACTATTTTGTTGAAAATTCTTTTTTTCTGCTTTAAAATTCATTTTTTTTCAGTCGAAAATCTAATTATTCCACTTGAATATTCCATCATTTTAGCTAAAAATGTATTTCTTTGGTTGAACATTAATTATTTAAACTAAAAATGTATCTATTCAATTTAAGTTTGACAGTCTATCTGTTTAACTAAAAAAAATGTATTTTGTGGAAAATACTTATTTTTTAGTAGAAATTAATCTTTTTAATTCAAAAATTATCTTTTTGGTTAAAAATTCATCTTTTTTATTTAAATTTCGTATATTTCCGTTGAAGACTCATAATTTTAGTTGAAAATTGATCAGTTTGATTGAAAAATAATATTTTTGACTGACAATTTAACTATTCCATTTTTGGCTGAAAATTGATCTTTTTTAGTTTAAAAATTCGCGTTTAAAAATTTTTCTTAGTTGAAAATTTAAGTACTCAATTTAAATATTTATAGATTTATCTGAAAGTTCATATTTTTGATTAAAAAAAAATACTTGGTTTAAAGCTGAATTTAACTATTGGATTAAAAACTTATATTTTAAAGTCAAAATTCAACAATATCATTGGAAATCCATGTAATCTCGTTGAAAAATTGTATTTTTGGTAGAAAATCAATCTTTTTGTTTGAAAATTAATCTTCGTGTCTGAAGATTCATCTTTTTGGTTGAAAATTCGAGTATTCCAGTTAAATATTCATAATTTTAGTTGAAAAATCATATTTTTGGTTGAAAATAAATCTATTTTGTTAAGAGTTAAAGTCTTATGTTAAAAATTTTTCTTTTCAGTTTAGAATTCATCTATGATAGTTAAAGAATTATAATTTTAGTTTAAAATTCATAATTTTGCATGAAAATGTAACTATTTTTTTGAAAATTACTTGTTTTTTTTTTGGTTGAAATTATTATTTTTAGCTGAATGTTTAACTTATTCCAATTCAATATTCCACCATTTAAGTTAAAAATGCATCTCTTTACTTAAATATTATTTTTTTAAACTGAAAATTTAACTATTCAATTTTTGGTTGAAAATGTTTCGTTTTTAGATGAAAAATTCATATAATTTGTTGAAAAATCGTCCTTTTTTTGTAGAAATTAATCTTATTGCTTGAAAATTGTACTACTCTATTTAAAAATTCATCATTTTAGTAAAAAATTTATCTTTTTTAGTTCTAACTTGTCTTTTTTAGTTGAAAATTATCTATTTGCTGAAATTTCATTTAATTTTTGGAAAAATCTTTTTTTTTTGTGTGTAGAAAATGAATCTTTTTAATTGAAAATAAAAATGCTTGGTTGAAAATTAAACTCTTCTGATAAAAATTCATCTCTTTGGTAAAAATAGTTTTTTTTTGTGTGGAAAATAAATCTTTTTAACTAAAAACTTAACTTTATTCCATTTTCAGTTGAAAATAGATCCTTTTTTATTAATAATTCAACGTTTTTGTTGAAATTTGACCCTTTTCAGTTACAAATTCAACTATTTGGTTGAAAACGTGTCCTTTTCAGTTGAAAATTTAACTAATTCGTTGAAACTCGACGTATTTTCTTGAAAAATCTTTTTTATAGAAAATTAATCATTTGATTTGAAAAATAATCTTCTTGTTTAAAAACTCATCTTTTTGGTGGAAAATTCAAGCATTCCAGCTAAATATTCATAATTTTAGTTGAAAACTTATCACATTGATTAAAAAATGGTTTATTTTTTGTTGAAAACCAATTTTTTTAACTGAAAATTTAACTTTTACATTTTGGGTTAAAAACTTTTTTTTCAAAATTAAACTGTTTGGCTGAAAATTGATCTTTTTAAGATGAAAGTTCAAATATTTCGTTGAAAAATTTACTCTTTGAATTAGAAATTTAACTATATAATTGACAATTCAAATAATTTGTTGAAAAATTGTCTTTTTTTGTTAAAAAATGAATCTTTTTGTTTAAAAATTCATCTTTTTGTTTCAAAATTCACTATTCAATTTTCGTTTGACAATTTATCTGCTCTAATTTCAAATTCGCCGGTTCTGGTAGAAATCAAGCTTCTTGATTTGAAATTCAACTATTCTATTTTAAGGTTCATCATTTCAGTTGAAAATTTATCAATCTCGTTAAAAATTTAATTAAATCATGAAATATTCATATAATTTTTTGAAAATTTTTATTTTTGGGTAGAACATGGATCAATTTTTTTATTTGAAAAATTATCTTCTTGTTTAAAAATTTATCTTTTTGATTGAAAGTTCAAGAATTCCAATTAAATATTCATAATTTTAGTCGAAATTTCATCACTTTGGTTGAAAATTGTTTGTTTTTTTGTTGTTGTAAAAAATACATTTTTTAACTGAAAATTTAGCTTTTCCATTTTGGCTTGAAAATTTGTTGCTGTTGTTTTTCTTCAAAATTAAACTGTTTGGTTGAAAATAGATATTTTTTAGTTGAAACTTCAACTATTTGGTTGAAAACTGTACTTTTTTAGGTGATAATTTATCTTTTTCGTTGGAAATTCACCTTTTTATTTTAAAATTCAAGTATTCCAATCTAATATTTATAATTTTAGCTAAAAATTTATCAGCTTTGTTGAAAATTAATTTCTTAACTATTATTTTTTTTCTTGTTGTAATTTTATATTTTTTAATTAGAAATTCAACAATTTGGTTGAAAACGTTTCGTTTTAAGTTGAAAATTGAACTATTTCGTTGAAAATTTATATATTTTCTTGAAAAATCTTCTTTTTGGTAGAAAATCAATCGTTTTGTTTGAAAAATAATCTTCTTGTTTAAAAATTTATCTTTTTGTTTGAAAATTGTTTTTTTGTTGTGAAAAATAAATTTTTTAAACTGATAATTTAGCTTTTCTATTTTGGGTTGAAAACTTTTTTTTGTTAAAAATTAAACTCTTTTATTGAAAATTGATATTTTTTAGTTGCAAATTCAACTATTTGGTTCAAAAATTCTTTTTTTCTTGTTTTAAAATTCATCTTTTTGGTTGAAAATTCACTATTGAATTTTTGGTGGAGAATTTATCTGTTCTAATTGAAAATTAATATATTTTGCTGAAAAGTCGTCTTTTTTGGTATCAACCTCCTTGATTAAAAATTCATCCATTCCAGTTGAAGGTTCGTCATTGCAGTTGAAAATTTATCAGTCTCGTTAAAAATTAGATTTTTTTTAATTTAAAATTTAACTTTTTCATTTTTGGGTTACAGATTTTTCTTTTTTACTTGAAAATTCAAGTATTTGGTTAAAAACTTTACTTTTTTGGTTGAAAATTCAAGTTTTCCAGTCTAATATTTATAATTTTAGCTAAAAATTTATCAGTTTTCTTGAAAATTATAGTTTTTTAACTATTCTGTTTTTGTTTGAGATTTGATATTTTTTAATTAGAAATTCAACTATTTGGTTGAAAACATGTCCTTTTAGGTTGAAAATTTAACTATTTTGTTGAAAATTGATGTATTTTCTTTAAAAATCGTCTTTTTGGTAGAAAATCAATTTTTTAATTTGAAAAATAATCTTCTTGTTTAAAAATTTATCTTTTTGGTTGAAAAGTCAAGCATTCCAATTAAATACATTATTAGATTCATTTTTGTTGAAATGTCATTAATTATGTTTAAAAATTGTTTGTATTTTGTGAAAGATCAGTTTTTTAAATTGAAAATTTATCTTTTCTATTTACTTTTTCTTGTTTGAAAATTCACTATTGAAAATTGATCAGTCTCGTTAAAAATTATATATTTTTTCTTCATTGAAAATTTAACTCTTACATTTTTCGATTGAAGATTTATCTTTTATATATATTGAAAAATAAATTTTTTAACTGAAATTGTACCTATTCCGCTTTTGTCTGAAAACTGATATTTTTTGTTCAAAATCTGTTCCGTTAAAAATTGATCTTTTTTAGTCGAATATGTAACTGTTAAGGTGAGAATTCACGTATTTTGTTGAAAAATCGTTTTCTTGGTAGTAAATTAGTCTTTTTGATTGCAATTCAACTATTTGGTTAAGAATTCATCTATCTTATAGAAAATGCCAAATTCAAAATGACCAATTTGTTGGAATTTAGAGGCAAACTCAGAAAATGATTAAATTAATAAACGATGCTAATATTTTAAAAATATCTTGTAATATAATTTATCTAAGCTTTCTATATTAAATATATTAATTGAGTCCATAGAAACTCTGAAAAAATATTATTTAAAATAAACTCGTGAAAATCTTTAAATATTCCGAGTCGATTTTCCGAGGCATTGTCAGTGAATTTTTTTCCAGGATTTAAAAAAAAACCCTTGGTCAAGGAAATTTCAGGATATTTTGAAACAGAAATTTTGCAGACGTTCTGAATGTTCTAAGATTGTAAATTTTGTTCTTTTAGGGTGCAATGATGTCTCTGTGTTACAAAGAAAAGATCACAATAAAACCAGAGGACTTGATTCGATTGATAGAATCAACGAATCAGGATATTCGTCAAGTTATAAATCATTTGGCTTTGCTCGGGGCAAACATCGAATGTAAAAAGGAGACCGAGGGCAATAGACTCGTAAATAAGGACTTAAAATTGGGGCCTTGGGATGTTGCTCGGAAAGTTTTCTCTGCCGAGGAGCATAAGAAAATGAGCATACACGACAAAAGCGATTTATTTTTCCATGATTACAGCATAGCTTCGTTATTCGTGCAGGAAAATTATCTCTCTGTAGTTCCTGCTGGACCAAGGTACGCGTCTTTCCATTTTTTATTAATCTTTCAACTGATTTCAAGATATTTTTGAGAAATTTCAACGAATTCAAGGGATTTTTTTGAAGATTTCGCAAAAAAAAATGAGAAAATTCTACAGAATTTTGAAAGGTTTAAAAATAATAAAGAAAATTTTCTTAAAACTCCTAGGAAATTTTCAAATAATTTTTTTTATTTTGAAAAATTAGTTTTTTAAATCAATTATTATATGTTTATATATATTTTTTATTTTGCGGAATTCAGAAAAAATTCTAAGGGAAAATTTGAATCACTGTGAAAGATATGTAAATTTTTGAAAAAATTTATAAAGTAATTACAAATTTGAAAAGATTTCCAAAAATATCAATAACGAATCTTAGAAGATTACAAGGCAATTTTTTCATTTTGTAGGATTTTTGTAAAATTTAAGGAAAAACTTTAATCAATTTAATATATATTTACTAGGCTTAGAATTTGTAAAAAGATAAAGAAATAATTTTAATTTTTTATAGACTTCAAATATTTGTAACAAGTGTAGATTTTTTAAAAGATTTTGAAAACAAGTTTAAAAGATTCTTCAGAATTTTGAAAAGTTTAGATATAATCAACAAAATTGTCCTACAATTTCTAGGAAATTTTCAAATCATATTTTTTTTATCAAATGAATTTTTTAAATTATTTATCATATATTTCATTTTTA
>NC_046664.1:71573150-71612921 GCF_010883055.1 Belonocnema kinseyi | reverse complement strand
TTTGCGGGATTTCGAAAAAATCGAAGGGAAAATTTGAATCATTGTGAAAGATATGTAAATTTTTGAAAGAATTAAAAAAGTAATTACAAATTTGAAAAGATTTCCAAAAAATATCAATAACGAATCTTGGAAGATACAAGGCAATTTTTTCATTTTGTAGGATTTTTGTAAACTTTTAGGAAAAATTTGAATCTTTAATAGATATTTACTACGTTTGGAAGTTGCAAAAAGATGAAGAAATAATTAAAAATTTTTATACATTTCAAATATGTTTAACAAGTGTTGATTTTTGAAGATTTTGAAAACAAGTTTAAAAGATTCTTCAGAATTTTGAAAAGTTTAGAGATAATCAAGAAAAATTTTCCTACATTTTCTAGGAAATTTTTAAATCATTTTTTATTTTGAAAAATGAATTTTTTAAATTATTTATAATATATTTATATATGTTATATATTTTTACTTTTTTTATTTTGCGGGGTTTAGAAAAAATGTAAGGAAAAATTTGAATCATTGTAAAAGATGTATGACGTTTTGAAACAATTTTAAAAGGATAAAAAATAATCTAAATTTTTTATAAATTTTGAAAGATTGTAAACAAAGTGTTTAACTTTGAAAATTTTGAAAACAAATTTAGAAGCTTTTTAAGAATTCTGAAAGATTTCAAAAGAATAAATTTTTTTTAAGATTCCTGAGAAATGTTGTAAATTTCTTATTTTTAAATAAATTTTAAACGAAAATTTCAAAAAAAAATTTTAAGTGGGACGCCTAAAAAATCACGAAAAATCAAATTCTTGAAAGAGAAAATAATTTAAACAGGAAATTCACAATAATTGAAAATTCCTGAATCCAAGCAATTTAAAAATTGTTAAAAAAAAAAATGTTTTCGGAAAATAAAATTATTTTATTTTATTGATTATTTCATCATTTTTAATTGTAAAGATTCAATAATTTCCCTATAAGCAATTTTACAATGTCAGATATTTGATAATATCGACAATTTTCTTAATTCGGGAATTTTAAAATTCGTTAACATCAACAATTTATTTCTAATATTTTCGTTTTCATAAATTTTCCAATAATATAAACATAAAAGATATTTAGAAGTTTAAAAAATTTTAATTAACAAAATTTGAAACAACTTGCAACAAAATGTAGATTTTTGAAGAATTCGAAGTAAAATATTTAAAAGATTTTGAAATAATAATAAAAAAGTCTTAACATTCGTGGGAATATTTAAAGTGATTTTTTATTTAAAGAAATTAAGTTATAAGAGAATATTTTTAAAAATTTTTAATATTACAAAAGATTTCAAAAATTTTCAACAAATAATCCAGCAGATTTTATTAAAATTTTAGGAATAATTCGAGACAGTTAATAAATTATTTAAGTGTTTTTGGAATTTTTAAGAGACTAAAAATATTTTTAAACTTTGAAATATTTTCGAAGATGTACAAAATATGCTTACATTTTTTCCAGACATTAAACAGTCTTAAATATCTTCTCAACGACTCAAATTTTTCTTAAAGTTTGCTTAAACCCTGTAAAATAGCATAACATTTTGTAGAAATCTTCTAGATACTTTTTGGAAATCTGAAACTATCGAAAAACTGTTTGAATTTTTTCGAGAACTCAAGGCAATCTTTTCTGGTTGCAAATTCAAAAATTTTCTTAAAAATTTATCTTTTTGGTTCGAAAATGCATCTCTTTTTGTAGAAATTTAATCCTTTTTACTAAGGTTGCAAATGTTTGTTTTAAAATTATAATCGTGTTTTGGCTGAGGATTCAACTATTTTATTCAACATTTTTTCATGAACTAAATTCAACTTTTTCTTATTTGAAATTAAATCATTTTTTTTTGCTTTAATTATCAACTAGTATATTTTTCTTTGAGAAATAATCATTTTCGTTAAAAATTCAACTTTTTAATTGAAAATTAATTTTTTGTGAATAATTCACATTTGCGGGTTGAAAAATTTAACTTTTTTGTAAAAAATGAATCTCTTTTGGAGATAATATTTAAAAAGATTTTAAGAAATTCCGATAGATATTTAAAAATGGTCGAAAAATAATTTCTAATATCTCAAGGAAATTTTTTTAATTTTGTGGGATTTGGAAAAAATTTTAGTCAAAATTCAAACTATTATAAAAGAAATGTAGAAGCTTTAAAACAATTTCAAAGATAATGAAAATATTTCAAAACTTTTCAAAAGATTTCCAAAATTATCAAAACAGAATCTTGGAAGACTTGAAAATAATATTTTTAACTGCAACATTCTTATTAGAAAAAATTCGAATCAATTAATTGTATTCAAACATTTTATAAGTTTTTAAACAATTTAAAACAAAATGTTGGTGTTTAAAGATTTTGAAACAAAATTTAAAAGCTTTTTAAGAATTTTGAAAGGTTTCAAGGGAATACAAATTTTTTCGTTAAGATTCCTGAGAAATTTCTAATGATTTTTATTTTCGAAAAATTAATTTGGAATGGAAATTTCAAAAAATTTCTGAAAGTGGGATGACTGAAAAATTCCGAAAAATTAAATTCTCGGCGCTGTAAAATTCTCGAAAGAGAAAATATACGACATAAAAAATTCCCTAAATTATAAAATTGTCAATAATTAAAAATTCCCAAATTTGAAAATTACGGAATAATACAATACCTGTCAGTTTTTATTATTACCGAATTTAAAAATTCCTAAATATAAACAAGTAACTTTTTTTAAATAAATAATAAAATAAAAAGTATGTTCATAAAATAAAAGTATTTAATTCTATTTATAATATAACATTTTTTCAATTTTTTATATTCGGGAATTTTTTCATGGGCAATTTTACGTTACCAGATGTTTTATAATATCAATTCTCTTAATTCGGGAATCATAAAATCCGATAATGTAAATACTCTTCAGTTGAAAATGTATATATTTTTTATTGAAACTGTATCTTTTTTCGTAGAAAATTCATCTTTTGGATTTAAAATTAAACTATTTTGTTGAGAATTGATTTTTTGGGTTGAAAATTTTTTTAACTACAAATTTAATTCTTTTAATTTAGATTGAAAAAAACTTTTTTTTTAAACAAAAAATGTTGAAATTTTGTTGTTGTTGAAAAGTGTTTTTTTTTTAGGTAAAAATTCATGTACTTTGTTGAAAATGAGTCTTTTTGACAGAAAAAATAATCTTTTGGGCTGAAAATTCCACCAACTATTTGGTTAAAAATTAAATTATTTTTTAGTTTAAGATTCATTATTTTAGTTCAGAATTCACTTTAGCTTTTCCATTTTTTGTGGGAAACATGCCTTCTTTGATAGAAGTGTCGTTTTTTTCGTTAAAAAATTATTTGTTTTTTTTAGAAAATTTAGCTTTTCTATTTTTTGTTAAGGATCATTTCTTTGGTTAAAAGAAAAAAAAAACTATTTAGTTGAAAATTTGTCTTTTTGTTGATAGAATATTCATCTTTTAGGTTGAAAATTAAACTATTTGGTCAAAAATTCATATTTTTGGTTGAAAATTTCTTCATTTTTAGTTGAAAATTTATATTTTTAGTTGAGCTATTCTATATTTGGTTTGTAAATTTATCTTTCTCAGTTGAAAGTTTATGTATTTTGTTGAAACTATATTTTTTTGTAGAAAATTCATCTTTTGGGTTTAAAATTGAATTATTTGGTTGAGAATTTATTTTTTGGTTTGAAAATTGATTTTTTTTCTTTAAACTAAGTTTTTGAGACCGGGAAAAACCGGGAAATGACAGTGAATTTTTTTTACTGGGAATTTTACAAATATTTAGAAAAATTAGTTGAATTATCTTTTTCAATTATTACATATTTCAGTTTACGATACATAATACAAAAATCTTTTACTTTAAAAATTGTATCTTTTTATTTTTAATTTAAAGAATTTTAGAATGCAGTCTTGAACAACTAAATAATTAAAAATTTAAAAAGTTTAAAGTTTCAATTTTTGGATAAAAACCGTTTTTAGTTTATCAACTGTTAATATTAATAAATTATTTCAAAATAGAAACAATAATTGATTTGTCAAAACGATTCTAAATCCGTTTAAAATTAAGAATTTTTAGATTTTAACATTAACTATAACATAATCTATTTTTAAATTAAAAATAATTTGATAATAATGTATTTGTAATTAAAGGATTTAATTAAGTTTAAAATATTGTTTCAGTCTAAAATATTCAATTTTTTATCCATTCAATTTAAAATTTGTTGGTTAAGAAAAAGAATAATTATTTAATATTCAGCAATATTGGACTTTTTATTTATGACGAATGAATTGAAACGAAATATTTAAAATTTAAAAATTTCAAACTGAATTATTTAAAATAGAATTCCTGGAATCTTTAAAATTTCGAAGAGCTTTTAAACTTTGAATGTAACAATTTTGATTGTTATTTTTAAACATGTTTAATTTATAAATAAAATTGTTGAATTTTGGTGTTTAGTAATTGAACACTTATTATTACTAAAAAAATTAAGTAATTTTAAGAGCTATTTAGAGGTTTTAAATGGATTAAAAATTAATCTAAATCTTAATAAATGTAAATGTTTGCAGATTTAAAAAAAAAATTTAGAAACTTTATAAGAATTGTGAAAGGCTTCAAAAGAATAAAAATATTTTCGTCTGGTTCCTAGGAAAATTAAAAATAATGTATCATTTTAGAATATTATTTTAATAGAATATTGAAAAAGCTTTTAAAAGATTTCCAAAATTGTTAAAAAGGTATCTGGAAGATTTTAAGAAATTTAAAAAACATTTGCCGGACTTTCTAAAAATTGTAGGAAAATGCTATTAATTTCAAAAGATATTTAGAATTCCAAAACAGAATTTCAAAAATAATTTTAAAGTTGAATAAATTTAAAAGCAACTTCTAGATTTCTCAAGATTTTAAAATAAAATTTTGAAGCCTTTCAAGGATGTTTAAACTGCTTAAGATGAAAATAATTTAACTTTTAATTATAGAAGTGTTTAATTAAAAAAAATTTAATGTCCTATTTATTAACGTTTCGAGCTTCAAATTGTTTGAAATAATATAATTTTGAAAATTTTAAAGTTCATTTATTCTTTAATTTACAACATTACAAATGACAATGTGGATTTATATTTTCAGAATTGAATCTGAGTCTTTGAACTCATTAATTTTTTTAAAGTTAAAATTTCTGAATTTTGTAGTTGATTCAAATTGCATAAAAAAAAATTTTAGTTTCAGAGTTCGAATTTTTCAATTGTATTGACCGTGAAAAATGTTTGCGAACCGGGAAATGGTCAGGAATTTTTTCTTCGATTAAAACGGCCACCCTGTATTTTGCAAAATTTATGCCACTATTGGCACTATTTTTTGCCCCTGAAATTCGTCCGAGCCCTAAAGATATAAAATATTTTATAGATTAAAATATTTGAAAGGAATTTATAATTTTTTCAGGAAAGATATTTTGGAAAGAGTCGCAAAAAGCGCTGATAGTTTGTCGATGGGAGATCTGATCGATAACGCGATAAGGGGAAATGGAGCCTGGTCGCTTTTACCAACTCAGGCAATGTTCTCTTCAGTTATGCCAGGATCTTTCATGTCTGGTAATATGACTAGTGCATTCAATTTTCCCGCTTGGCTTGGAAGAAACTCGACGCGAAATAAAATGGACAGGTTCGTCATTAATAATTATCAATAATTATTAATTAATATAGAATATTAGTATTTGAAAAAGTTATTTAACCCTTTGCGGCATGGTGGGAATACCGTATTGCCACCTTTTTTGCATATCATTTTTTGCGATTTCAGAGTAGTTTTTATTGGATTTTACACAGATTTTTTTAAATTTAATGCTCGCAGGATAATACAAAATTGAAATTTTTGTGCGAAGGGTCTAAATTTTCAAAATAATTTATTAATACTTATAAACAAAGGTGAAAAAAGCCTTTTTTGTTGAAAAATTCATTATTGAAAAAACTGTCTATTATATCCTTATGAAAATGGGTACTTAAGGGTTTTTGGGGTCGCTAAATACGAATCTGGACTCAGATTTTGAAAATTCAAAATGGCAGACCCAATATGGCTGCCGAAATTGGGAATATTTTTGGATTTTATCTGAAAATTTGTATACAGGGGTTTTTGGGGTCAGTGATCACGAATATGAACTCAGATTTTGGAAATTTAAAATGGTGAATCCAAGATAGCGCCCGAAACTTGGATACAATATGGCGGTTAAAATAATAAAGTTTTCTGGATTTTTTTTTAAATTAGTGTACAATGATTTTTGGAGTCACTGATCACGAATCTGAATTTAGATTTTGAAAATTCGAAAAATTGGTACTAATCCATGTTTTAGGTGAGTAGGTGTATATTTTTTTAATACCTAAATATTCTATATATTTGTCATTTTGAATACAGATTCAAGATCATGGACCACCTGCCTGTGCCAACTTTCAAAAAACAATTTAGATATATTTTGAATTTTGGCCCGCCATTTTGAATGTCCAAAATCTAAGTTCAGATTCGTGATCAGAGATATCAAAAACCCCTGTACACCAATTTTCAAAAAAAAAAATCAAAATTTTGGCCGCCATATTGGATCCGCCATTTTGAATTCTAAGAATCTGAGTTCAGGTTCGTAATCAGCGACCCTAAAAACCCCTGTATATCAATTATAAAAAAAATTTTAAATATTCAAAATTTAAGTCGCCATATTGCATCCACCGTTTTGAATTTTTTAAATCTGAGTTCAAATTCGTGATCAGTGATCCCAAAAACCCCCGTATACCAATTTTCAGAAAAAAAATATGCCAAATGTTAGCCGCCATATTGGACCCACCATTTTGAATTTTCAAAATATGAGTTCAGATTCGTAATCACCGACCTCAAAAACCCCTATGTACCAATTTCCATGAAAACTCATTTCCCTGATTTTTGTATGCCGGAAAGGGTTAATTATTTTCTGTTGCTAATTCGCACAATTTTCCTCCTGAAGATGATCTTTTTAGTTAGAAATTTTATTATTTGGTTGAAAATTTAACAATTTTCTTTTAAAAAAAAACATCCTTTTTTGGTTGCAAATTCAACTGTTTTGTTGAAAATTCTTTAAAATTCATATTTTGTCGCTGATAAGTCAACTGAAATTTTCTTTGGATGAAAACTATCTTTTTTTTTAATTTGTCTTTTTGTTTGAAAAGTTCATCTTTTTTAATAGAAATATTTAATCTTTCTTGGCTACAAATGCAACTTTATCTTTTCTGAATGAAAATTTAAACTATTAAAAAAAAATTTATTATTGGTTTTTTAATGAAAAATTCATCTGTTTTAAGAGAACTTTTATCTTTCTTGGATAAAAATGCAACTATTTGGTAGAAAATTAAACAATTTCGTTAAAAAGTGATACTTTTTGCTTAAAAATTCCGCTGTTTTGTTGAAAATTTAACTATTTCATAAAAAATTTACTTTTTTTTAAATTGAATATTTTGTTGTTAAGAAGAGAACTGAAATCTTTTCTGCATGAAAATTTCAACTATTTTTTAAAAATTGTTTGTTAAAAAATTCATATTTTAATCGCGAAAAATCAACTGCATTTTTTTTGGATGATAACTCCACTATTTTTTTTCTTAAATTCATTTATTTTAAGAGAAATTTCCTGCCTTTTTGATAAAAAATACAACTATTTAGTAGAAAATTCAACATTTTTGTTAAAAAGTCATATTTTTTGTGGAAAATTCCGCTGTTTTGTTTAAAATGTAACTATTTCGTAGAAAATTTATTTTTTTTTTAAACTGAATATTTTGTGGTTAAAAAAAGAACTGAAATCTTTTCTGAATAAAAATTTCAACTATTTTTTATTATTATTTTTTAAATGAAAAATTCATCTGTTTTAAGGGAAATTTCATTTTTCTTAGATGAAAATTCAACTGTGCTAAGAAAATAAAAATATTTTTTTAACAATTCATTCTTTCTGGTTGAAAAAATTCATCTTTTTGGATCGAAACTTCAATTTTTTTTTGTAGAAACTTACTCTTTGTTAAAAAATTCATATTTGAAACACAAAAAGTTAGCTACAATCTATTTGGATAATTCAACTTTTTTTTTAATTCACCTGTTTCAACAGAATTTTTTAAGTTTTTTAATAAAAATACAACTATTTCGTAGAAAATTCAACACTTTTGTTCAAAAGTCATACTTTTTTGTGGAAAATTTAACTATTTCGTAGAAAATATACTTTTTCCTTAAACTGAATATTTTCTTGTTAAAAAGAGAACTCAAATCTCTACTGGGATGAAAATATCAACTATTTTTTATTATTTTTTTTCTTAAATAAAACATTCATCTGTTTTAAGAGAAATTTCATCTTTCTTGGGTAAAAATTTAAATATTTGGTAGAAAATACAATAATTTTGTTAACAATTCATTCTTTTTGTTTGAAATAATTCGTCTTTTTGGATTGAAAATGAATTTTTTTGTGTAGAAACTTATTCTTTGTTAAAAAATTCATATTTGAATCGTAAAAAGTTAGCTGCCATATTTTTTGGATGATAATTCAATTTTTTTAATTTATCTGTTTTAAAATAAATTTTCTCCTTTTTTGATCAAAATATAACTAATTGGTTCAAAATTCAACGATTTTGTTAAAAAGTTATACGTTTTGTTTCAAAATTCCGCTGTTTTGTTGAAAAGGTAACTATTTCGTAGAAAATTCACTTTTTGTTTAAACTGAATATTTTTTTGTTAAGAAGAGAACTGAAATCTTTTCTGGATGAAAATTTCAACGATTTTTTAAACAAATTTTTTCTTTATTTTTTTTTTTAAATTAAAAATTAATCTGTTTTAAGAGAAATTTCATATTTCTTGGATAAAAATGCAACTGTTTGGTAGAAAATTCAATAATTTTGTTAACAATTCATTCCTTTTAGTTGACAAAATTCGTCTTTTTGGATAGAAAGTTAAACTTTTTTGTAGAAATTTATTCTTTGTTAAATAATTCATATTTTGATCGCGAAAAGTCAACTGCAATCTTTTTTCGTTGATAATTCAACTATTTTTTTATTTTATTTTTTTAATTTATCTGTTTAAGAGAAATTTTCTCCTTTTATATTTGGTAGAAAATTCGAAAAAATTTTTAAAAATTGAATAATTTTTGGTTGAAAATTCATCCTTTTTGGCTGAAAAAATTCGTCTTTTTGCATTGAAAATTCAATTTTTTCGTATAAACTTGTTTCTTGTTTAAGAATACACATTTCGATAATGAAAAGTCAACTGAAATCTTTTTAAACCGAAAATTTAACTCTTTTTTTTGTAAATTTATCTTTTTTCGTTTAAAAATTCATCTATTTTAGTAGAAATTTCCGTTTTTTTTTAATGAAAATGTAACTTTTTGGTACAAAATTATTTTTCTTTGCTTGAGTATTTAACTATTTTGTTTAAAAGATTTGATTGAATCACTTTTTTAAGATAATTTTTTTTTATTTTGAAGATTTATATTTTTAGTTGAAAATTCATCTCTTTGGTCGAAAGTTTCACTATTTGAAAATTTATTTTCTTTTAATTGAAAATTCAAGTACTTGGGTAAAAGTTAAACTACATTGTTAAAAATTGTTAAAAATTTATGTTTTTGATTGAAAGTTTGTATGCTTGTTTGAAAATTTAACTATTTAGTCGAAAAGCGTTTAAAATTAGTTAGTTTAAAATTCATTTTTTAACTGAAAATTCAATTAAAAAATATTGATCTTTTTTAGTTAAATATTCCCGTTTTTCGTTAAAACATTATTTTCTTGGTTTGAAATTTCATTTTTCTTGGGTAAAAATTTATCAGTTTCGGAAAAAATTAATTATTTACTGAAAAGTCATATTTTCGTTTGAAAGTTCAATTATCATTTATATTTGAAAATGCAGCTTCTTTAGTAGAAAATAAATATTTTTTAATGAAAATTGAACAGCTTAGTTGAAAGTTGAACTTCTTTTTTAAGTCTTTAGTTGCCAATTTAACTATTTTTTTTTAAATTCTATTATTTACATATAAAATTTAACTATTTGATTGAAACTAAACTTTTTGTATAAAAGTTCATATTTTATAGCTGAATTTTAAATTTTTTTGTACAACATACTTTTGACGAAAATTTGATCTTTTTTGTTTAAAAATGTTTAAAAAATCAAATTCATCTTCTTTGGTTGAGAATTTCCGTTTGTTTCTTGTTTTTCCCTTGAATTAATAGAACCCAATAGTAAAATCCAACTAGTTTTCATTCAAAGTTAATCATTTTTTAATTAAAATGTCTTGTATTATATTTTCGGTTGAGTATTCATGATTTATGGTGAAAATGTTCTAATTTTATTGAAAATTCATATTTTGGGGTAGACTTTTTTTTGTCAAATTTCATCTTTGGTACAAAAGTAATTTTTTATTTGAAAGTAAATTAAAATTGACTGTTTTGTAGAAAATTTGCCTTTTCAGCTTAAAAATTGCAAATTTAATTATTTAGTTCATAATTCCTCTTTTGTGGTTGAAGTGTCAAAAGTTTATTCTGAAAAATTCGATTTTTAGCTTGAAAATTCAACTCGTTTGTTAAAAATGTGTCTTTTTTGGTTAAGAATTTATCTCTTTTGGTAGAAAATTACTCTTTTTTTTGTCAAAAATTGAAACTATTTGATTAAAAATTGGCTTTTTTGTTGAATATTCGTAATTTGAGGTGGAAAATAGAATATTTTTATCGAAAATTCTTCTTTTTGGTTGAAACTGCCACTGACTGGTTAAATATGATTTTTTTTTCAAAAATTTATCTTTGGTAGAAAAGTAATTTTTGGTTTGAAAGTGAACTAAGTTGAATTGAAAAGTCTAATATCATGTTTTTGGTTAAGAATTCGTATCTTGGAGAAGAAAATTCAATTATTTTATTTTAAATTCAACTATTTTTGTAAAAAGTAATATTTTTTGGTTAAAAATTTAACTACTTCGTAAAAAAATGTATTTTTTTGGTTGATATTTCATTTCTGTAGTTGAAAATTTGACTGTTTTGTAGAAAAATTGCCTTTTCAGCTGAAAAATTACACAATTTGGTTGACATTTTTTTCTTTCTTTCTATTAGTTGCAAATTCAACAATTTAGTTTAAAATTGCACTTTTCTGCTTCAAGTATGAAGAGTTTACTCTGAAAATTCGAATTTTTAGCTTGAAAATTGAACACTTTTGTTAAAAACTTCACATTTCGTGTTGAAAATTAATATCTTTTGTTGGAAAATTAATCTTGTTTGTCGAAAATTTAAACTATTTGATTGAAAATTAGCTTCTTTGTTGAATATTTATATTTTGAGGTGGAAAATGTAACGGTTTTGTCGAAAATTCGTCTTTTTAGTCAAAAATCCCACTGACTGGTTAAATATGAATCTGATTTTTTTTTTTTTTTTTTTTTTTTTTTTTTTTTTTTTTTTTTTTTTTTTTTTTTTTTTTTTTTTTTTTTTTTTTTTTTTTTTTTTTTTTTTTTTTTTTTTAATTTCATCTTTGGTCGAAATGTCATTTTTTGTTTGAAAGTAAATTAATTTGAATTGAAAAGTCGAATGTTATATTTTTGGTTCAGAATTCGTATCTTATACAAGAAAATTTAATTATTTTATTGATAATTCAACTATTTTTGTAAAAAATAATCTTTTTTGGTTGGTGCTTCATTTCTGTAATTAAAAATTCGACTGTTTTGTAGAAAAATGGCTTTCTTAGCTTGAAAATTGCACAATTTGGTAGACATTTCTTCTCTTTTTTTCTTTTAGTTGCAAATTTAATTATTTTATTGAAAATTCCTCTTTTCTGGTTGAAGTCTCAAAAGTTTACTATGAAAAATTCGATTTTTTAGCATGAAAATTCAACTTTTTTGTTAAAAATTTCACTTTTCGCGTTAAAAATTATCTTTTGTTGGAAAATTAATCTTGTGGAAAATTCAAACTATTTGATTGAAAATTAGATTTTTTGTTGAATATTCGTATTTTGAGGTGGAAAATGTAACAGTTTTGTCGAAAATTCGTCTTTTTGTTCAAAATTCTCACTGACTGCTTAAACATGAATGTGTTTTTTTTGTGGAAAATTTATTTTTGGTATAAGTGAATTCATTTGAATTGAAAAGGCTGATATTATATTTTTTGTTCAAAATTCATGCCTTGCAGAAGAAAATTTAATTATTTCATTGATAATTCAATTATTTTGGTCAAAAGTAACCTTTTTTGGTTCAAAATTTAACTAGCTTGTAAAACATTCATTTTTTCGGTTGATGATTTATTTTTGTAGTTCAAAATTCGACTATTTTGTAGAAAAATTGCCTTTTCAGCTTGAAAATTGCACAATTTGTTTGACATTTTTTTCTTTCTTTCTTTTTTGTTGCAAATTTAATTATTTAGTTGAAAATTCCTCTTTTGTGGTTAAAGTCTCAAAAGTTTATTCTAAAAAATTTGATTTTTAGCTTGAAAATTCAACTCTTGTTAAAAATTTGTTTTTTCAAGTTAAAAACCATTCTCTTTCGGTAGAAAATTTATATTCTTTGTTGAAAAGTCAAACTATTTTATTGAATATTAGCTTTTTTGTTGAATATTCCTATTTTGAGGTGGAAAATGTAACTGACTGCTTAAATACGAATATGTTTTTTTTTTTGTCGAAAATTTATCATTGGTATAAAAGTAATTTTTTATTTGAAAGTTAATTGATTTGAATTGAAAAGTCTAATATTAATTTTTTGGCTCAGAATTCAGGTTTTGTAGAAGAAAATTTAATTCTTTTATTGTAAAATCAATTATTTTTGTATATGTAATCTTTTTTTTTAGATTTCTTTCTTTCTTTTAGTTGAAAATTCAACTAATTACTTGAAAATTCCCCTTTTTTGGTTCAAGTGTCAAATTTTCTCTCTGAGAAATTCGATTTTTTAGCTTGAAAATTCAACGCGTTTGTTAAAATTTTGAATTTCCGTGTTCAAAATTCATTTCTTTTGGTGGAAAATTAATCTCTTTTGTCGAAAATTCATCTTTCGTAGAAAAGTAATTTTTAGTTTGAAAGTGAATTCGCTCAATTTTAAAAGTCTAATATTATATTTTTGGTTTAGAATTTATGCCTTGTAGAAGAAAATTTAATTATTTTGTTGTAAATTCAACTATTTTTGTAAAAAGTAATATTTTTTGGTTAAAAATTTAACTACTTCGTAAAAAAATGTATTTTTTTTGTTGATATTTCATTTCTGTAGTTGAAAATTTGACTGCTTTGTAGAAAATTTGTTTTTTCAACTGGAAAATTCTCCAATTTTTTAAAAATTTAATTCTTTTAGTTAGTAATTTAGCTATTTAGTTGAAACTTCGTCTTTTCTGGTTCAAGTCTCAAAAGTTTACTCTGAAAAATTCGTTTTTTCAGCTTGAAAATTCAACTATTTTGTTAAAAATTGGTCTCTTCGTTTTAAAAATTCATCTCTTTTGGCAAAAAATTAATGTTTTTGTCGAAAATTCAAACTATTTGATTGAAAATTAGCGTTTTTGTTGAATATTTGTATTTTGAAGTAGAAAATGTTACTTTTTTGGCGAAGATTCATCTTTTTGGTTAAAAATGCCACTGACTGATTAAATATAAATCTGATTTTTTTTGTCGAAAATTCCTCTTTCGTAGAAAAGTAATTTTTAGTTTGAAAGTGAATTCGCTCAATTTTAAAAGTCTAATATTATATTTTTGGTTTAGAATTTATGCCTTTTAGAAGAAAATTTAATTATTTTGTTGTAAATTTAACTACTTTGTAAAACATAAATTTATTTGATTAATGATTCATTTCTCTAGTTGAAAATTTGACTGTTTTGTAGAAAAATTGCCTTTTCCACTGGAAAATTCCCCAATTTCTTTGAGATTTAATTCTTTTAGTTATTAATTTAACTATTTAGTTGAAACTTCGTCTTTTCTGGTTCAAGTCTCAAAAGTTTACTCTGAAAAATTCGTTTTTTCAGCTTGAAAATTCAACTATTTTGTTAAAAATTGGTCTCTTCATTTTAAAAATCCATCTCTTTTTGCAAAAATAAATTTTTTTTTGTCAAAAATTCAAACTATTTGATTGAAAATTAGATTTTTTGTTGAATATTCGCATTTTGAGGTTGAAAATATAACAGTTTTGTCGAAAATTCATCTTTTTTTATTAAAAATTTGAAAATTCCATTTGTTTATTTCGTCTTTGTGGTTCTTGTTTTCTAGATTGTTGCAGGAAATCACAGTTCATGCTCGTGTAACTACTGGAGCAAGCAAGGAATCTTTAAATTTGGATTATCTACCTCATTTGAGGGACTCTATCACAAAACCTTTAATTTCAGGAGATGTAGAATCTGCTGTCAACGTCATGACCCAATATCATCTCATGAGGTAATAAATATTTTTATTTTTCATCTCTTAAAGAAAAATGGAAATTTTTTTATATTATATACTGTTAACACTTCTGGAAAAATTTTTTAATGATGCAACTATTTCACTACTATTAAAAAAAATGACACTAATGCTACTATTTTTCATTTTATATTTAAACATATTTTCAAACATCTTCGCTGATTGGCTAAAATAACATATCCGCCATCTCAAAAATCAAAATTTTGAAATCTTTCAAAGGCTTCTCAATCATGAAAAATGTCATCATATATTATGAAATAAATTAAACAGATTTTATAGATTGAAAAATAAATTTTAAGATAATTAAAAAGATGTTAAACATTTTAAAAGATTTCCAAAATTGTCAAAACAGAATCTGCAAGATTTTTAGGCAAGTATTTTAATTGTGTAGAAGTCAAAGAAAAATTTTGGACGAGTTCGAAGAATTAAAAAAAATATTTAGTAGGTTTGAAAGTTTTAAAAATGATTTTAAGTTTGAACAAATTAATTTTAAAAGAAGTTTGAAAAGTTTCAAGAAAATAAAAAACTTTCTTGAGATTCCTGGAATTAGTTATTTTGAAACATTGATTGTCAAAGAAAATTTGAAAATATTTCTACAAATTTCGAAAATATCTTTCGATTAAACCTGTACTATTTGGTTGAAAAATTTCTTCTTTTTTGGTTGAAAATTAAACTGTTTTGTTGAGGACTCTACTATTTAGTTAAAAATTGGTGTGTCCCAGGGAAAATGCAACTGATTGAAAATTAATCTGTTTTGGTAGAGGATTCAACTACTTTATTTAAGATAATTTTTTTTCCTAAAAAATGCATCGTTTTAGTAAAAAATTCATTTTTTTCGTTGACGATGTCACTATTTCGTTGAAAATACGAATTTCTTGGTATAAAATTAATTTATTTCATTAAAAATTCATATTTTCGTGTTAAAAAAATAAACAAATGACGCCATTTTGGATTAATTTTCGAACTATCTCGAAATAACTCGAAACAATTTGAAACTATTGTTTTCGGGAAACCCGCGTTCGTAATTGGATGAAGCTTTCATTTTTTTTGTCATTTAAAAAAAAAAGTCTGCAAACTTCAGGATTATAATAAATGTAAGGTTATTTAAATACTACTTTCAAAAAGAATAATAATCAATGCAAAGAGGTCTCCTGCACTTAGAAATAGAAAAATTAATTAATTAAATTATTTGTATATTTAATCTAATTATTAATAAATCAATAAATTCCAGAGACTTGAAGAGATTCTTTTTATTTATATTTAAGCAAATATTTGGAAAAAAACTTTCTGCTCTACTATTTAAATTGAAAAATCTGAAAATAATTAGAAATTTTACCTTTAAGTTTTCGACATAAAAAGGTTTTGGACTTATTTTAATTTTTAAGTGAAAGATCGAATAATTAAATTTTTTATAAAAAGAAATTAATTTTAAACAAAAAATAAAACGAATTTTCAACAAAATAGTTAAAGTTTTAACCAAGAAAATTAACTTTTATCAAAAGAGTTCCACTTTCAGTAGTTTTAATTTATAACAAAAAAAATGTCTACAACTAGCTTGATGAATATTGAACCAGAATACTTGAATATCCAAACAAAAAGTGGAATTTTCAACTAAAAAGATGAATTTTTAAACATGAAGATTAATTTTCTATCAAAAAGCTGGATTTTTATTTAAAGACGTCAATTTTCAAAAAAAAAAAAAATCAATCAAACAGTTGAGTTTTTAAAGTTTAAAAAAAAATCAAAATTTTGAAAAATTCCGCAAGATTTAAAATATTTTCTGGGGATTTAAAAGTTTTTCAAATTTGTGATGAAATTTTCATGAAATATTACCAATTATAAAATAATTCAGAGAATAATAGAATAACAGAGTGGCCGCTGTTCATTGAATTTGTTTTTTGACCGAGAATTTTACAAATTTTTAGAAAAAAAAATCTTTTAAGAGAGTATTTCAAAAAGATTTCAAAACAAATTTGAACTTAAAATTAAAATAATTTAACTTCTACTTTAAAAAGTGTTCATAAAAAAATGAGATCGTTTAATTTTTAATGTGTCTGACTTAAAATTGATTAAAAAAATATGATTTTGAAAATTTACAAATTTGTTGATTCATTTTTCGATTTATAGTATTGAAAATTCTAGCTTTATTTCCACGGGGGTTTGAAGCTATTTTAATAATTAAAAAAAGATAGGTATCATAATTAAGTTAATTTACGTAGAACTGGAAAATTGAACAAGAGTAATCTTCTTGATTGAAAATTCATCTCTTTTTGATTTAAAATGTAAATATATTAAATAAATATTTTACCATTTAATTTAATAATGCGTCTCTTTGATTTGGCATTAATTTTTTGAATTGAAAATTTAACTATTCAATTTTTTGTTGAAAATTCATCTTTTTTAGTGTAAAATCTTAATCTTCTTACATGAAAATTTATCTTTTTGGTTGAAAATTCATGTATTCTAGTTAAATATTCATCAACCTAGTTGTAGACATTTTTTTTCTTTTTTTTGTTACAAATTAAAACTAATTGATTGAAAGTTGAACTCTTTTTGATAAAAGTTAATTTTCTTGGTTAAAAGTTTAACTATTTTGTTGAAATTTGTTTGATTTCTTGTTTAAAATTAATTTCTTTTTATAGAAAATTTAATTAGTCCATTTTTCGCCTAAAAATTAAAATAATTCCAAAACCTTTTTATTTCGAAAGCTTAAAGGTAACATTTCTAATGATTTTCAGATTTTTCAATTGTAATAGTAGAGCAGAAAGTTTTTTTTTTCAAATATTTGCTTAATTATAAATAAAAAGAATCTCTTCAGTCTCTGGAATTTATTGAATTATTAATAATTAAAGTAAATATAAAAATAATTTAATTTGTGTATTTTTGTATATATTTCTTTATTTTTTATTTTGCAACCAAATAGTTCAAGTTTGATCTAAAAAGAATTTTTCAGGCATGAAAGAAAAAAGAATTGACCGAAATTATTATTTTTGTGGGGATAAATAATTTAAATTACAACATAAAAAATTCGAATAAACATTTATTTTTTTAATTCATTTCTTCATTTTTTTTAAAGTTAAATAAATATATCTGTTTAGGAAAAACTTGAGTCATTTTGAGAAATATTTAGTACTTTTAGAAATTTGGAAAATAAATGTCTTAAACTGACTCAAAATATTCCTAACATTTTTTCAATCTTTTAAAATTAATAAAATTGCCCTTGAATCTTTTAGATATTGTCGGAATTTTTTGAAATATTTGGAAATTATAATATTTTTAAATTTTTTGAAAATGTCTTCAAAAATCAATGTTACAAAATAACTAATTTTGCAAATATTTTTAAATGCTTAATATTTTTTTTAATTATCTTAAAATTTATTTTTCAAAATGCAAAATCAGTTAAAATTATTCCATAATATATAATGACATTTTTCATGTTCGTGAAGTATTTTCATTTTTTTATGAAATTTTGTAATCTTGTTAATTGAAACATTTTCTTTGAAGATTTTTCCCATTCATTTCCGAAATTTTAGAAAATAATTTAAAATCTTAAAAAAATTTTGTCAATTTTCTATTAAGATTTCTTTTAAAAATAAAAAATCAGTTTAAATTTTCTCAGGAATTTTAAAAAAGTTTTTTTATTATCTCGAAGACTTTTAAACTTTGTGAAAAGCTTCGAAAATTTTTTTGGAATCTTTAAAAATTTACATTTTCTTCAAAAAATCTTGAAATGTTTTAAAGATTCAAATTATTTTTTTAACTATTTCCACAACTTTTAAACCTTCTAAATATATTTAAAACTATTCGAATTTTTCAGAAAATTTTGAAAAATTACAAAAATTGCCTTAACATCTTCCGGAATCTGTTATGACGATTTTAGAAATCTTTTGTAATATTTTAAAATGTTTTTCAATATATATTCTCTTCTAATTAATTTTTTTAAATAAAAAATCAGTTTAAAAAATGTACATTTTCAAAGATTTTTTCGACATATTTTTTCAAATTTTAAATTAATTTTGAATCGTGTAAAATTTTGAAATTTCTTAACAAGATTTTTCTTGAAAATCTTTCCCATTCTATTTCGAAATTTTAGAAAATGAATAAAAATCTTTGGAGATCTTTGTGAATTTTCTCTTGAAATTTATTTTCAAAAAGAAAAATCAGTTTCCATTTTCGCCAGAAATTTTAAGACATTTTTTTATTATCTTGAAACCTTTTAAAATTATTAAAATAGCTTCTTTATTTTCGAAATCTTCCAAAATCCGCTAATTAAATTTTGCTTATCAAAATGCTGGACACCTTTCTTACATGGATCATTATTATTATTGAATATATTATTTAGATAACCTTACATTTCTATAAATCTGAAGTTTGCCGACTTTTTTATGCGGCAAAAAAAAGTCATCCAATTAAGAACACGGATTTCCGACAACTATAGTTTTACAGAGTGATCGCTAGACCGGGAAACCGGGAAATGGCCGGATTTTTTTTAAGGCCGGGATAAACCGGGAAATGATAGTGAATTTTTTTTTACCCGAAATTTTAGAAATTTTTAGAACAAAAATCTGTCCACGTTCGATTTTAGCAGTTTTTATATAATTAGTGATTTTTTTGTGTTTGTCAATTATGCTATTATTTAGCTTACAATGCATAATTCAAAATTTTTTTACTTTAGAAATTTTCCATTTAAAATTTTTATTTCTAAGCTTCCATTTTTAATTTAAAGAATTTTTAAATGCTTTCTTAAATACTTAAACAAATAAAAAATAAAAGCCTTTGATGTTGAAAATTTTGGATAAAAACCATTTTTATTTAATAAATAAATGATTTTTTTTTAAATTATCTGTACTGTAAGTATTAAAAAGTGAACAAAAACGATTTAACAAAACAATTTTGAACCAGTTCAAAATTTAAAAATTTTCAGATTTTAACGTTAAAACTTAAACGGTTACAATTTGAAAGTCTTAGTCATTTAACAAATTTCAACATGTGACTGAAAGTTTATAAACTATTTTCAACTTAAAATTAACTTCATAATAATATATTATTAATTAAAGGATTTTATTGAATTTAAAATATTGTTTCAGTCTAAAATATTCAATTTTCAACTCATTCAATTTGAAATGTTTAATTAAAAAAAAGAATAATTATTGAATATTTAGCAATAATTGAATTTTTATTTAAGACAAGTAAATTGAATCCAAATAATTATAAATAAAGAATCTTTAACTGAATTGTTTGACATATAAGACTTACAATCGTTAAAATTTCGAAGAGCATTTAAACCTTGAACGTTACAATTTTAATTATTGTATTTGAAAAATGCTTAATATGTAAGTGAAATTTTTAAATGTTGATGTATAATTTACAAATGTACATTTATAGAAAAATTTGAGAAATTTCAAGAGATTTAGGAGTTTTTAAAAGATTTAAAATTATCATGCAAATTTTAGAAAGTTTTCTTAAAATCTTCTAAAGTCTTTATTGAAAATTTTGTTTAAATTTTTGAAAAACTTTTTTAATATTCTGTTGAAATAATGTTTCAAAATGAAAAGTTATTTTTTATTTTCCTATGAATATTAAGAAAATGTTTTTATTCTTTTGAAGCCTTTCATAATTCTTGGAAAGAATATAATTTTTTTGTTTAAAATCTGCAAAAATCTACATTTTGTTTTATATTAGGCTATCATTTCAAATTTTACATAAGTTTGAATCTTTTCAAAAGTTCTACGTATATCTTAAAATCACTCAAATTTCGCCTACAAATAATAAATGTTTGATTGTTATTTACACATCTAAATTGTAAAGAAATTTTCTCAAATTTGCAGGATTTTCTGAAAATGGTAGAAAAATTCAATTCCTTTTTGAACCATATTTAGAAGTTGTGAAAAAATTTCCAAAATAATGAAAATTTAAAGCATATTTAAAACAACTTCTAGATTTCTCAAGATTTTGAAATAAAATTTTGAAGCTTTCCGAGGATGTTTAAACTATTTAAAAAGAAAAGAATTGAATTTCTAATTTAAGAAGTGATCAGCTAAAATTTAAAAAAAATTTTCAATATTTGATGTTTCTAACTTAAAATTCCTTAAAATTATATAATTTTGAACATTTTAAAGTTCATTGATTGATTTTTTTAATTGAGAGCATTGAAAATGATAACGTGGATTTATATTTTTTTTATATTCAAAAATTTTAGTACCTTTAATTTTATACGCGTAAATTATTGAGCATTTGAATACAACATTTTTTAATTAAAAAGTTTTAAATTTCAATTTTAAAAGTTTAAAATTGAACAGTTCCACTTTGAGTACTTTAATTTGCAGCTCAGTTTCTATTACCTCAAGTGGACAATTTCGTAGCTTTAGTGTTCCACTTTTTAATTTCATTGACCGTGAAAAATGTTTACGAACCGGGAAATGACCGGGAATTAATTTCGTCGATTAAAACGGCCACCCTGAAAGAGCTTTATTTAATTTAAAAATATCAAAGATTTGATCAATTTCAGTGGATCTTAAAGAGCTTGGATAAAAGATTTAAATTTTAATTAATCTTAATTTTATCATCAAAATTTTAAGGTATTTCAAGGAATTTCACAAATTTTAAAGGATTTTATTGAATCAGCCCGGATTTCAAAAAATTTCCTAAAGATTGCTAGGAGAATAAAAGATTTCCAGGCATTCAAAAGAATTTCTAAAGAATTAAAAAGATTTCTAAAGAATTGAAAGATGTCAAGGGATTTCAAATGATTTCTATTTATTTTAAAGAATCTTTACGATTTCCAAAGAAAAGATACTTTATTTAATAATTTTCAATGATTTCCAAAGATTTTTAAACAATTTTGGCAAGTAAATAAAATGAAATAAAATTTTAAGGGACTTCTAGCGATTTTAAAAATAACTTGATGTTTAAGAGATTTCCAGGAATTAAGAGGAAGTTTTAAAGAACTGTGAAAAATGAAATGAAATTCCAGAAATTCCTAGAAATTCAAACAATTTTAAGGGATTTTAAAGAATCTTGCTGAAATTTCATAGGGATTTGTATAGAACTTTGGAAATTAAATTTCAATGCATTCTTATTAATTCCAAATATTTCAAGGATTTAAAAGTTTTAATTAAAATATTCAAGGAATTTTAGATGATTTCTACTTATTTTAATAGATTTTGACGATTTCTAAAAGAAAGTTTTCAAACGCTTTGAAAGAATTTTGTAGGATTTACAAAAATTTCATGGGATTTTTAGAGAAATTTAGACCAGGGATTTAAACGGATAGAGAACTTTAATGAATAGTATCAGTTTAATTTCTTTTCAAAGGGATTTAAAAATATTTTTCCATAACTTAAAGGGGCCATCCTGTTTTAAATTGTTTCGAGTTATTTCGAGATGGTTCGAGAATTAATCGAAAATGGCGTCATACGCTTTTTTAGTGGATGGAAAAAATATGGATACATGCACTTTTAATATGCACAGTATTAAATATATATTTTTTTAATATTTAGAATGAGACTTTTTAAATACTAATTTGTTAATTTTAAATGCCTTATTTCTATATTTTAGGGAAGACTTAGACTCAATAGTGGAAGTCTCCTTGTGGCCCGGAAGCCGCAATCCAATGCAGTTTATCGAGTCCAAGGTGCATAAAAAGTTAATTTTTTTTAACCTAATTTTCAATTTAAATTTTTTTCTTTCAAATAGCGACCAGTATGAACAAAAAAATTTTTTTTATACAATAATAGGTGAAAGCAGCTTTCACGAGAGCATATAATAAACATGCCGCAACTGCGCCCTACGCCATGACTGCCGGTAAAAAGAAAAAAGGTGGAGCTTCGCCGGAAGAAGAATTTGAAGATGAGGATGGAGATAATTCAGAAGAGGATGACGATATCGATATCGAAAAAATGGTGAAGGTATAATCAATTAAATTACGTCCAGATTCCAAAAATATTTATTTATTTAATTTTTTTTAACACTTGAAGTTAATTATTATTTAAAATAATCAATTTATCTCGAAGGCGAAAAAACCTGCGGCTAGTAAAAAAGCTTCTTCCAAGGATGAAGAGAAACCTTCCACAAGTAAAAAAGTTGTGTCTTCGAAGGACGAAGACAAACCCAAACGAGGGAAAGGACATGCAAAAGCGAAAAAAGAATCTGCGTAATGGTCTATAAAAATTGTTTATTAGTTGGTAATGTTTATTTATTAATTTGCAACTCTTTTTCTTTGACTTTTAAAAAGATGTATGTAGCTGTGGATATTAAAACCGCTTTATTTTTTATAAATACAAATATCTACCTTTTTATACATTTGTTTTCAAGTTTAACTGCCATTTTGAAAGCAATTTTTATTCATTAAGGCAGAAATCGAATTTTTGGACGCGATTCTTCATCCAATTTTTCCTTTTATAAGGTTTTTGTTAATTTTTTAAGAAATATTGTTTAAAATAAATATAATGTAGGTATAAATACTTAATTTTAAATTAAATGCTCCAAGTTGCTAATATTTCAATTAAAAATATTTTTATTTTTAGAAAAAGGTGAATTTTTACCTAAATAGTTGAATTTTCAATCAAGAAGATTTATTTTCTACAAAAGAAAATTTCAACCAAAGAGGTGAATTTTTTACCACGAAAGATTTTTAGCCCAGAAAGAAGAATTTTTTGCAAATTGTTTAATTTTCAAGCCGAGAGTATTATTTTTCAACAAACAATTAATTTGCCGCAACGAATTTTTTCGAAGGCAGTTGATTTTTTAAACAAAAAATTATGAGAATGTAAAATGATTACTTTGTCAAAAGAGTTGATTTGAGGACAAATTTAATTCAGTCATAAATAGTAGCTTTTTAAACCAAATAATTGAATTTTCAAGTCAAAAAGACCATTTTTATTTAGAAGACAGTTGATGAATTCTGAAAAAAAACGTTCATTTTCACACAAGAAAGATTTTTCTAGGAGCAAGGATGAATTTTCAATTTAGAAGGACGAATTTCCAACAAAATATTTAAATACAAACAAAAAATATAACTGTAACAAAATGGTGAAATTTGTAATCGAGAATAATAATTTTTTCTATCAATAGACGAGTTTTTAACCAAAATTTTTAATTTTCAGGATAAGGAACATAAGTTTTCCAACAGAAATTGAATCTTTAAATTTTTAATTAATTTAAAGCAAAAGCAATAAAATTTCCAGAAGTTTCATTCAATAGCAAATATTAATAAAAATAGTAGAATCCTAAAAAAAAAACAATTGCAAGGAAATGATTTAATTTTCAAAAAAAGAAATGGATTTTCCACAATACAGTTTAATTTCCACCCCGAAAGTATGAAATTTTAACAAAAATTTAATTTGCAAAAAAATTGTTGATTTTCCTAATGAAATAGTTGATTTTTCAATAAAAAGTGATGCTTAAAAAATAAAATTATTGGATATTCAACAAAATAATTAACTTTTCAACATTGTTAAGAAAATTATTAAATTTTCAACAAATTATCAATTTTTCAACCAAATAGTACCAATTTGAAGTAAACAATGACTTCTCAAGGAAAAATGTATTAGTCGATACATTAAATAAAAAAATTTAATTTTAAATAAAAAATAGTTCAATTAACCAAAGAAAACGAATTTTTAAATTTCCAATTTAATTCCAACAAAGGAAATGAATTTTCAAACTAAATTCTAAAATGAGGAATCTTAAGCCAAAATAATTAATTTTTAATAAAATTTGTTCGAAATTGTACCATATAATTGAATTCCTTAACTAAAAAAAGGATTATATTTTAACTGAATGGTTAAATTTTCAAGAAAAAAATATTAAACCCCAACGAACGAATTTTCAATCGAGTAGTTTAATTTTCTACTATAATAGTTGTATTTTTAACAAAAAATATGATTTTACATGGAAAAGTTCAATTTTAACTAAATTGTTTGATTTTCAAATAAAACAGATTAATTTTCTATTTAAAAAAATTCATTTTCAAGAAAATATAAAATGAATTTTCCACAAACTACTTCTATCATCAACTAAAACCGATTAATTTTTATTGAAACATTTTCGTTTTCACCAAAAAAGATTAAATTTCTACCAAAAGAGATGAGCCTTAAACCAAATTTTCATTCAAAAAACTATGTATTCTCAATAAAAAATATAACAGTGAATATTTCTACCAAAAAAGATGTTAATTATAGTTCAACAAAGTTAAATCCAATCAAAAAGCAGCAAATTTTCAATATATTGGTTAAATTTTTAATCAAATAATTGAATTTTGAACAAACTTTTGAAATTATAAGCCAAAAAGGGAAAGTTTTTAAAAAACAGTTCACTTTTTAACTCGAAAACATTAGTTTTGATCCTAAAAATTAATTTTCAATCAAATAGATGAATTTTCTACCCGAAAATATGATTTTTCACAAAAAAGATCAGTTTTAACCAAATAGTTCAATTTCCCAGTCAGCAACATTAATTTTCTTCGAAACAGGAATTTTTTAAAGAAAAAAACGAATTTTCAAAAAAGTTAATAAACTTTTAACAAAATAATTAACTTTTCAAAGAAATAATAATTTTAACTAAACAATATGATTTTTCAAGAAAAAATGTAATATTTGACATGTGAACCTAAAAGATTTTAATTTTAAATAAAAAAATAGTTGTATTCAAACAAACAAGATGAATTTTTAACAAGATAGGTGCATTGTTAATCAGAGAGATGAACTTTCAAATAAAATTATGAATCTTCAATGAAAAAAATAAATTTATAATAAATTAGTTCAATTTCTAAGTTGTAAATTCAACTATTAGAATATTAATCTTCTTGCTGATTAATTTTTTTCTTGGTTAAACATTTAACTATCAGGTTGAAAATTCCATTAAAAATTAAAATATTTGGTCGAACATTCTTGTATTTTGTTAAAAATTATTCTTTTTTGGTATAAAATTAATCTTCAATATATGAATCTTCAACAAAACAAAATTTTTTAAATAAATTAATTCAACTTTAAACCAAGTAGCTGAATTTTCAACCAAAAAAGAGAAATCATGAAGAAAGTAGTTCAAATTTTAATAAGGTAGTTGAATTTTCCAACAGAAATGTTGGATGCTCAACAATAATGTAATAGTTGAGATTTTGACCAAAAATATCTAATTTTTATTTAAAAACAGTTGAAGTCATGATAAAATCGAATTTTCAATTAAATATTTGAATTTTCTGGTCGGAAAGAGGAACTTTCTCCAATGTAATTAAATTTTCAACCAAATAGTTGAATTTTCTACTAAAATATTAGAATTATCAACCAAAAGAGATGGCTTTTTAAAATAAAATTTTCGAGTTTTTAACCAAATAATAAAATTTTTAACCAAAAAAAAATTAATTCTGAACCAAAAATATAATAGTAGACTTTACAACGAAGAAGATTGAAAAATATATGAACATATGTATGTATAGAAAAACGTAAGAGATAATCGATCCTTCCCAAATGCTCAGCAAACAGGGATGCCGAAGTTGAGTATCGACTCCAGTATTCGACTTCAAAATGAACTCTCGATATTAAGAATTAATTTGGGTAAATATTGATTTGAAATAATATTATATTCAAAGAATCATTTATTTCGATTGATATTAATATTAATTCATTAATTAGTAATTTATCCAAAATTGTGTATGTATTTTAATTAAAATTAAGTATTAATTTAATTTAAATTTCAAATAGTCGCGGGCTTTCATATGGGGAGGAATTGAAGTCAAAGATTTGATTCCCACGCTCGATTTTTCGGTTCCTAGAATCGAGAATCGACTCCCTCTTTCGGTTTCGTAATCCTATCGTCAATTCAAATCCGTCTGCCAGTCTTCCAATTATAGAAGGGATAGACGGTGCAAATGATTTCAGTTGTATCAGCCCCCAAACGAATCTGCCTATACCAAATCAGGGATGTACCTACAGTAGCGCGCCTCTCTAAGGATATAGGTGGATAAGCGGAGGATTCGTTTGTATAGAATGACTATGATTCAGAAGGATAGGGCTATATTGTATTTCAGAAAAGATAGAAAAGGATTCAGTTAGATATGAAAATAAGGATCTAAAAAGATTGACAAATTTTTGGATTGCCCAATGAACTGAAAAAAGGCGTATAAGCAAAGGATTTATGTCGATAGAAATTCTTGGATTCCGAAGTTTAGGACTGAGTTTGACAAGCAATTTTGATAAATTTAAAGTTTAACAAAATACAATTGTTAAGCAAATTTTAATTTAAATTTGTTATTAAGTAAAGGTTCTTTGAAATATATAAAGAATTATTTACTATTTCGTCGACTAAATGGAGTTAATAATACTGTCGGTCGATGGATTAAAAAAGATTCCGACACACTGTGGCCGGATGACCACAGACTTCAGTCTTTTGGGCGTCCGGTATGTTCTTGGACAAACGAAGTACCATTCGGGAGCCTTTCTTATTCTAAACGCCGGGGCGGGGGGGTGTCGTCCGTACACCTGGACGAGAGCCTTCTGCTTGCGAGGTGATTTCTTCGGTGACGGGTAAGTCCTCGACTTCGCGGGTGCGCGTGAGAGAGGACGAGTCCTTGGCCTCTTTTTCTTGCTGGATTTTTTTGCATTCGCGGCTAGAAAGCTGGAGTTTTCCCTCAGGTTGGCCCTAGGAGGGGGCCTTGGTATCGCTGAGAGGAAGTAAACGAGCTTGGGTGGTGACAGCTCATTGAGTTTGGCTGGAGAAAACTCAGTAGGTGAGGCCCACAGCTCTAGTGGGTCTTCCTCCCCTACGGAATAAAGATCCGCAGATGGGCTCTGCAATTTAGAAGGTGATGGGGACGTCTCCTCGGGCGGACTATCGACGCCTAGGTCCACACAACACTTCCTCGAGGGGAATAAGCTCCTCGGTCTCCAAGGTGGATAAGTCGCACGGCGAATGATAACTTCCTAGGTCTGGTAGGACCTGCTCAAGACTTTGAGGCAAGTTGAACTTCTCGAGAACCTCTTCCTAACGGACGGCTTGGTTGGGTTTTTCGGTTACGCTGCCCGGCGAAGGTTGGCGGATTCTGAGCCCCTTGGTTTGGTTCCGGCGATCTCCCCGGTTCCTCTTCTTTCTTTTGGGGGGCAAAGGTATATAGGCCCCCGGGCTTGCCTGCTGTTCAGCAAGGACCTGACGATACCTCTCTGTCCAACGTTTGTGATGGCTCGGCCGATTCACTCGGGGCTGGTCCATCTAGAGGCAGAATATATTTTTCTTGTGGTGGTCATGCGGTCCATAATGTTGACTGGAATGAGATCCCAGATCCTCTCTATCGAGGACCGAGACGTAGGTGGAAAAAAATCCCTGATCCTTTTGACAGAGGACCGATAAATACGTAAACAAAATTCCCAGTTCCTTTTAGCTGAGGACCGAGACGTAGGATAAAAGGCCCCGATCCTCTTTACAGAAGATCGAGAAAAAAAAACAAAAAAAAAGAATCCCAGATCCTCTCTACAGAGGACCGAGAATTGTGAAAGTAATGAAAGACATAAGGTAGAGGTAAAAAGACTTAGTAAAAAGATCAAGAAGAAGTAAACAAAGATTGCTGATAAATAAGAAAGAAAAAATTCCCATATCATCTAGGCAGAGGACCGAGAATAAGAAATGAAAAGGATCCCAGATCCTCTCTGCAGAGGACCAAGAAATAAGATTAAGAAGAGCTTAATAAAAGAAACAAGACAGAAGCAAGCAGAAGTAGTAAAAAGAGCAAGAAAAAGTAAGGAGAAAAAGGTTAATAAATGAGAATGGAAAAATTCCCAGATCTTCAAGGCAGAGGACCGAGAGTAAGAAATGAAAATAAGGATCCCAGATCCTCTCTGTAGAAGACCGAGAAATAAGAGTGAGAGGAACGTAATGAAAGAAATAAGATAAAAGCAAGCAGAAATAGTAAAGAGAAAAAGGATAATAAATGAGAATGGAAAAATTACCAGATCTTCTAGGCAGAGGACCGAGAGTAATGAGAATAGCGAACCTGCGGAGCCTTTAAGAGCAGAAGTTAAACTTGTGGTTTCTTTTGGGAAAAGCACTTACCGTTGTAGAGTACTAATGCTGGAAAAACTTAAAGGTCAACCACTCGCTAGGTTGGATATCGCCGGGGTCTTCCTGCTCGCAATCAGAACGTGATTTCTGATTTCCCTTTTTTCCTTTTTCACTGACACAGGTTATTTCTAAGTTGAGGTTACGATTGGGTAAAATTATTAAGTCGGGGTTTATTAAGCAGGCTTCACCCACCAACAATTTATTTGCTCGACGCACAACACGTAATTCGATAAGAGTTTGCGACGTATCGATTCATCAAAGATCTCGAGTTTTTCGCGAAAATTCAAACTAACTAAACTTATTGGATTGTAAATTAGGTATTAAACTGTAGTTAATATATCGGGCTGTTTCAGCCTGAATTTTTCTGGTTAGTTGGGAGCTGTTGTTTTGAGAAGCGTCACAGAATATAATTTCAGAGAAATTTAATTGTGTAACAAATTCTATTAAAAAAAGGTAGAAAAGGTTTTAATTAGATAGGAAGATTAGGACTTAAAAAGATAGGCCAAATTTTGTATTTGCATAATGGATACAAAAGGACAGAAGTGGATAAGTTGTGGGTACATTTGGGTACAAAGAATGAAATTCATACAGATAGGGCTATATTATATTTCCGAAAAGGTAGAAAAGGATTCAATGAGATAGAAAGATAGGAATTGAAAATGATATACGAAATTTGGGATTGCCTAATAGATTGAAAAGGATATAAATAGGTAAAGGAAGAATTACTTTTGATAGACCGACTAGGATTCAGAAAGATAAGGTTATATTGTATTTCAGAAAAGATAGAAAAGGATTCAATTTGATATGAAAATAAGGATATGAAAAGATAGAAAAAATTGTGGATTGCCCAATGAATAGAAAAAAAGGCGGATAAGCAAAAGGATTCATGTCGACAGCAATTCTGGAATTCAGAAGTTTAGGGCTGACTTATATTTAAAAAAAGATAGAAAAGGATTTAATTAAATAGGAAGATAGGGATTTAAAATGTAGGCCAATTTTGTATTTGCTTAATGGGTACAATAGGACAGAGGTGGATAAGCTGTGGATACATACATAGGATTGAAAAAGGTAGATTAGATTTTGGATTGTCTAACGGATAGAAAAATATAGCCGTGGATAAGTAGATGATTCACTTTGATAGAAACACCTGCACCTTCCTCATAATAATATAATTAGGCGTATTCTTACCAGCCCCAGTATACACTTTACATACTTCTTCTGTGTCCTATTTACATCCTAGCTTTCCTTCCAGTTCCACACCTCTACTCCTTAAAAAAACAGACACATCCCTAGTGAGTCAAGCGATTTCATTCTCTTTCCAAAATCATCTGCAAATAACTTCTTTTCCAACTCCCACGCCTGTATCATCACCAGATTTACCCTCCTTACTTTCTCTTTTATGTGACTATCTACCTCTCCATTTCTCCGTAACCAGAAGCGCAGGTTCGCAAACTCTTTTACCTCTTTCACCGCCTTTTCTTTCCTCTTCCACGCGCCTCCCTTATCCCTTCAACCTCTTTTCCTGAACACCATAAACTTTGACTTTTCCGCATTCAGCTCTAACCTATTCTTATCTAGGTATATCCTCAACCTCTTCATCGCAAAAAACGTTGGGCTAAGCGGGTACCCTTGCCTCAACCTCCTATCCACCCAGAAACCCTGCGAAATCTTAATCATGCCTCTCTCCACTCCTTCCCCGCCCATCTCTTCCCACAACCTCCCCCTATCCATCGAAGGAAACACGACTTTGAGATCCGCAGCAAGCGCGTCCTTGGCATCCTACCGCAGCCTGTATGCCAACCTCACCACGTATACTTTATACGCCATATTCAGTAGCGTAAGCCCTATATAATTTTCCTGCCTATCCGTGCCTCCTTTCTTATCCAGTGACAGTGTTGACCTCTTTCTCTACCCTTCTGCAAAACCCTTCCTCCTCCATACTTTCTTCACTACCTCCTTGAGCCGTTCCCTAAACTCTTATGTCTTAAAGAACCACGCTTCGTTCTCTACTCTGTCCAACCCTGCTGCCTTTGACCTTCCTAAAGTCCTTATCTGCTTCTCTATATCCTCCCATGCTACTCCACAACCCTGCCTGCCTCGTTCTTCTACTCTTATCATCTCTCTTCCGTGAATCTGAGCCATAAAACGATTCTTTAAAAAACATCATTCACTCCTCCCTTCTCCCAACCTAGCTTTGAGGTGATTTCCCCCTTATTCAAAACCCAAATGGCTGATGATCTAATTCTATCCTCCCTCTACTGCGCATCTCTCCATTTACTCCACACTGTTACCTTACCATTCACTACCGCCCATCCTCTATCCTCCATCCAATCCATTAAAATCACTCTCTTCCTATTTATCATCTTATCCTTCGATTTTCTTAGAAGCTTTCTCCTTTCCCTGTGAAGGCCCCCCTTTCCTTATACTCACAATAAAGCGTCCCCCCAGTAGCGTTCTATCGTATGCTTATTGTACAATGTCATAAAATTACACGATGCCACTTATATCTTTACTGCCCTCGTTTGCACTTCTCTTCCTCACTATCTTTATGAACTTCTTCTTCGAATCCATTCCAAATCCACGTTATAATTCCCCCACTAGCCATTCCTATCTTCTTCTTTTTGACCACCTCTTAAAGCCTCGACCTATACTCCTGGATATACCTCTAGAAATTCTCATTTATCTTTTTTACCCCTCCTTCGTTTCAGTACAGCACCTTCACTACTCATCCACCCTACTTTATGCACATCACTACTTTCTACGAAACAAATTCCCCTACACTTACTTCAAAACCTCTTTCACTTTGTTCCACAACCTCATTTTCTCATCCACTTTTATTTTCCGATAGGCAGCCTTCACCCCTCTTCCGATACTCCTTTCCCTTCTTGTCCTGTCGTTCAGCCCTCTCTGCACTTCCATTTTCTTCCTCGTCATATGCTGATCGATTAAAAACCTCTTATCGTTTATCCTATGTTTATTTCGCATTACACTAAACTTCTCTTCCCAGCTTACTAATTCTACGACCGCCACTTCCTTTTCCTTTCTCCTCTCCACCCTAACCCGTTCTTCTTTTTTCTTTTATTATTTCTCCTGTCTGCATTCTTCGTTCTGTTAATTCTCAACTCCATTGGCCTTATCCTACGTCCTTTCCTTCCACACCCTAATCTCATCTACCATCTGCTTCATTTTCACTACTTTTTCCTTTCTTACCGACACTAAGGTCCCCTATAGATGGACGCGATAATGCCCCCCCCCCCCCACCACTAGTCCTCAGACACGATCCGGGATAAGAAGTTGTGATATAACTTGGGCGGGCGAGTCGGCGCGCGCCGCATTTGTACACTAATAAAAAAGCTTAGCAACAATTGTTTCCATAACCTCCTTAACCGACACCACCTTCCTCTTTAATTTTTTAACTTTCTCCCTCAGCTCTTTTAACTCCTTTTCCCATTTTTCATCTCTGATAATCAAGTCCTTCCTCATACCTTCCATGTGCTCCTTAGTTCCCCTTACGTCATGCTTCAGTCCTCTGATTTCGCTGATCAGTTTCCCGAGTTCCTTCTTGACCGACTACCCCTCCATTGAGGGGAGGGGGCCTATAAGTTCCTACGATTTTCTGAAATGGACTCTACCGCGCTTTTCTGCGGACTCTTTTGGATGTCTTTCTTCCTCTTCAAGAGATACTCCCCCTCACTTGCACTAGACGCTCTCTCCCTCGCCTTTTCAATTGTTTCGTTCACGCAATTTCGCGCTTTCCCTTTCCTTGGCATATCGCTCAACATCGGATAACGTACTGTTGATCACCGTGACGTGCGTAAAATTTCCTACCCGTCAACTACATCTCCACTAGCAGTACTATCGCTGGCCACCTCCCGCTTTTCCACGTTTCGCTCTTCCGTGTGTAACTAGGACCTCTCCTGACCACAAACTCTACCGATCCCTTGTCAATCTAACCTCGCTTTCTTCTAACTAGCACTACCAGGATACAAGTCGAACCTTCTATGAATGGATGACCTGAAGCTATACGCCATTTCAGACAACAAACTGCAGTAAGTGATTGATGTCACAAAGCAGTTTTCCAATTATATTCACAACGAGTTCAGACTAGATGAATGCAGAACCGAAAATTTAACCAGAGAAGAATTAGGGACCGCAGAGAATGACATTGAGACAGTGGCTAATGGGGACTCATGAGTATTCTCGAATCTTAAGTATATTCAACATACGATAGTTAGGAAACACCTAACGACAGCCTTCACAACAAGACTCAGATTGATTCTGAAGAGTTCTCTTAACTCGACACACAAGATCAGGGCAATCAAAACCTATGCCAACCCTGTCCTCACGTTTGTCCTCACGTTTGTCCTCACCTTTGGGGTCATGAAATTCTCAAGCACTGACCTTGAAAGGTTAAACAGAACCTTCCGCATAGAAATGATGGAGCACCGAATGCACCGCAGTAATTTGGCGATTTAAAGGGTAGTTCTACCACGACATAGAAGGAGCAGGGGCGTTGCAGATGTCAATAAATCGTGTAAGTCACAAGTTGTACAGTTGCGAGATTCTTTTAAGAGCAAGCGCGATGTTGCACTTAAAAACACTATCTGTAAAGTGGATCTTGATTACGCGCCCTCGAATTCTGCCTCAGAGGAGGCCTTGCATATTGGGACTGGAATTATAGAGGAATTAGAAACGTAATGGAGACAAAAAGCCATCTACGGCAAGCACGCCAAAACGTTACACCAATATGAACTAGATAGTGAGCCATCTAATATTAGACTGAAAAGGGGTGTCCTGTTTCCAGAAACGGAAGGATTTGTCATTGCCAATAAAGGCAGGGTTGTCAGCATCAGAAATTATTGCGCAAACATGTGCTACATCAAGAGATGGTGGACCGATGCCAATTATGTGAAGATACCAACGAATCCATTGAGTACATTATTGGTGGTTATCGCGTAATAGCTCCGAGGAAATATACGCACAGACATAATTATGTTGCAAGAATTATACATAAAAAATGTTTTCTGAACCTGGGACTTTCATCAAAATGGATGCCTATCTTTAGATACATTCCAGTGCCTGTTTTCAAAAACGAAGATTACATCTTATATTACATCATTACTTGTCCAATTAACCGGAATTTGCAGGCAACCTATTCAACTAAGATCCATTATTATAGCGGGCTAAGACATAAAGTAAAGCAATATTTTCTTATGAAAAATAAGTATAAATATAAGAATTAGAACTATATTATTTACTTGTCTGGACTGAGTATGAAGACAAATATTTCGAAGCTTCTAATAACATTCTAATTCGAAAGCTGTTAAAAATGTCCAAAAACTAATTGATGAAAATATCAGCATTAAACTTTTCCTCCAGTTGGTAAGCAACCTGAAATCAATGCATAATTTTTTTCAATCCATCTGAAAAAACTATTTCATTCTTGAGATTTTACTAATTTTATGAAAGATATCTTAGCCCCACTTGCAGCATAAATTTTTTCATTAATATTGACATATTCAATACTGTTCAGAATTTTACAAGAACTGTCTAAGATTTCTTAAAATCGAAAAATATTTTCTAAATAGGCCGTTCGAAAACCACGTAACTGTGTAACCGATTTTGTGACGATCTTTGATGTACGTTTTTATTACATTTATTTTAAAAAATATTTTTTAATACATAATAGTCATTTTCTTTCACAAATAAAGCATCTAAATACAAATCTATCACTTGTCGTCGGGTGATTTTTGTCAAGCGGCGTTCAATGTCTGCCCAAGCCTTGTATCGATGCGTGCGCATTAAGCATGTGTACAAATTTGGGCATCGTGCATGTCATCAGTTTTCAAGTATTTTTCAAGCGATTTTTAAGTTTTTTATTGACGTACGACGTGACAGATATTTCCTTGAAAAAGTACAATTGACGAACTAAAAATCAATATAAAAAATTCAAAAGACGACTCAAATATTTCGTGGAATCATTTAGTATTGTAGCATGACGTCACGTTCACGATAGGATAGGTGAAAATGTCAGGAAGGTTAACATAGTTGGCACAACTTAACATGGGACTGCATATGCCTTTTTGCAGAAAATATTAGAAACGTAAAAGTAAGTTATAAGGGACGAAATAGTAATATTTTCAAGTTTAGAATGCATTTGCGCAATTCCGTTTCATCATTTGATCAGTAAAAGACCTTTCTATTTTATGAAATACAATAAGCTATTTCAAATTTGAGGTTAGAATACCCGATTCTGATCCAATCGATCCGATGAACTAACCTTACATTTTTGATATTTTATTTCGTAACTCGGAAGGTCCGCCAATCAATACTCCAAAAACATGTATGCATCCCCGTGACGTCATACTGAAATGCTACATTATTGATGTAGATTTTTTGACCGCGGAAATTAATTGATAATTTTAGATATTATTGGTTTTGTCTGCTGGTCTGAATCAATATTATTAAAATATTGATTAATCTTAAGATTGTGAAAAAATGCGCTCTAGCTCCGCTAGGATATGAGCCCAGGCGCTTCAGGTTGCCGGTCTGATGCTTTAACAACTGTGCTCTCTCCGTAGCTCAGTTGGTAGAGCATCAGGCCAGCAATCTGAAGTACCCGGGCTTAAATCCCAGCGAAGCTCTAAAGAATTAAAATTTCGCAAAATTCGATAATTTTCCTTTTGGTATCATAATTTCTTAAAAACAGAAAAACTTTGCATTCTAATTTGATTTTATGTTATAATTATATTGGAAATTACTCCAAGAAAATAAATTTAGACCTGTAAATCATTATTTTAATCAACGGAAGTCAACACTCACTTGAAAAGATTTCCAGCCTTTGTACTGCCAGTTATATCAGATTCATGAAGGGGTTTACTTTTCGGATTTTTAGGGTCATATTCTCCATTTTCGATACACAATGGTCTATGGAGCTGAAACTGAATCACATATCCGACGAAGTACCTTAAATACTTAACATCTGCAGCAACGTGGTATTAGGCTACAGGGTCTAAATCATCCTCACTCCTATCAACTGGAGACTCTTAACTTTCCCTAGTTTGCCACTCCTCATTTCCTTACTCCTCCTAATTCCCTTATTTCCCCTAGCCCGCCTCTCATGTCGCCTACTTTCCCTCGTCTCAATTTTCCCCTTATTTTCACTACTCCCATTCTCCTCATTTCCTGTACTTCTTCTACTCTTTTTACTTCATATACGTTTTTTCACCTATTTCCCCTACTCTTACATCCCTTATTACCCACCCTCTTCTCCCATAATTTCCCTCTACTATTCCTATCCTTATTTCTTCTACTCTCAGTACCTCTTTATTCCCCTTACTTCCCCATCCTTTATTTACTCTGACTTCCTCACACCTATTTTACTTAATTTACTTCCAATACCCACCCGCAATACCCAAATAGCCCACCTTTAAATTCCCCTCACTTTTAATTATTTATCCTCATTTCCCTTCACTTTCCTTCTCTTTTTTCCCCACATTTCTTCTACTTCTTCTCTCATTTCCCTTCAATTCCTCATTGCTCCTTCCCTCATTTCCTCTTACTTTCCAACCTCTTATTCATCCTACCGCGTTACTTATCGTTTTACTTCACTTTCTGTCCCCTTATTTCCCGCGCTTCCGCTACTCCCTTTATTGTCCCGTACTTCCGTTCCCTTTATTTTCCGTACTCTCATAATTCCATACACCCTGCCCTCATATGCCCACACTTTTCCTGTCCTTATTTTCCCTAATTCCCCTAACCTCATTTTCTCACACACCTTCTCTTCTTGTTCCACTGCCTCCTCTGTCATTTCCCATACTTCTTCTACCCTTATTATCCCATCTTCCCCTCCTCATATTTACTCTACCTCCCCGACCTTCATATCTTTCATATTGCGTGACATACTCCCATAATTAACCGTACTCCCCCTTTCCTTATTTTCTCTAATTTTCTTCCCCTCGATTTGCCTGATTCTTCCGTCATTTCCTTTCACATCCCCACCCCTTCAGTACCCTAATTCGGCTTTCCTTTTTTACCCTACTTTCCCTCCCCTTATTTTCCCACACTTTTCCAACCCTTGTTTCTCCTATTCCTACTACCTTTATTTCCCAACACTTTTCTTTCTTTTATTTCCTCGAGCCACTTCCTCATTGTCCATACTTTTTTCCTCATTTCTTCTACTCTTCGCCCATATTTATCCTCATTTCCTCTTCCTTGATTTGGTTTTACCTATAAATTACTTGAAGCTTATTTATTTTCCGAAATAACTTGATAAGTCTAACAGAAAAATCAGGCCGAGAATAGGTCATAGATGAGCAATCTTTGGAATGATCTTAGTATTTTTGATAAAAATTACATTAAAGATGTATAGTTTTTAATTTGAAATTGGATCCTAGAACATTTTTGACATTATAAAAAAAAATCAGTACACTGAAACCTGGATTTAAGTTCGGGGTCGAACATTCCTTACAGTGGTCTTAATCTTAAATCGAGGGAATCTAAATATAAAAATCCAGGGCTGTGAAAACCATTTCTGTTTGGATTTGGGCGCTGAGGGTACTGCCCAACTTGTCGCTACACTACTGTTGTCCACGCATGACTGAGCATCGCATCTCCTTCGACCTGGCGGTTCCCGTATCACCGAAATGCTGAGGTCCAAAATACTAGAAATATTGTAAACCCAGGTTTCAGTGTACTTGCAAAAAAAATATGCATACCATTCACAGTTTTACTGATCCCCAGTAGTACTTCTCCTAAAAACTTCATAACGCCACAAGTCCACGATGTAAGCGAACGGAAGGAAAATTAATTTCTCCAAAATCATCAGGTACAAATGGTTTAAAGAAGCTTTAAAGCTTTAAAGATGAGCAGGTGTAGAAGTACTTAAACCTATCAAATCTACAACTCCTTCATCGAATCCTACATTTTGAACCACCTCTGAAGACCATAGGTTGATCCTTGAATTGCAAAAGATACTGAATGTGGCTCATTTCACGACCTAGTCACAAAATTTGGCGACGCCTTTACGACATCGTTACGACATATTTACGACATATTTACGACATCCTATGTCCATATCTTTTCGGTGTCTTTGCGATATCGTAAAGACATCTTCAGATCATACGACTTATTTACGATATCGTAAAGACACCTTAACGACATGGACGTAGGATGTCGTAAAGTTGTCGTAAAGATGTCGTTACGATGTCGTAAAGACGTCGCCAAACTTTGTGCCCACTGGGGATGTGTAACGGTAAGGCCTGAGTTGATTTGGGTGCACATTTTGATCCTAAAGTCTTTACCGTCTCTGAAATCCCATGCACTGCCAATACAATCAACTTGTCTATCAATTGGTTTTAGCATAAGAGAATTTTTCCAACACTGTTCAGGCTTGGCACTCGTGTTCATCGAAATGAAAGCGAAATCTGTTAGTTTCAATATTTTTAACGCATCATATTCTGCAAAAGACCACGCATAAAAGAAAGAACATGGAAATATTTAGCAAAATAATGTATAGAAAATATTAAACAAGTACAAATAAAGTTTAAGTCATTCAGGCTACCGACGCAGACACAAATCATTATCTATAGTTTTCTTATTTTTTTAAAAAGATCCCCACACAGAATGCATGGGAAAATGTCTTTTAGTGGATCTGGTTAAAACTTGGTAATTTTATAGGTTATAAAGGCCTGATTAAAATATCCATAATTTTTTTTTTTGTGGACAGTTTGAACGCTATGTGGCGCCAAACGCTCAAAATCAGAGCATAAGATATATCCGTATAGTATTGAAAGCAAAAAGGAAGAAAAAATCAATATCACGCAATACAATGTGGTGAACATTAAGTCCGTCTCACACAGCTTGCTTCTCGTAAAGGCCAAACGCTAAGCGCTCAATATTTTTAATCAACTGCGACACTCAGTGTTTCGGGGCAGCAACGGTGATAAAAAAAATCAGTATCAAGTGCGATTATGCCAATCATAAGCATCGGCCTCTTCTCGTAACTGTCCAAAGCTCATCGCTCAATATTTTAGCTCAACTGCAACACTCACTGTTTCGGGTCAGAAACAATGATTGCATAAGGTCAGAATCAAGTGCGATAATGCCAATCACAAAAACTGCTCTCTTCTCGCAACGACTGTACGCTAAGCGCTCAATATTCTAACTAAACTGCAACATTCACACTTGAAGGGCAGCAATGGTGCTTGAATAAGGTCAGCACCAAGTTCAATTGTTCGAATGATACATATCGCCCATTTCTCACAAGGTTCAAACGCGAGGCGCTCAATATTTCAAATTAACTGCACCACTCACTATTTCAGGGCACCAAAGTATGATAAAATAAGCTCAAGGTCAAGTGCCGCCGTTGCGAGAAGTGGGCGGTATACAGGGTGATTTTTTTAACTTAAAACTTTTGATTCATAACATTTCTTCATAGGGTGCCTATTTTTTAGATATTTGAAAGTTTCAAGTTAAAAAATCACCCTGTATATGATTGGCTCAAACTCACTTGATAATGATATCTTATTATAAAAGCATTGCTGCCCTGAAACTGTGAGTGTTGCACTTAATTCCAAATATTGAACGCTTCGCGTTCGGAAATTGCAAGTTTCACGGGATTTATATAATTTACTTAACTCACTTTGCATCCTTTCTCCACTTAAAGCAGTCATTGTATTAGTTATGATTAGGCCCTGTGCGCTTTGCGCTCCGCCGTTGCGAGAAGAGGATAAATATGTGTGAGAAAATCACACATTATTATCACCTTATTTCAAAACCATTGGTGCTCAGAAACAGTGAGCCTTGTAGTTGATTCAAAATATTGAACGCTTAGCTTCTGACCGTTACGAGACTAGGTCGATATATATGTTTGAGACAATTGCACATGATGAAAGCCCGATTTTAGAACCAATGCTGCCCTCAAACTGTCAGTGTTTCAGTTGATTCAAAATATTTAGCGCTTAGCTTTCGAGCGTTTCGAGAAGAGATCAATAATATAATTGTAACAATTAAATGTGATTAAAATCTTATTTTAGATCCGATGCTTCACTGAAAGAATGAGTTGCAGTTAATTCGAAATATTGAACGCTTCGCGTTCAAAAATTGTGAAAACAAGGCGATATATGATTCGAACAATCAAACTTGATACTGACCTTATTTGATAAGCTTTTCTGTCCTGAAACAGTAAATGTTGCTATTATTTTCAAATATTGTGCGCTTTTTTTCAACGTTGCGGAAAGCGGGCGATTCATACGAGGGTAGTTCAATAAGTCCTTAGAATGAAGTATAAAAACAATTTTTTTTGGGTACATTTTTTTTTATTTTTCAACATAATCTCCTTGGAGCTCTATA
>NC_046664.1:71568038-71573050 GCF_010883055.1 Belonocnema kinseyi | reverse complement strand
TATTGATGATTTCGGGAGTACTTGCTTCTACGGGCCTTCCTGAACGTGGTTCGTCACTTATTGATGTACGACCACGCTTAAATTCATTTACCCAGTTATAATATTTTCTTGATATGTTACAATTTGCCAACTATTAATCAATATACAAGAATCAATAGACGAATCAAATATTTCTCAGAATAATAACTATTGTAACATAATGTCACGATCATGGTAGGATAAATGGAAATGTCAGGAAGGTTAGAATAGTTGGCACAACTTAACAGGGGACCGTATACGCCTTTTTGGAAAAAGTATTATAAACGTAAAAGTAAGTTATCTTCATCTGAAAAAAGAGAAAGATTGATTGTACTATGGCATTCTCTCATATACTTTATATTTTTTACTGTAGCACAGAATTTATCGTCATCAGCCCTTAAATCTCCATATTTGCTTATTTGCAATTTGTTGCCTATTTACAATGAGTAGGAGCTTAAATTTTGAAATGAATTAAAATGGAATGCTATTAAGTTTTTACAAATTAAATTAAATCATAAGATTTTCGTACGTTTCTTTAATATGTGGTACGACGCATAACAATATTAGTTTATGCACGCTTGATAGTTTACCTTGAATAACAAGATATTACATTCGCGAGTCATTATTATTTATACAAGGAGAGAAATTTTAAGAGAATAATTCGCGGAAACGCGTGATTTGAGAGCTATAATTTTTACGTGATTTAAAGTCTCAGACTCTGCGATTTGAAAGCATAGAATTCGAGACCTGAGAGCAAAGGGGCGTAGCATAATGCCTAAAACTTCGAGACCTATACTTTAAAAGCAAGGGTTCCGAGATCTTAGTTCTCGCACCTAAGCGTCGTAAAGTCAAGGAATAGTGCCGTGAATTAATCTCCCAAAATTTCTCTCCATGTAAACAAAAGTTTGGGTATTTCATACAGAAAAGTACTTGGCTTATTATACATAGAGATGATTATTTGTTTCAGCAGGTGAGTATAAGGAAGTGTCATTATTCAGAGAGTGGTTGATGAAAAAGTCTAAAAAATTGAAAAAAGCTATGTTTGTGGTGACGATTACATGTAAAAAGTTTAAAAACTTGAGCTTAAACGATAGACTCATTAAACTTAACCGAAGAGTCTACATAAGCTTCGTACTACAGCTTTATACATGTTAAAAAATTAAAATAGGCGTATTTACGAAAGGAGTCAAGGAGAATTCAAATTCAGATGATCTTTAATCTACAAATGATATAGAAACTTTCTGCATTAGCCGATTTTGAATCCATTTTGTGACCATTTTTTTGCCTTGAGAAGCACCGTGAGTAATATTTTTTAATTGTAGAATACATTTGCGCAATTCTATTTCATCATTTGATCAGTTGAAGATCTTTTAGTTTCACAAAACACAATCAACTATTCGAAATTTCAGGTTAGAGTACCCTATTTTGATCAAATCCTTCTTATACACTAACCTTACAGTTTTTATATTTTCTTTCGTAACACTGAAAGGTCGCCAATTAACAAAAGAATAAAACATGACGGAGAAAATACATTCTACGCTTGATAAATATCACCAATCGTACATTTATGACTTACTTTTACGCTTTGAATACATGCTGCAAAAACTCGTATGCATTTTCATGACTTATTACTAGAACACTCAATTTATATCAACGAGGGCATTGCGGTCTTCGGGCCTCTTTTTAATGGGCCAGACACTGATAATGCGAGACCGTACAGGGACCGTGGTGGGATGGGACGAAACTGCACAATTTAAAATAGCCCAGTCTTGAAATTGGCAAAGTTCACTGTATTCTATTTTTCGTTGAGAATTAATTTTTCCTCATTAAAAATTCATCTAAAACTTGGTTGAAAGTTAACCTTTATTGCTAAAAATGCATTTTTTTGTTGATAAGATTGATAATTTTAGTCGAAAATTTCCATAATTTGTTAAAAGTTTAAATATTTTTCTACAAATTTAACTATTCAGTTAAAAGTCGTCATTTTGGGTTGAAGATTGAACTGTCTCATGAAAAATTCTTATTTTTCAACTTCAAAATTTAGCGATTTGGTTGTTAATGTAACTCTTTGGTTTATAATTAATTTTTGTTAATCAAAGAAAAAGTTTTGGTTTAAAGAAAGAGGGTGTTCGTAGTTGTGAATTCAAAATAGAGAGTTCAAGCTTTGTGTAATAATTTGTGACGAAGAAGGGGAGAAATGGAATTTTGTTTTCAAATTACCGTGACTTAGCTTCTGAATGGCCCTCTGAGCCTTAAAATAAATATTTTGAACATACGCTTTCTGCTATTTTTCCAACCAATTTAATTCTTGTTTTTTCTATTCTCAGCGGTGAGCCAATCCTGAAGCGGTTTGAAATAATCCAATATACCAGAACTGCTCATTTTTCAAGTTGGTTCTTAATTATACAAGTCAATGAGTTAAACTCATAAAATGTTGACCAACGCCTCACTTCCCTCTCTCACTACCAATCATTTCCTCTACTTCCACTTATTTCCCCTACTTCCGCGTCCTAATTTCCCTACTTTTTATCAACCTTCATCTCCCCTCACAACCCCTTATCTCATTTTACTACTTTACCTTCCTTAATTTCCCCTAATTCTCCTCCCGCTTTTTAACAAACTTTCCCTCCACTTATTTCCCCTCAATTCCCTACTTTCCACTCTCAGTTCTTATACTTCTCCTTCTTCCCTTCCCATATTTTACCCCACTCTTATCATTACTTTGATGTTAGAAAACATAAAACAAGTCCTAAAATTTCTCGACATTCAATATTTTTGTTTGATATCATATGTTCTTGATAACAATTGATAAACAATAGTTAATAATTTAAAATTAATTTAAGAAATAAAATTTAAACCTGTTTATCGTCATTTGAATGAACAAAAATTTACACTAACTTGAAAAGATTTCCGGCCTTTGTACTGTTAGTTATATCACATTCAGCAAGAGGTTTAGTTTTCGGATTTTCGGGATCGTATTCGTCAGCTTCTATACACAAGCATCTTTGGAATTGATACTGAATCACATTTCCGACAAAGTACATTAAATACTGAAAATCTGCAGCAACGTGGTATTTGGCTACAGGGTCTAAATCATCTTCACTCCTATCAACTGGTGGCTCTAGTCCTTAACATTCTTCCTTTAATTTCCACCTGAAAATAATGTTTGACTTAGATAAATTGTCAATTTTATAAAATTGAAAATGAGCAAAAGTAAGTACCGCGCGCCTACAAAAAAGAGTTCCGTAGACTACGTAAACGTTAATTAAGTTGATCAAACCTCCCCTTCCATGTTATACCTCCCTTATTTTCCTTATTTTCTCCGCCCCTACCCTACTTCCACTCCCCATACTTCAACCTTCCCTTTCCACTTCTCTTCCAACTTCTCCCTTCTCTAGTTTCCTCTCTTCAAACATCATTTACTCGACCTCAGCGCTCTAAAATTAGCCTATTTTGCCACTCCTCATTTTCCTGCAAAATGTCACTCACTTTATTTCCCTATTTCCCCCAACCTTTGTCTCATTTTCCCCTTTTTACCTTCTCTTACATTCATTTTCCTTATTTACCCTACTTCATCCCTTATTTAATCTAATCTCCTATTTTCATGTCCCTCATTTCCCGTCACCCCCTCCCTTAACTCCCTTCACCCTACTTACCCTTAGTTATTTTTCTCTATCCTTATTCCCTCTTCTTATCCTCCCTTTACAACCCTACTTACCTTCCCCTTATTTGGCGTGCATTCTCCTTACTTTAAATTATTTTCCTTTATATCCCTTCACTTTGCTTCTCTCCTTTCCCCTTGATCCTCCTGCTTAATCTCTCATTTCCTTATACTTTCACTTCCCTTATTTCTGAAAGTCATATATATCTTGATGTTTTTTCTCTAATCAACCCGCTTCACCACTAGGTTTTGTATAACTTTCTGTTACTTTTTTAATGTGAATTATTTGGGAGTTATGCGAAGGAATATATACCTATATGTATTTATAATATAACTTTTCATACAATTTTAAACAAAATTTATATTAAACTTAAGCTCGCAACATCACGGTAGGTCTTGCTTAACGTTAAGAAATAATTTTTTTCTAGATTGCTATAATACATGTATTTTTGCGTTATACGAGCACAATGAAAATAAAAAATATTATCTTGATTGCAAAATTTATTGCGAGTAACAAAAAAAGTAAAAATGCACTAAAAATAATCAGCGACGATTTCATAGTTTTATCAATTTCCAGAACTTCAGGGAAATATATAGCACTGAATTAAAAAAAGTAAAGATTCTTATGTGTGCATATTAATAATTTACTTTGTTGCAATAATTTGTTGTGATAAGTAGAATGTTTTGAATTGAATTGAATTTACTAATTTGTCTTCCAAAGTAGACTTGAGAAAAAGGGAAAGGGCATGGTATTTTTCAATCAGATTTCTGTAGCCACCATATAACTGTAAGCAGCACAGGGTTCCAGTGGGCGCAACCTTCATCTCAAAATTACACAGGGTCCCACTAGAACCGCTGTTAATCACACCTATTGCCACGTCTCTCGACCATGTGACGTATTATACAGGGTACAATATACAAGTCAAGGCCATTCCCGTAGTAACTTTTAACAAGGAACCTGATGGTGACCTTAGTCTTGACCTTGAGACTGACCTTCATGGTTGTTTCAAGGTCAACTTAGAAAATGTAAACGCCCCTTTTTGACACCGACAATCAAAAGAGGGGAAAATTTTACATTCAAATATGCACTTAGGCCATACGTTCCGGATGACCTTAACGGTCCCCATAAGATCATTTTGAATCAAAAAGTGTTCTGATGGCTATAGGAATAGCATTATTGGAAAATATTTTATAGCGGACAAACTTATGTAAGTATCACGTATTGATGAAACTCTAAACTTTGAGCTTGTCCCTGACCTGGTGGCCGGTTAAAGGTCATGACATTAGGTTACTATGGCGGGGGGGGGTTACCATAGGGGTTTTAAGGTCACTA
>NC_046664.1:71564616-71567938 GCF_010883055.1 Belonocnema kinseyi | reverse complement strand
TAAAGTATCGGACTCCCCTCTTATCGGCGAAAATATGCGTTTTCGTGAGAAATATTTCAGACAAAAGTTTCAGGGTTTTGGACGAGGATCTAAATGATGACCTTGAAGCTGACCTTGGCGCTGACCTTCAAGGTTATTTCAAGATCCACTTTTATTTTTCAAATGGAAACCCCTATTTTTGAAACCGCCAATCGAAAGAACGGAAAATTGCACGTTCAGGTATTCATCAAGGTCATGTGAATGGATGACCTTCGGGGTCATTCCAAGGTCGTGATCCACATACGACCTTTTTTGTGGATTGATGAGACCCTCATTGGAGTTCGCCTCTGCAGGCCGGATTCACATAGGGTTTTTTTGTCGACTGATGAGACCTACGATGGATCTCGCCTCAGTCGACTGGATCGGGATACAATGTTTAAATATTTTGTTTTTAAGGGCATGTGACATAGCTAAATACCTATATTACAGACCTCACTTTATCAGTCACTGAATGTTTTTTTGAACCTAAGAACTTTTATTGTAAATAAAATATCGAGCTGAAACTTTGGAAAATGTATTAGAGTACAATAAACTACGTTTAGGTATTGCATTTTGATAGGAACTTCACCGAAAATTATTTTATCTTTTTTCTGAACCTAGACATTTTTTGAACGTTCGAACTTTTTTTATACATAAAATATCGTTCTCAAACTTTGAGAAATGCAAGAGCCGAAAGAAAACTACGTTAAAGTACAAAGCTTGATAATAAAAGATGTAAAAAAATATATTTCAACTATCGATTCCATCGGCATCAGCCGGTAACGTTGTACACGAAAATACGAACCCTGACAGCCACTAGACGATGCTCTAAAAGGTACGTATTTTCGTGTACAACGTTACCGGCTGATGTCGTTGGAATTGATAGTTGAAATATTTTTCTTACATCTTTTATTATTGAGCTTTGTACCTTAACGTAGTTTTCTTTCGGCTCTTGCATTTCTGAAAGTTTGAGACTGATCTTTTATGTATAAAAAAAGTTCGAACGTTCAAAAAATGTTGAGGTTCAGAAAAAAGATGAAATAATTTTCAGTGAAGTTTCTACCAAAATGCAGTACCTGAACGTACTTTATTGCACTCTAATACATTTTTCAAAGTTTCAGCTCGATATTTTACTTACAAAAAAAGTTCTTAGGCTCAAAAAAATATTCAGTGAGCTAATAAAGTGAGGTCGGTAATATAGGTATTTGCCTGTGTCACATGCCCTTAACGCATATTTTCGCTGATCAGCCATCTAGACCTTGTTTGAGTTTAAATGGCCCTGGAATGACCTTGAAAGTCATCGGGTCACATGATCTTGATGAATATCAGAACGTGAATTTTGTGTTCTTTCGATTGGTGGTATCAAAAATAGGGGTTTCCATTTGAAAAATGAGAGTTGACCTTGAAATAATCTCGACAGTCAATGCCAAGGTCAGCTAGAAAGTAACCGTTCAGATCCTCGTCCAAAACCCTGAATCTTTTGTCTAAAACATTTCTTACGAAAATGCATATTTTCGCTGATCAGCCGTCTAGACCTTGTTTGAGTTTATGCGACCCTGGAATGATCTCGAAAGTCATCGGGTCACATGAACTTGATGCATATCTGAACGTAAAATTTTGCGTTCTTTCGATTAGTTGTGTCGAAAATAGGGTTTTCCTTTGAAAAAAACAAAAGTTGACATTGAAATAACCTTGAAGGTCAACGACAAGTTCAGCTTCAAGGTCACCATTCAGATCCTCGTCCAAAACCCTGAAACTATTGCCTGAACATTTCTCACGAAAACGCATATTTCCGCTGATAGGGGGGGGGGTCCGATACTTTTTGATGACCCTCTATATATTTATGACCCTGTCCAAAAAGTCCCGGGCAAGCCGGGACTTGTTGGCCCATTTTTGATATTGAGAATCGAAAAAGTAAAACATTTCACGTTAAAAAGTGGAGTCAGGTCATAGAAAAGGTTCGACCTTAATGGACATATCAAGGTCTGACCTATGACCTGACTACACTTTTTGAATTAAAATTTTCCGTTCATTCAATTGCCAATGACAAACAGAGTCGTTTCAATTAAAAAACAAAGAGTGACCTTCATATGACCTTCATATCACGGTCAAGGTCACTTGATGGTCACTATATAATGTACATTGTTTGAGTAAGTTAGTAGGATAAGAAGATGATTTTCACAAGCTCGCTTGCGAAAAAATGTTCAGACCATATTGAAGTTTGAATGACCTTCATGCGTCCATCAAGGCAACACCTCCCCTATGACATGATTACACTTTTTAACGTAAAATTTTCCGCTCTTTTGTTTACCAATGTCAAAAATGGGCCATTTCATTTAAAAAACAAAGATGACCTTGACATAACCATGAAGGTCATGGTCAAGGTCAAAACTAAGGTCGCTAATGGATTCTTCGTTGAAAGTTACTTTAATAATGACGTCAAATTTTCCAAGAAAATTGTACCTAAGAATTTATTTGGCTGTCTATTTTTTGATGGAACATTTTTGGCTGTAAAAAAATCAATTCGTTTATTTAAACATGCTGCAGATAAAATATTGGCTTGCTGAAATTCGGTGCATGAAAGAAATAGAAATGTAGAATAGATTTTTCGAAATTTGGTGAGCGTTGCGCAAATATTTTCATTGAGCTTGGATAATTCTTACATTATTTCAAATAATCAGTGACCGTCACTAATGGAGGTGGAATTCAATCAAATGTTGTAAATTCCCTGAATTTTGCTGAAAAAATGGAATTCTTTTCGAATGTTTCCAAATTCATCAACTTTGGTTGATGGTGAAATTACTACTGAACGAAGATGCACTCGTTTCTTCAAATCTACACAAATTTAAGAAATCAAGAGAATTTCGCAAAATTCAAAAGACTTCATTGAATTTAAAGTAATTCAACGTCAATTCTGAAGAATTCAAAAAAATTGAAAAAAAGTTTTAAAAATTCAGAAGTTTCCAATTGAATTGAAAGACTTCTGCAGAATTATAAAAAGAGTGCGTCCTAATTCAGAGTTCACCCGTCGACCTCAACTTATCAGGAAATGGTCATTGATTATTTGTAATAATGTGCAAATTATCTAGGCTCACTGAAAATATTTGTGCTGCGTTCACAAAATTTCGAGAAATCCAGCCTACATTTCCATTTTTTCCTTGCTCTTAATCACACTTGTTATTGTTCTGTTTGAAATCTCGAAAAGAGGAGAAGTTATCGCGGTGGGAAATAAAATTGCAATACCCTGTAGTACCCAAAATACGCAAGGGACCCAAAAATGTTGTGAAACTTTTCGATTTCTTTT
>NC_046664.1:71559378-71564516 GCF_010883055.1 Belonocnema kinseyi | reverse complement strand
CAGAGAAATAAACAAAAAAGTCCACAAAATTGTTTTGGTCCGATGCTTATTCTGGGCACAACAGAGGGTACAAGTTGTTTGCACGTATGAGCATGTATGTGATATTGCACTTGTCGTTAGAATTTAATAACCTTGTATTATAATTAAAAAATATTCTTTTATAATAAAAAAATCATTATTACATCCTCTTAAGTTAAGGCGTGTTCCTTGGGTGCATTTTTTAGTCGAAAAGCGACGCCCTATAGGTCAAATTGCATTTTTCTTGTTTAAAATCTAATATAACGAGAAAGAATAGAGATAAATGAAAATTTTTTTTCAAAATATAGTTGATTTTACGTTTATTGAAGGAAAATATGCAAGAATGCTTACATTGTTCATTTTAGGGATTGCAGTAAGGGATGAATTTGAGCATGTTTAAAAAATCGATGACCTTTTGCTTTTCTTCTTGCTGAATCTCAAAGTCAAATCATGATATCGACACAATTTTTTTAAATTCGAAATAAAGGTTGTGCAGATTCATTAAAAATTTATTAGGATACCATCAACTTCTAAATTTGGGGTTAAAGTAAGGGATAAGTGGCTAAAAATCAGAAATTTCGCTGAAAACATTGTAAAGGGTTTTCGTGGATGGTAAAAACGATTCTAGTAACCATTTCTTTAAAACCCTAAACTTTATGGGATGTTTTTTGCTATTATTCTCCTGTCTAGGGGTGAAATGGACAGCGAGAATCTGAAAACGCGAAATATCAAAGAATACAATTGCAAATCGTTTTCCTGGGGTTATATTCCAAGAAGGCATCCTGGAGACTTATTTTTTCGTGATATGACCTTAACGGTTATATGTATGTACTCATTAGATTGTTCATGGTATACCTTTAAGATAAAACGCGTATTCCAATTATTTATCTGAAATAATAAGTTTTTTAAAAACGAGTATTATTTATTTTTTATTGAAATTTAGATTGTGTGAGAATATAGTATAAATCAAGTATTATTATAAGTAATAAATTATTGGTACAATATCGTACCAGTATTGTATCAATCAATTATTAAAATAATCATATAATTAGCTATCTCAAAATTGTATGAAATTAAAAAATATATTAATTTAAAAAAATGGTAACGTTGGAAATAAAAGTTGTTTATTCTCGAACCGGCTGAGGAACTGTCAAATAATGAACGCTACAACAATGTTAAAGTATTAGAAATAGCTTTGAATATTCTTAAGAAGAAATTAAAGAATGATGTGTTTGACAATGAATCGATGGAAATTGACGAGTCGAGTGAACAAGACACCAAAAATAACAGTATAAATGTGGATCAAAGGTACACTAATAAATCAGCTTTAGCTCTGTGCTTGGAGCTTAAATTATCAAAAAATTCTTATGAGATATTACTGAAAGACACTAACAATACGGGTTTTCGAATATTTCCTTGTTGGAATACTCTTGGACTTGCTAAAGAAGAATGTCGGCCAAACGATTACAATATTTCAGAGGTTTCATTTCTATTAATTTATTAAACTTTATTATAACGTAAATAAAAAACCTTACCTTTCACTATACATTTCAAAGTAATTTATGAAATTCTAAATAGAATATTCAATGTTTTATACATGCGTTGCATCTTCTCATTTTGAGGATGATTTGATTAAATACCATAATTTTCAAATATCGCTGTTTCACTTGAAGTATTTACATTTTATTTTCAATTACCTATATTAATAAAAAAAATTTGTTTCTCAGTTATATATTCATAATTAAAAAAAAAGGTAGAGGTATCCGTTCCACTGCAACAGTTGCTATAAAATACTGCTGAAAGATTATGCCAAACTGTTACATCAGACTGGCCAAAAAATGCTATGAATAGCATCAAGTTGTCGGTGACGACTGGCTTTCATGGTGCCTCTGGATATGTAAACCCTTAGCAGAAATTTCACTATGAGGACAATGAAGGCCGAAGTCCACATCAGTCGCTTTTTGTATACGGAGCCCAAATTATTCTACTTAAAAGTCTGTCTATTCCGAAATACTCCTGGAATAATCCTACACCTCAAGCAACCGATTTTTTCGGCCTTCGAAAATCGCACATCAAAAAGAAGACAATGAAATAACTCTAGAGGAGTACACTCGTTTGGGCGAAAAAATTAAAGATTTTAAGGCATTCAAATTTACAATGGGCAACGGTTTTAAAGTAAAGATTAAATTTTCAGTGTCAAGAACCCTTTTCGATAGGAAAAATGTGAATGCAATTGTAGGAAATAAAGCTACTCAAAGATGCCCAATATGTCTGGTGACATACCAGAATTTCAACAATAAAAGGTAAACTTCACACCAAAAGAAAGATCACTATCCCATGGCTCACGTCTTTTAAACTTAAAAATTTAAGTTTGTGACCATCTGCTTCATATTTCGTATAAAAAAAGTGAAAATATGGGATGTAACCAAAAACATAAAACGTAGCTTTTTGAATGAAATTTCTTTTCAATTATATATTAATTAATAATAATAAGCAATATAATAATTTCAGAGTCTGTTGTGTTGCACGCCGATCAGGTGAGAGACAGAATATATGATGCTTTTAAAATGAGAGTTGATCAAGTAATACAAGGAAAAGGAACGTCGAACAATGAAAATCTTGCTCGTAAATTTCTTAACAGACCCGAAGACTTTGCCAAAGCTCTAGATATTGATGAGCAGTTAGTTTGCAATCTTGCTACCTTCATAAAGGTTTATAGAAGTACCTTAGAGATTAAAGTACATGAGCTTGAAAAGTTTATTAATTTAACTTACAAACTTCACTATCTAAGATATCCATGGACTCGCATGAACTCTACTGTGCATAAGTTTTCAGAACATGGTCCTGATACCTTTCTGAACCGATCATGTCGATGGTTTATTTGGATAGAAGGCTGGGCATGCATAAGAAAAGACCAATTACTAAGGAGATTAAACGCTTTTTGGTGTCAGACTAAGATAAACACATTTAATATTAATTATCATAATGAATATAATCATTTATCCAAAAAGTTGCATTTTCAGATAGAGGACTGAGCCTGAAGATAGTAGTAATGAAGATTGATGGAAGAATAATTGTTAAATTAAGAAAGTGTGTTGTGTCAAAACAATATTTTCACCATAAAAGTTTGATAAACACTACTTCATTATCAATAGAAAGTAACAAGTTAAAAGAAATTATTTTTTCAATAACATTTTTCTAGTAATAAGGTCTTCTAAATGCCTTCTTCAAATATACCCTAGAGTGAAAGAAACGAGAAACCATTCACATAGTAGAGAATAATGCAGAAATGGTTACCGAAATGCTATTCAACCCCAAAGAAAACCATTTGCAATTCTATTCTACGATATTTCGCGTTTTCTGATTTTCGCGAACCATTTCCAACCCTAGACAGGAGAATAATAGCGAAAAACCATCCATAAAAATGAGAATTTTAAAGAAATGGTTACTAGAATCATTTTTACCGCCCACGAAAACCCTTCACAATGTTTTTCAGAAAATTTTCTGATTTTTAGCTGCTTAACCCTTATTTTAACCCCTAATTTAGGGATTGATTGTATCCTAATATTTTTTCCCTTAATCTGCATTACATTTATTACAGTTAACAAAAAATTGTATCGATATCATAACTTCTCTTTGAGATTCAGCACAAAGAAAAGCAAAACTTCATCGATTCTTTAAACATGCTCAACATTTCCCCTTACTTCAACCCCTCAAAATAATCAATGTAAGCGTTCTTGTATATTTTCCTTTAATCCACGTAATACGGACTTTATTAAAAAAAATGTGTTGAATCAACTCTATTCTTTCTCGTTATATTAGATTTTAAACAAGAAAAATACAATTTGATCTATAGTGCGACGTGAATATGAAGTTTAAACTGACAAATTTTTCGCAATTGTAATTTTTTGTATTTTGTTGCCTTTGTAATTGATGATTTTATAATTTCCGTTTATCTCAATTTTTCTAAACACTTTCCATTGTACCCTTTGTTGTGCCCAGAATAAGCATGTGACCAAAAAAATTGTAGGGACTTTTTTGCTTATACTTTTGTGTACAACACCCCCCCCCCCACAAATAACTACAGTTCTCGCGGGACACCCTGTATATATATACTTATATGTATATTAGGGTGGTTCAAAAATGCATTGCAAAAATTTTCTTGATGCTGGATACAAACGATCCACCCAAATGGTTTCGAAATCCAAAAAAAGTGAACGCGTATTTTTTTTAAATTATTATTTTTGATGTTGCCTGTTGGGGAAAAGTCACTTTTTGGTATTTTTCGAATAATTTTTCAGGGTGGGGAAAAGTTGACATTAAAGTTATAAGAATTGTAGAGAACGTTTCTACGAAGAACTTGACCTATTGTATATATGAGTTTGACGCCCCTAACACACCCCTACGATGCCCTGAAAACTACCCTTAAATCAAAAACTGTACATTCTTCAGGAGATTGACTCTTTTAAGCAGTTTGTTCTTCTTTTTCCGGAAATCATTGCTATAGGTCTATTGGGATGTTTACAAATCTTTCAAAGTTGATTTATATTTATTTAAATAAATTTTATTTGTTTAAATAATCTGTTTTTCTCGAAAATTCGTCTAAAATCTGTTTTTTGAGATCGGAATGGCAGTTTATTATCTCAAAAAGACTTCATTTATTTCAAAATTTCTTTCTATTGTTTAAAAAATTAATTATTATCATCAATTTTTAAGTTTTTCATCGAATTATGGTAGAAAAGTCAGCTTTTTTGTAATAAAAAAACTATTAGTAGAGAAAAGGAATATAAAAATTTTGTGTGAGAAAATTCTTTCAAAATTTATTGATAAACAAATCACATTATGACTCTGTTACCAAAAAAGATGAATTTTCTAATATGATTTGATGAAATGTTGAAAATAAATAATAATTGTATTATTTAAACAATGGAAATTATTGGAAAATATGAAAAATGTTACTTAAAACTATTTCCTTATGCTTTCTTTTGTAGACTGCGTTACTTTTTGAAATTCGTTTTGCAGTACTACAGTCTGTCAAGTTAAAGCGTGGGTGGCTTTACTCGCAGTCGGTAAGGTGTATCGACATGATTTTGGTGTCAAAATATTAAGAAGAGCTCCCT
>NC_046664.1:71547900-71559278 GCF_010883055.1 Belonocnema kinseyi | reverse complement strand
GAGGGAGCTCTTCTTAATATTTTGACACCAAAATCATGTCGATACACCTTACCGACTGCGAGTAAAGCCACCCACGCTTTAACTTGACAGACTGTAGAAGATATATTTGGATTTCTTTTCATAAATAAGGAGCACCAGTACTTTCCAGATCGACCCTTTGTATATAACGTGAACCTGTCATCTAACTTTATAATTTCGGGAACTGTGTTTATAAATCATCACTCTTGACAGGAAATCCAGATTTGGCCAAATTGATGGAATGCTCTGCAATAGCGTTTTGCTCTGCATCTCGGGGGACACTTGATTACCGGCAAGCTTGGTGGACAATTGTTTTTTCTTTCCTGAATACTTTGCAAAGCTGCAGCTTTTTGGTTTTGTATATTTAAAAGAACTGTGATTTTTCTGTATTTTATTGTCCGGAGAAGTCTCTGTATAATGAATATGACATTAAAAAAATATATTTGCGCTCTCGTGACACAAAGGAAAAGCATGTAATTAATAACATATTCACTTACCTCTCAGCATGTCAAACATCAAGTCTTTATTATTGTCATTAATATAACATACCTAACCTAATATTTATTTTTGAAAATAGTATTTGTTAATTATTTATTTGATGGTATTGTCTTTCTTTGAGTGACCTTTGGGTTTCACTGTAGATGGAATAGTTTTCACTTAATGCTTATTTTTCTTAAAATTTTCCCTCTGTTTTGACTTTTAGGCCGTACTCTTTCGTTGGATTCGGTACTCAGGTACTAGCGTAATGTCTCTTTGTTGCTCAGACTCAGACCCTTTATCCTGGGAGTTCAGTGTCAACCAAGGTTCAGACTATTGTAGTCTTTCCGTCTCTTGGAACTGTTTATGTGAATCAAGTGTGCTACTTGAGTCCATTTAATGTTTCGTAAATTTAACTTAAAGTCTGTCTTTCCTTTGCTTTTGGTTTTCGTAAAGTGATTTTCCCGACTTGATGTCTTCTGGTGTTGTGGGAAGTGACGTGTCAAATGACGTATGACTTCCAGTTTCGTCGGGATTGATCGTTGATGAACGATCATGGTCGTAGCTTCCGGAGGCTACATCTTTTCTAATTTTCCCAAGCAACCAAAAACTTTTTTGGGTACAAAGTGCTTGTTGGCTTCGACTCGAGGACACCTAATATGGATTACTTCGATAAAGCAGTTAGACGCATCACAGTAGAATTTAAATGTAAAGAACAAATAAAAAAGTAACCATATTTGTGCTTGAAAATGTCTGATCCAGTCAATCTAAAATATTAAGCAAATGGCGAGTTTATGTCAATTTTTTGAGGCACTATATTGCAGATATTAAATTCAAAATGAACTTCTTATCTGAAAATATGGATTTTTAAAATTTTAAAGTTCAGATTACCTGAGTTATTATAACATTCACTTTATTTTTATTTTTATTTACTATTCATTATAAAAATATCTGTCTATTTTCAACAATTGGTGCACTCTCGGTAATTAGTCCCTACATCCTACAAACCATTTATAAACCATACAACGCTTAAAATAAAAACTTGTTTAAATTTGTATTTAACTTACAGATACATATTTTACCTAATTTAATAATAAAGATTTCCAAATACTGATTGATAAATGTATCAGAATTAAACTTTTCCTCCAGATGGTAAGCAACCTGAAATCAATGTATAATTTTGATCAATCCATCTTAAAAAATTATGTCACTCTTGAGTTTTTACTAATTTACTAAAGGTATTTTATTACTAATTACTCTATGATTATTATAATAAAAATGTGCACTTTCTAGGCGGTTTAGAATTTTTTTTAAATTGTCTCAGATTTTTTAAAGTCGAAAAGTAATTTCTAAAATAGGCCGTCCAAAAACTACGTCACATTGTGACAGAGGGAAAGCTATAAACGATTTTGTGACGATTCGTGACGTAGGTTGTTATATGATTTATATATTTTTATATATTTATATTTTTATATAGTTTTTAATATTTATTAGTGATTTTTTTACAAATAATATATCTAAATACAGACCTTGCACTGTTTTAAATGATTTATATTTTTCCCTTGTTTTCAACAAATTTCGGTACCAATAACCAGATTTTTCGGTGAAAGTTCATTTACCTAGTACATTTTTGGCTGAAATTGATCAGTTTTATTTTAAAATTCAACTTTTGAATTTTTCAGTTCAAATTAATCTTTTTCGCTGAAAATGTAACTGTTTGATTGTAAGTCGAACTACTTCGATATAAATTAATTTTGTTGGTTTAATTTTAAACTACTTTTCTGAAAATTCGTTTTTTTAATTGAAAATGTAACAAGTGCATTTTTTTTAATTGAAATTTTGTATTTGAAAATCCAACTATTAATTTTTTTATTGAGAATTTACCTTATTTAGTTGAAGATTCTACTACTTGATAATAGTTAAAATATGTTGTTGAAACATTCATTTCTCTTCGTTAAAGGATTTAGTATTTTGATTAAATTTTTTTTTTTTGTTTTAATATATTTTTTTAAACTGCAAATCAAACTATTCTACTTTTGGTTGCAAATTGATCTTTTCTAAATGAAAGTTCAAATATTATGTCACAAATTTATCGATTTTGTTTGTAAGTTCGTCCTTCTTTGCAACCATAATAATTTTTATTGATTAGAAATCCAATTACTTGGTTGAAAGTTTAACTATTTTGTGAAAAATTCATTTTATTTGTTAGAAGACCACCTCTTTGCTTGCAAAAACTACTTTATTGAAAATTCTTTTTTTGGGGTTGAAAATCAATTTTTAAAACTAAATATTTAACTGTTAAAATTTAGTCAAAAATGTTATTATTTTGTTATTAATTTAACTATTCTGTTGGAAAATGATCTTTTATGGTTAAAAAATTACCTGTATTGTTGAAAATTCAACGATTTCGTTAAAAATTAAGTTTTTTCTCTAAATTTGGTCTGTTTTTATCAAAAATGCGTCATTCTGGATTCGAAATCCAGAAATTTACCTTTTTTGGGCAAAAGTTCTTGATTGAAAAGTCATTCCTTGTATAAATATTCAAATGTCTTATAAAATATTCTTTTTTCTGGCTTAAAGATGAAACTATTTGTTTAAAAGTGCAACTGCTTGTGGTTGTAGTTTAATCCTTTTTTGTTTGAGAATTAAACCATTTAGTTGAAAATTCATCTTTTTTGGTGAAAACTTTATCTCCTTTAAGCAAAAGTGCAAATGTTTATTTAAAAAATAATCTGTTTTGGTCTTTTTGTTTCAATTCATATGTTTTAGATTTAAAATTAAATTTTTTTGGCCTCGTATCGAAACGCACGCTGTAAGCGTATGTACGCACTTGCGCATCATACATGTCAGCTTTTTGCATGTGCTTTTAAGTGCTTTATTTTTTACGTACTACGTAAAAATATAATATTTCCTTGAATTACTACAATTTGCCATTTTTAAACTTATGATTCACTTTTACTTTTAGAATACTAAAACACTTATTTCAAAACAAACAAGGGCATTCCGGTCTTCGAGCCTCTTTTCAGTTGGTCAGCCACTGACGCGGCCGAGACCGTACAAGGACCGTGGTGGGAGGTGACGAAATTGCAAAAAGTTCGCTGTATTACATTTTTCGTTGAGAATTAATCTTTTTTAATTAAAAATTTAACTCCTTGGTTGAAAGTTGAACCTTATTATTAAAAATGCTTTTTTCATGTTGAAGATTTATCATTTTAGTCGAAAATTTTTTTAAATTTGTTGAAAATTTAATTATTTTGTCAAAAATTCAACTATTCCGTTAAAGCGTCGTCCCTTTGGGTTGAATATTCACCTGTCTATTGAAAATGTGTTATTTTTTTAACTCTAAAGTTTATCAATTTGGTTGTAGATGTAACTCTTTGGTGTATGATTATTTTTTGTTAGTCGAAGACAAAATTTTGATTTAAAGGGGGCGGGTGTTCGTAGTTGTGAATTCACAATATAGAGTTCAAGCAATGTGTATTAATTTGTGAGGAAGAAGGGAATAAACGGAAATAATTTTCAAAATATCGTGACGCAGTTTTTGAATGGCCCCTTAAGCCCGGAAATAAATTTTTTTACATACGTTTGCTGCTTTTTTTCCACCCAATATAATTCTTGTTTTTTTTGTTCTCAGTGGTGAGCCAATCCTGAAGCGGTTTGAAATAATCCAATATACCAGAACTGCTCATTTTCCTTTCACCTGTTAATACTTCCATTACATCTTGCCATGATTTAGAGGCGCCCAGTTTTAGCATAGATCTGAAATTCGATTTTTATATTATAGTACTTTTCTCTTTATTAAAAAAAAACTTATTTTTACACATTGATGATTTAAGTTTTTAAATTGGTTCCTAATTATCCAAGTCAATGAGTGACACTCCTAAAATATTAACCAACGCCTCACTTCCCTCCCTCACTTCCAATAATTTCCTCAACTTCCACTTAATCCCCTTACTTCTGCATCCTAATTTACCTACATTTCCCCATCCTTCATCTGCCCTCGGAACCTCTTATCTCATTTTTTATTTCACCTTCCTTCATTTCCCCTAATTGAGCTCCCCTTATTTCCCTAACTTTCCGTCCCCTTATTTCTTCTTAATTCCGTACTTCCCCCACTCTCAGTTCTTATACTTCTTCTCCTTCCCTTCCCACATTTTATCCCACTCTTATTATTACTTTAATGTTAGAAAACATAAAACAAGTCCTAAAATTTCTCGATGATGGATATTTTCTGTTTGATATCATATGTTCTTGATAACAATTTATACAAAAATTGATAATAATTTGAAATTAGCCTAAGAAATAAAATTTAAATCAGTTTATCATTATTTTAATGAACGAAAATTCACACTAACTTGAAAAGATTTCCAGCCTTTGTACTGCTAGTTATATCACATTCCTGAAGAGGTTTAGTTTTCGGATTGTTGGGATCGTATTCTCCAGCTTCTATGCACAAGGATCTTTGAAACTGAAACTGAATCACATATGCGACAAAGTACCTTAAATATTCAACATCCGCAGCTACGTGGTATTTGGCTACAGGATCTAAATCATCTTCACTCCTATCAACTGGTGGCTCAAGTCCTTGATATTCTTCCACTAATTTCCACCTACAAATAATGTTTGACATAGGTAATTTGTAAATTTAATAAAAATGAAAATGAGCAAAAGTAGGTACCGCGCGACCACAAAAAAAATTTCGTAGCCTATTTAAACGTTAATTAAGTGGATCAAACCTGCCCCTTTCATGTTATACCTTTCCTATTTTCCCTACTTTTCCCTCTCCTTACATTCAATCCCCTAATTTCCCCTACTTCATTCCTTATTTCATTTACTTCTCCTATTTTTACGTCCCTAATTTCCCCTCAACTAACTTCCCCTGACTTTCCTTTTCGCATTGCCTTCCAATTTTCCTGCTTATTCTCTTATTTCCCTACAATTCCCCTCCTTCCCTCATTCTCCCTTACTTCCAATCCCCTTATTTCCCATACAGCAGTTATTCTCTTTTTACCTCAATTCCCCATCCCTTGCTTTCCGTACTACCCTTAATCCCCTTATATATAATACTTTTACTCCCCTTATTTATGATATTTCCCCTCCCTGCGTCTTTCTTATTTCTACTTAATTCCAACCCTTCATTTACTATTTTTCGGCTCTCCTCTTTTGGCCTACTTCCCCTCTCCTTAAATCCTCACACTTCTTCTGCACTTATTTCCCATACTCTACCGCTTATTTCTCATACTACTTCTTCCCTTATTACCTTAATTTTCCCTTCCCACATATACTCTACGTTTACTACTTTCACATACTCCATTTTCCTTCTATCCTCCTACCTCTTAATACCTATCCCCTTATTTTCTCTACTTCCCTTCACCCGGCTCACCTGATTTTTTCCTCATTTCCCGTAACGCCCCCTCCTTATTTACTCTACTTCGGCTCTCATATTTTTCTTTACTTCTCCTCCCCTCATATCCTCACACTTTGCTTGCACTTATTTCCTCTACTGGCTCCCTCCTTTCCCATACTACTTCTTCCATTATTACCGCTATTTGCCCTTCCCATATTCACTATACCTCCACTATTTTCACGTCCTTCATTTTCCGTCACCCCTTCTTCCTCACCACGGTTCGCATACTTGTTCCCACATTTCGCGTAAAGCCCCTGAAGTGAATTGAAAAAAACGATCGAACGTACAAACGGTAGTCTCTGCCTCTCTCTTAAAGTACACCTTCTAGACCTGTCTTTAATCACGGCTCCCTGTTGTGTCCTATTTAATACCCCCACTATTCCCACGCTAAGGAAAGCACGTATATAATCTCGCTCTAAATCTCTGCACTATCTTACTACAAGATTTTCTCACTACTCTACCACTCTGCAAGCTCATTTGTACTCATGCGCGTCCTCAATTAATTAGTGTACTCAATATGAAGGCAAGCGCACGTTAAGCTTCACTTCCGGCGTGCAGCCCCACTGCCATACACATTTTATTATTTATAATACAATTAACTAAAAAATTATTACCATGATACAAAATTTTTTTCATTGTTTTTTCCCTTAATATTTTTAATGTTCACCAAAGACTTCACAATATGTCAATGAATTTTTATGAGATTTCAATAGATATACAAAATATCTAAAAATTTTAATAAATTAAAAAAAATGTTCTCATAAATTAGTAGCTTGCATTGAATTATAAACATTTGAAGAGAATTACAAATATGTGTGGATATTTTACAGGATTTTAAATATTACATGCGTTTTTAAAGAATTTTCTTGAATTTCGGAAGATTTAAAAGGTTATATAGGGTTTATAAGATTTTAGAATATTCTAAAAGATTTGAGGTGATTTCAGCGAAGTTTTGGTATTTATGAATATTTCAAAGGATTTTAAAGTAATTTTAAACCGATTTCATAAAATTGACATCGAATTGAATATAACTTTAAGAGATTTCAAATTCTCTGACTAAGGTAATTTAATTAAATTCCTAGGATCTGAAAGGATTTCGAAGGGTGAAGGAAGCTGCGTATTGTAAGAACATGATATTGTCATCTTTTCGATCGTCAACTGTAAATTACTTAACGGTACTTAATTTTCTTCAGGCCCTGAAGAAGTCTTGTAAAAAAATCAGGCCAAGAATAGGTAATTGGTAAACAGTCATCGGTCATGGGTCAGAAATGAGGGTCAAGAGCTACGTGTAATGCAATACAATTTTAAAGAAACTTTGGCATGATTTTTGTACTTTTAATAAATGTAACATTAAAGGTGTAGAGTTTTCAATTTGAAATTAGATTCTAGTATATTTTTCGCTTTATAAAAGCAAATCAGTACACTACAACCTGGATTTAAGTACGGCTTGGGGCACAGCTCACTGTGACCTTGATCATAAATCCAGGGATTCCATACAAAAACAGTCAGGGTCGTGTAAACTATTTATGTTGGTTTTAGATGCATGCTTAAAAATGCCAAGGACTGCAAATCTAAGTACATGGTAAAGCCACGTTTCAGTGCACTTGTAAAAAAACTATGCATACCATTTACAGTTATACTGATCCTTAGTAGTTCTTCCCCTAAAAACTTCATAACGCCACAAGTCCACGATGTAACCGAACGGAAGGAAAACTAATTTCTCCAAACTCATCAAATACAATTGGTTTAAAGAAGCCTCTTGATCTGTTGTATAGTTTCCCAATAGTTTTATTTTTTGCAGATGATCAGGTGTAGAAGTACTTAAACCTATGACATCTGCAGCTCCCTCTCCAAATCCTGGATTTGCAGCATTTCTGAAGACTATAGGTTGGTCCTTGTACTGCAAATAGTTCTGAATGTGGCTCATTTCATGATGTACAATGTCAAGATAGTCTGAGTTGATTTGGGTGCACATTTTGATTCTAAAGTCTTTACCATCCCTGAAATCCCAAGCATTTTCATGACAATCTACTTCTCGATCAGTTGGTTTTACCATAAGAGAATTCTTCCAAAAGAGTTCAGGCATAGCACTCATGTTCATGGACACAAAAGCGGATTCTGCTAGTCTGAACATTTTTATCGCGTCATATTCTGCAAAAAAACTACGAATAAATGAAAGAGCATGGATATATTTAGAAAACAAATTAATAAAAATATTATTAATTAAAAATTAGGTTTAAATCATTTACAGTACCGAGACTATCTAGTTTTCTCCAAGAGCAAACCTTGACCTAGTGTATCTTGGAACTGACAATGAAGACGGCGACTTGTCAAGCCCAGCTTAAAGGTCAGCACCCTAAGTAGAGATACAATTTGGACGCAGGCACAACGCATTATCTACAGTTCCCTAAATTTTTTTTCAAGTTTGGAAACCGGTTTGCTCCTTTATTTTTACACCTAAATGGCACTTGCCTATCTGGCAATTCGAAGATAGTGCTTTAAGTTGATACCTCAATGCTGCATTATGAAGGACGGATATAATTTGAATAGCAGGCGCAAGTGTTAGTCGCCGTCCCCATTATTTAATTTTTCAAGACTGTCTTTTCCTAGCCCAGTTCACTCCGCAATACCTCTTGATTTTTTATTTTCATTTGAAAATTTCATTTTAAAGTGTGATTTTTAGAATATGTTTGACACTCTAACACTAAAGTTTCCTATGGAATATAAAATTTTTCTTTACTTTGTGCAACCAGAGCTGCCGTAACATCTGGTAACATCTTGCCAGGGTAAGGAAGAGTAAAGTCAGCAATATTTGTCCATGTTGCACCCCACATTTCACCAAGTAAATGAGCTGGAATGGGTCCATCCTTTGAGACAACAGAATCTCCATACTTCTGATTCAATTTGCTTCTTACGTAAGCATGGATTTGTAAGAAAAAAGGCTTCAGTTCCCGCCAAAGATTTCCTGAAACAAAATTTTAATTAAAAATATGGATTATTTAATAACACAGCCACACAAAAAAAGTGTGCGGATCTGGTAACAAGACACACGTATTCCTATGGATTTTGGGGCACTGAAATCAAATTCGGTATCAAAAATCACCCATCACGTCATGGTTAATCCATAACCTCAAAAAAGGACGAAAAATCATGCACTGAGGCAAATAAATTTCAAAATAATGCCAGTGGATCAAATTTTCACTTCAAAAACATGCCTGATATCAACTTATTTAACATAACTTTACCCAACAGAACCTGACCTCACCTAAGCTGAATTAACAGAAATTTATTGAACTACACGTAAAGCTCTGAAAGCATATTTTCCCTGTAGTAAATGTGTGCTACATCGAGCCTAACCTAGAAATAAATCTAACCTAGCCTCACCTTTCCTAACCTCACGAAACACAATTAAACTGATTCTGTTTTCCCGTTGTGTTTGCTGTACAGTTTTATTCAGCTTCGGCTTAACCTATATAGAGGCTTAACCTATCCTAACCTAACAAAACCTGACCTAACCTAACCGATTACGCTGGCAACCCTGTTCTTGCGTACTTTCATATTTTGACATTAATAGCAGTAAATGTCTGGAGTTTCGTAACCGCTTGTTGCTAGCATTATTCGCCTGTGTCTGTAACCAGGACACCTCCACGTGGTGACAGTCGGCAACGGATCCACATTGGCTAAGTCCCTGGGTAAACGGCGTTCATGCCGTCATGGCAGACACAGGTAAAAAGTGTATTACGATGCAGGGAAAAACCCCAGTATCGGCATCTGGTCAGGGTGGGGAAGCGGGCTCTCCGACGTCGTCATCATACAACCGTAGCTCTTCATCAATGGATCACTTGTTTGGTGTAGAGTCTCATGCTACAAGGAAAAAAACCAAGAACATTTCTCAATCGCATGCCTGCAAGAATAGCTCAGATTCATTCTGTTACATTTGCAGTAAATATGAAGTGAGCAGTTTGCGAAAATCAATCGACGGGGAAGTGAAAAGTCTTTACGAAAAGTGTTTTGACCGTAAATTGCTGCACCAAGAAACAAAATGGGTTCCTCACGTCATTTGCAATTCCTGCAGACTTATGTTGTATCGTCTAAAAAATTTAAACAACGAAAAGTATCGCAAGTACTCTACACCAACCACATGGAAAAAAACCCCTTATTGAGAAGAACTGCTACTTTTGAATGAATTCCGTCAAAGGGTTCAACGCCAAAAATAAAAATAATATTTCGTACATAATGTGTGCACTGCTACAAGAGCAATTGAAATTAATAAAAATGCACGCCAGACTGATTTAAGCGCTTTAGAAGATGATATAATGGAAGTTGAAAGTCAACGTCATGGAGACGGTAGTAAAACCAGTGATCGAACAAAAAATAGTTCTGATGATTCCGATGAAAATGACGAAAAAGATGACGAATATGGCGTACATAAAATGCAATTGAAGGTTCGAATATCAGTGTCGCAACTAGAAGTCAATGATTTTATTAGAGATCTTGGATTACCGAAAGACGGCGCTGAATTTGCCGCTTCATTTCTAAAAAGAAAAAATCTTCTAGAGCCAAAGACAAAAGTTTCATTCTATCGCGACAGGGACAAAGAATTCAGAAAGTTTTTCGTTAAAAACGAAGAGACGTCTTTAGTGTACTGCACTGACATTAACGAACTAATGAACCACTTGAAGAAAAATGTGCACAGAGACGAAGAATGGCGACTTTTCACTGATTCGTCAAAACGCAGCATTAAGGCTGTTTTACTGTATAACACGAATACTTAAGCTCCTATCCCTATAGCTCACTCAACGGTCATCAAAGAAGAATATAACAATTTTAAAATGCTTCTTGAAAAAGTTAATTACACGAATCACAAATGGCAAATATGTGGTGATCTCAAAATCATAACAATGATATTAGGCCATCAATCGGGTTTCACGAGAGAGCCATGCTTTATATGCCTGTGGAATAGCAGAGATCGAGCCAATCATTACAGCAAAAAACATTGACCTTTAAGAGATTCATTCAAACCTGGTTCTCATAATATCATCAACCAAAGCCTTGTCGATCCAGAAAAATTTTTACTACCACCTCTCCACATAAAGCTTGGGCTCATGAAGCAATTTGTCAAGGCGTTAGACAAAGATGGACAATGCTACAAAAAGTTAGGCTGCTTGATGAATTTGAGACTTCACTTTCTAGATTCCCATCTGGATAAGTTTCCAGAAAATGTTGGTGATTTCAGCGAAGAGCAAGGGGAACATTTTCATCAAGACATAACAGTGATGGAACAACGATATCAGGGTAGGTGGGACGAGGTCATGATGGCTGATTCTTGCTGGATGTTGAAAAGGGAAACGAATGTAGGCCTTAAACGTAAGCGTAACCCTTTGCATCGTTCCTTCGAAGAAAAAAGGGCACGTTATAGCAGGCAGAAAATAGACTGAAGTAGGTCTATAAATCAATTTAATTACGATAAAAAGCA
>NC_046664.1:71529540-71547800 GCF_010883055.1 Belonocnema kinseyi | reverse complement strand
TGTAGTTCTAAGTTTCTTCAAATGAGTAATGTGCGTCTAAATTTTTAACCACCTGTAGTACAATGAAATGAATTTTATTGTGTTACAACGGGAATACTTAAGATAAGTTGTGTTGCGTTAAGCAAAATTTCGTTAGGTTATGTTAAGTTAGATTTATTTGTAGGTTAAGATCGAGTTAACCTATTAAATATAGCACACATTTAAGACTGAGAACCGTACACTTACATAGCTACACGTGTGGTTGAATTTCATTCGGCTAGGTTAGGTTAGGTCAGGTTTTTTTAGGTTAGAATAGGTTAAACCTCTATGTAGGTTAAGTCGAAGCTGAATGAAACGGTACCGCAAACACAACGGGACAACACAATGAGTTTAATTGCGTTACGTGAAGTTCAGTTAGGTTAGTTTAGGTTAGGCTAGGTTAGGTTTTTTTAGGTTAGGATAGGTTAGACCTGTTTGCAAGTTCAGCCCAAGCTAATTCAAACGATACCGCAAAAACAACGGGACAACACAATCAGTTTAATTGTGTTTGGTGAGGTTAGGTTAGGTTAGGTTAGGCTAGGTTAGATTTATTTTTAGGTTAGGCTCGAGATGACCCATTCGATGTAGTACACATTTGCTACTGCGAAAATATGCATCCAGAGCTTTACGTGTAGTTCAATAAATTTCTGTTAATTCAGGTTAGATGAGGTCAGGTTCTGTTGGGTAAAGTTATGTTAAATAAGTTCATATCATGCAAGGGTTGATTCTTCACAGTTGCATGATTTTTCGTAATTTTTTGAGGTTATGGCTAAACCATGACGTGATGGGTGATTTTTGATACCGAATTTGAGTTCAGCGTCCCAAAATCCATAGGAATACGTGTGTCTTGTTACCAGATCCGCACACTTTTTTTTGTGTGGCTGTGTAATTAACTATTGAGGATTTTTATTCAATATTTTTTTTTACTCACCAATATCTTGCTCAAAATCTTTTGCTTCATACCTTTGCAGCCACATTTCAGATTTGTCAGTAAAATTATTTAACTTTGCAGCCATATTACCCAACTCAACATATCTAGGATAGAGTGGCTTGATTTTTTGTCCAATGACATTTCGCCATTGTTTCCAAATATCCAAGAGAAGTTCAGGATCACGACTTTGGGCCATGAGTGTTTCTATTTCTGGTTGCAGAGATAAAGTACAATTCTTCGGATTTTTTGGATCACATAATTTTGCGGTGGAATAATTTTCTGTCATCTGATTCCTAATATCAGCATACTCCTTGAATTCCTATATATTATATAAAAACAAATTTAATTGTTTCATTGGCATAATCCGTGGCTATATATCATAAAGATCAAGTTAATGTCAGATAATCAGTAAACTTATTTATAAAAATTACAGAATGTTTAAAAATAACCTTCTCTGGCAACGAATATTCGTCAATGTTGCTGTACAGATAGAACTGTCTCTTGACATTTTCATCTTTTAATTCCCTCCACGGAAAAGACTTAACCTTTTCCCACAATATTTTATTGAATCCTGAAGCCTCGTTAGAGACTTCAAGTTTGACTGCTGAATTTGCATCCGTGATATTAGTATCATAATTCCAGTCTGCTTGAAATTGTTTATTGATCCATTCACCGTCCTCTTTATTGGCTGTGGCTAGAAATTCTTTGGCTTTCTTCAGAAGTTCATTTGGATTATTGTTAGTTGCAGCTTTAGAGTTTTTATGTTCCTGTGTAAAACCTGCTGTCGCAAGAATTGCTATTGCGAGTAGACTAGAAAAAGAAAATTGAAAATAGTTTATTAGATGCTAATTTAATGGGGAGAAGTTCGCCGTGAACTATGAGGCATTTCCTATCTTATAGTGAGTTCGACGGATGAGCTAGTACAGTTGATCTCTATTATACCGACTACTGGAGATAATTTTTTGCGGATTTGGAATACTTCAGTTCAATGCTACGATAATAATCGAATGCTTCTAAATACATTCTTAGGAAAACATTTCGGACTCAGCGGATCTTAAGTAATTCATCAACGACGCCTATAAGATTATTGGATGCTCAGGAGCAATGGACAGAACAACGGATCATTGGGGTGATCTACTGGTATACGTGCATGGGAAAGATGAGAATAGTTCAGATACGGGTAATAACCACCTTCGCTACATTGATGGAATTCCTCATCTGCAGGGTTAGCACTCTGGAATGACTGGATGATTGAAGATTACCTGTATCTTCTGCAATGAAGGATAAGTCTGCAAGATTTAATAACGGTAAACGAGGTCTACAGACACAAGCTCACAATGCTTCCTTGGTGAACCGAATGGAGCCTCTTCAAAGTACCCGTAAAGACCCCCTTGGGTCCCCATTCGGTTCCTTTTTAAAAAACAGCAAAATCAAATTTTAAATTGTTGAAATTCGGATTCTACTTTAAAATCTGCATTAGAAACTCACGAAGTAATCGAATTGCTTTCTCTTCCAGCGTTAAAAAATTTTTAAAATAAAATACCTGTCATATACATGGGCTGAAGGCGCCTTCAAGTGCACTTTCTGTTAGTAACAGTTAATAAGCGATCCGTCGGTAACATTAAGAATTTTGTCTGGATGCTAGCGCCACACAGAGGAAACTTCGGACAACAACGCTGCGATGCAAGTGAAAGAAAATTTTATTTTTAAACTTTGCGCGCAACATACTGCTTGAGCTATTATGGATGCACTTGAAGCAGAAATTAATGACATTTTTTTACATTTTTAACGCTGCAAAAAAAAGTATTGCGATTACTCCGTGAGTTTCTAATAGAAACTTTAACGTAGAATCCGAATTTGAATAGTTTAAAAGTTGATCTTGCTGTTTTTTTGAGTTTAAAAAAAAAAGTAAACGAATGGGGACCCAATGTGGTCTTTACGGGTACTTTGTAGAGGCTTCATTCGTTCCTTCGGTCCGCCAGGGTTCTAATGGAGAAGGGGGTTGCGCACTCTGTTTTGCTAAGCATCAAGTCTTATATTGCTCTCAGAATAGAACAAAAACTGTGGATCAGCGTCGGTAGCTGGTGAAGAAACATAGTTTATGTTTTATCTGTCTCAGAGGACATTGAGTGAGGGCCGGTCTAGAATAAGATTCGTGAGCGCCGTGATTCTAACTATATGCGTATTTGACGGCATACTCACGTTGTGAGCAATGGTCGCAGCAAGACAACGAAAAATGTGAAACGGAAAAACTGCTCGTATAGTTGGTAACAACGTTCCCATGACGTCAAATACGTATATACGTTTTAACGTCGAGGACTGTCCCTCAAGGACTGCTCTTCCAAAAATGATGTCAGAAATGCGATGAAAATCACCACAATTTGCTCATGTATCCTTAACTGAAACAACTGCTGGAATAGCTATTCCACCAGCAGTCACTAATCCTACCATTCTTATATCCTTTCCTTATATCCTTATATTCTTATGTCCTTTCTTTTTCTAAGGCTGGCTCTACACTTCCAGATCTAGCGATTTCTCACCTCATCTAACCTAGTTCATGAAGTTCATGACCAGATAATTCTGTGCTACTGGCTACTGCTCTTATCATAACAGAAGAGATTGTTGGAAGCTGCCATGTGTTCCGTACTCTCTTGGACTAATGAGCTTGATCATCATTTGTCTCTGATGCACATGTAAGGAGATTTAAGCTGTGAAAGTATCAGGCCATCATCCCCATAATAGAAATCAGAGAGCAATGGGATAGAGCTACCAGAGGCTTAGTGTTGCTGAGAGTGATATATCTAACATATGTCAACGTGAGTTCCCGTGTACGTGCAATAGTTTTTTCTAGGGTCACGTCATATATGACACCGAATGGCATATATATGATTAACTGGAACCATCTAAAACAATTAACCCTGGCAGATCTATTAGTTGATTAGGCTAGACTAATTGAAATAATCTCGGTTTCAGAAATCTATTCCCGCGTCATCAAAGAGGGGATATAGAAAGGCCCTCCTGGTACTCCCACTGCCCAATGTACCTCCTTGGTTTGGATAGTATCGGGAATTTTTGGAGTCCCCGACGACAGTGATATAACTACAAGGTACAGTCGACATACAATTGTTCGATTTGTTTTGTCAATTCTTTATTCCGGAAGATATACCGGAAAAGGTGCACAGATGAAACTCAGAGGAAGAAGAGTGTAAGAGGCATTTCCTCTCTACCCATCAAAGAGCGGAGAACGGGCGCTATATTGTGCACCTCCCGCTTAAGGATCGACTTATAGCCGCGGGAAATTCTCGCTCATCAGCTTATCGAACATGATGAGTATGGACAGAAGATTATGAAGAGATCCTACGCTGCGAACAGAATATTGAAAAGGGCATACATGAGTATGCCCTGTAGGTCCAGATGGACCTGGTCATCAATCCTAAGAATCGTCGACCTGATCAAGGACAGTATGTGCCACATCACTGTGTGATTATAGAGAAAAGTCAAGTACAAGGGTACGGATTATTTTCACTGGTTTCCAGAAAACCGAAGTAGGATTGTCTCTGAATGACTTGCTAAATTTAGGACCCATACTCTCATATCTGGTTGCACTCTGGGGATTAGGTGTTCCATAACATTCTTTGAAGGCCAAATTCTCAAGAGGAGTTTCAAACCTATTGTTTGAGGACAATGACTTTCGGTCTAACATCTTTACCATATCTGGTTATCCGTACCCTACATCATCTGTCAGAAGATGAGAGTGCGTGGCAGCATCCCTTTAGCTAGGAAAATCTTGATGAAGGAAATCTATGTGGAGGATGTTTGATCTGAAGCAGATGGCATTCTAAGAGCTAGTAAACATACGAGGAAAATTAGATAACCTTCTGCAGACGGGCGGATTCGTACTGAAGAAGTATCTCACAAATCAAGAAGAGGCACTCAGAGGAGGTACTTTCGAATTTCGTAAAATATCGATTTCCTTTGAATTTGAACAGGAACCTGGCCTCCGAACATTAGGAATTCTATGGCAACCGATTTCAGATCTCAGGTTTCAAGTTCAAACCTTGTCGGGGACAGGAGCCAAGATAGATTCGGTTAAATCACCATTAGTTGATTGTGCGACATGATGAGGAAGTTTTAAACAGAAACTTGCGATGCTATCATCTATGGACATACCCAGATGCCTGGCGCATTCATCGAAGACGGTAGATTGTTAGATACACGGGTTTGTAGATGCAACTCTAATATTCGGAGAAATGACATCGCTATTAACCCAAGTGGAAGCTTATCTCAATTCTCGGCCAATGTAGCTATATTTTTTTCGAGAATTCTTTTCTAATCTACACGCTTCACCACTCGGTTTTGTATAACTTTCTGTTACTTTGTTGCAAGTGAATTCTTTGTGAGCTATTCAAACGAGAAGTAGAATCTATCTTAAACAAAGAGCTACAAATTTGTTATGAATAATTTTTTGATAGCAACCGTAGTACTTGTTTCATTCGCAAAAAATAGCATTGAAAATAAAAAATAGAATTTCTGAAAAAACATAGAAGAGACAAAAAGAATGAAAGGACAAACATTATTGAACTAAAAAACATCTACAAATTTGTTTATAGGCTATTGTTATTAAAACACATGTAAAAAAATATGCCCACTAAACTGACACATTCTCATCGTGCGCGGCTAGCTTCGCTCGAAAATTTAAGCGCGCCTAGGACGCGCGACTGTTGGTTCACTGGCTCGATGATGTATCTATCTCGCGCCTCGCGCTCGGCCTTTGTATTTTTCCCACATTCGTGCACAGACCGTTAGAAGTCAAAGGTCAAAGCATCGACAAATGTAATTTGGTGATGCGAATTCTCTTTTCTCAAAGCTCTCTCGGCTGTAACGAACACATTCTCATCACGTTCTCGTGCTTTGCACTCAAATTTGGCCAAAGTGTTAACTTTTCTACATAATGTTCAGCACTTTGTTATCAAATTTATATTATAGTTATGCATGTACCTCAGCCTGGGATGGCTCATTCATATATTAGAAAATTAAGCACAAATTTTATTTATTATCAATACTTCCATATTTTTTCGTATTTATATTTCAATTCATAATATGCATTGATATTGAATCAACGTTTTTTTATTACCTTGTTTGTATCATTTTTCAATTTTTCTATTTTTTATCTTGTTTTTACGATTAAAAGAAAATTGACTCGTTTTATTTTAAAATTATTCATACATTCAAACAAAATCTACGCGTCCCATCGAAAAATTATTCATGACAAATTTTTAGCTCTTTTTTGAATGAACAATTTTAGACTATCCCTTTCTTTATAGTTTCTTTTGTCAGTCCAAAAATGTAATTTTAAATCTTGCTTTTTTACGAAAACATGTATTTTTATGTACTATAAATAGCCGTAAATAAAATTTCTACATGTTACCGTGTTTACAGAATACAATATCGACAATGACAACGGCGACAGGCAGACACCGACGTTAAAACTATTTTTTCTTACTTAGAGGGCCTGCAAACTTTGACATTTTATGGAATCCGCGAAAGTCATTTTTTGCATAAAATCAATACCTTCTCATTATAATGAGAATATAAGAATTCACTGTTTGGAAATAGCACACAAGCTTTAGTAACATTTTATTCAACACAATTTGTCGCCTAAATTGTTTACAAATTTGCTTACAACCACTTTAAGCTAGCATGCGTATTTTTATTTTAAGTAGTAAAAAATAACATTCGAAATAAACAAACTAACTTGATTGAAAAACGACACAAGTTGCAATAAAATGTATGTTCTACTTATTTTACAATATCTGCAGAGTCACATTGTGTACAAAGTAGAGTGCGAGGCATCAATTACGTGATGGGAATATGTTCGTTAAAGCCAAAGAAGATTAGCAAAAGAGAATTCACAATCACCAAATTACATTTTTCGATGCTTAACCTAAGCATTTAAAAAGTCTGCGCACAAGTTAGGGGAAAATACAAAGGACGAGCGCAAAGCGCGAGAACCAACAGTCGCGCGCCTTAAGCGCTGTAAAACTTTCTGGCGCAGCGAGCCGCGCACGATGAGTATGTACTCACGCAGTGGCAAATTTTTAAATCTCATTTTCAGAAAATCGTACAATGAATCTTAAGTAAATTATTTAAACAATTCGATGATAATTTTAACAAAAGATGTTATTTTTATCTATAAGAAATGGCCGCATGAATTAACGAAAAAAATGCGTTAGAAAACTTTTATTTTAGAACAAAATTGTTAAAATAATATAACATTATTTATGCAAATACGAATTTTCTACATAATGAAGTAGAAATATTTAAGTGACGTACATATTTAATAAAAAGTGACAAAGGTAACCGAATTAAAAAAAAAACAGTTTTCTACCTATCATTAAGAAAAAGTTATAAAGTAAATAATAATTAATTGTTTCAACAATTTATAAATTGTTTAATTAAATACAAATTAGTTTGATAAAGTCTAAAAATTATTTCACCTGATTCATAAAAATAATTTATGGTAGAAAAAGGAAAAGTATGGCTTATATATGTCACTTTTGCAGAAAGTGGTCAATTTAATTTTTTGTGCCATATTTTTGCTCGGTACAAGCTAAGTTTAAAACAAGAAATGACAACCTAATTCTTCTAAAAACAAAATTTTTCCGATGTGAATTTTATGGCGTTTTACGGATCTTTGCGGCGCGTTTTAATATCAACCGATTTAGCTCAAAATTTCACATTCGACCACATGAATCCTACAAAATTGCACACAAAAAGTCTTTTTGCTTGCAACATTGCCATATAAATAGTGTGCATACCTGTACGAATTTTCACTATAAATTATTATGCAATTTTAAACAAAAATTATACGAAACTTACGTTCGCAACATTACGGTAGTTCTGTCTTAACTTTAAGAATCAATTTCTTTTATATTACTATAACACATGTACTTTGCGTTAGGCGAGCATAAAGCTAATACAAAATATTATCTATACTGCAAAATGTATTGCGAGTAACAAAATAAGCAAAACTGAACTTACAATCAGCGATGATTTCATAGTTTTATCATTTTTCAGAACTTCAGGAAAATATATAGCACTGAATTTAACAAAAACAAAGCTTCTAATGTGCGAGAAGGATTAATTTATTTTATTGAACCTAGATAATTTACACGTTATTGGATCGGAATATTTTTATACTTATGGAGTGGGCTCTCAAACTCGATTTTCGAGCAGTGTGAAGAACCGATCCACAGTCATAAAAAGTGACTTAATCATAAGGATTGTTAAAAAACTGTTGCGTATGGCTCAGGGAAGATCTCTCCGAATTTTTATGGTGAGGGAAATAGAAAGATCTTCTCATAGTTATAAAATATACTATATTTAAATATCCTTTCAAAAATATTTTAACTGCAGTTGACTCGCTAGACTGAAAATAAAGATATCAGCAAAGAAATAAATAAATGTTATTTTCCAGAAGTTTTCTTACGGATGAAGAACTAAAATACGAAATTGTAAAATCCAAAAACAATAAACATAGAAATTTCGAGTATTTTTAAATGAAACCTTTTTAGAAAACGAATAAAGAATTGTCCCCTCCCTATCGTAGATATATTCAAAATCACGAAAGACGACGTATATGATTATTTTAAGGCATGAAGGTTTTTTTTCTGTCAGATCTAAATTGTCAGAAAATATAGTTCAAAACAACTAAAATTCTATCTGCACAGCGGTAATTCTATTTAAATCCATAAATTGTATCCTGCCTAATTATCCTTGAAACAAAAAAATGACATAAATCTCAATTTTGTACGTGTTGTGTTTGAATTCGTAATAGAGTATAATAAGATCATATGAAGAAGCTCAATGATACAATAATTTATATCGATTTTCAATAACATAAAAGGATCCAAAAGTATATATTATTTTTCCTGACAAAATGTACTGCGGGTATCTAAATAGGTGAAAAATCTTTCTGCATAAAGTTAAAAAACGATTATATGATATATTTAAATTTCAGGATGATGACAGCCATGTAAAAAAGTCTATAGTGTTATTTATTATATAAGTATTAATATTAAACAAATTTGGTAGAAAGTTATATAAAACGTACGCTCGCAACATCATGGCAGTTCTCTGACTCAACATCAAGGAATCACTGTATTTTTAAGGTGACTAACTGCAATTTTTATATACTTTTCCCCACCCCAACATATATATGTATGTATGAACGAATGTCAGGCGAGCACAATGTCAATACAAAATATTATCTTCATTACAATTTTTACTGCTATTAGCAGAATACTGCGTTGAAACACAAGCTTATAATGTGAACATTGGAAGTTTAAAAAAATGATTAAGCAAAATACTTGACAAAATTATGATAGCAGTTTCCATATAAATTTCGCGAAATGTCATTCTAACTGAAGCTGATTAATAAATCAAAGAGTCAATACATTTATTACTTGGAAATTTTTTCGAACGGATAAAAGGATAGTAATACTTTTAGATACGCATTTTTTCTTCTAAAATAATAATATATAAAGACGAAGCATATATATGCACATAAGTTATAATTAAAGTATCAAATCGTACAATATATTGAAAATTAAAAAAGAAAAATATTCCTGATAACTTAAATTCAGAGCTAAATGTACTTTATTGGACAATAAATCTAGAGGAAACTTGACAACAATAACAATTTTGATATTAAGAGTTTTCTGAACAACCTCCCGTGTGGAAATTTATCATGGCGCTAGCTGGACCCAAAGTAGGAGAAACTTTGCCCAAAATTGGGGATTTAGTCAGGACCAAACCACAAATAAAATGCCGAGCCCGGCCAGAGCCTAACTTACCGACTCAGTGGACTTATATTTTTCACAAACAGCGCCTGCCAAATTAACAATTAGCAAGTATACGGAGAGGAATAAAAATAGCAATTAATGCAAACATAATTTTTACTTTATAATAAGAATAAATTAATTTGAAATGATTTTATGTGAAAGAAACTAAAATTTCAACATATAAGAGAATAATATAAGATATCTTAATAAATTCTATTTTACTCTGACTTGAAAAATATAAGTAAAAGTATAACGCAATTGCAATAAGAATAATTGAAGATTTTTTAACCTGCAAATGAATTCAGACTTTCTAGCCTATATTCGGATGCAGTTTATAAAACTTATTTCGAGCAAAACTCCAAACTATTTCTATAAAAATATCAAATAATCACTAAAGTTTCACAAAATTGCACGTGTTCAAATTGATTCATATCGCCAATTCTACTTTTCATCAACAAAATTATTGAGAAGATCGAATTTATTTTAGAGCAAGAGGAGGTTTTCTTGAAACTTACTGTCATATTGTATAAAAACTTATTCTAATGATTTGCGGATATGAATTATATATCAAATGAGGACAATATGTTCTACCGTACAAATTTGCGATAAAATCAAAATAAAGAATTTCAAATTATCTCTACAATCAAAACTAGCATATCCCGTTTGCCAAATGTCGCAAACCTGAGCTCCTCATACACATTTGGGAATTCGGCGAGAGAATATTGGGAAAATGAAGCATTTCTATCCTAGATATGTTATTTTGGATGATAAACCTAAAGCTTTATACTTTATAAAACTTCACTGATAGATCTATAAATTCATTTCTACAGTATAAACTAACAAATTTCCAGGAAGATATTGGCGAGCAGAGAAAGCGACTCATGAATAAAAAGACTTAATTTTTAATTAATTAATAATAGCTATTGTAAATCAAAGTTCAGTTTCAGAGAATTCCAGTTCCTTTACTCATGTTAGTGAAATGTGGGCTGCATCTTGAGAAGTCGTGACTGACTTTATTCTTTCTTTCCCTAGAAAAAGTTACCAGATCCTTCCGCAACTCTGGTTGCACAAAGCGTAGAAAATTCCAATATTCCACAAGAAATTTTTAATTAGAAATGAAAAATCAAAAAGTATATCGCAGTAGACTGAACTACTATGAGTTGCATCAATCCTGGCTCCTATAAACATTATTGAAAATCTCAAAAACAAGCAAATTCCACTCAGCAATACCTTGCTGGAAATCTTCTCAATCAGAATATTACATCCACAATGCAGATAAATCAGTATAGTTATTCAACTTGGAACCTATATTACCCAATTTAACGTAACAAGGATATAAATGGTTTACTTCCTTCCTGTATCTTTTTGCCATTCTTCCCAAATGTACATACAAGAGAAGTTTAGGTTTAGAATTTCAGTAAAAATAAGACATTCAGTTAAAAACACAAATATTATAATGTGCTGAATAAAAACAAAGTATTATTTCAGGGCTAGTTTCAGGTGTTACAATAAGACTCAGAAAAAACAGTCTTGAGTGGTACTAAAATAGGACCACTTGTGGGATCCCAAAATCGTTTTTTTTTTCATTAAAAATAACAGCCTGAAGTTATCCTATTCTAAAATAGGACACGAATAGAATATTTAAAAAAAGAGATCTCTAGTTTTTACAGTGTGGATATTTGAATAATTTGCATTTATAATCATTTGTACACCAAATTAGTTTGCGATCAAACCTGGAATTTTTTCAATAATAAAACTGGAGAAACTGGAGCAGTCATGGAATTTTTATACCCGACTTCTGTATCTCTCCTGTACCTACGCGGAGAAAAAGATATCGCACAATGATATCGCAAAACCTCTGTATTGAAATAAAGCGCAATATGATAACGTACAAGCAGTTTCCGGAGCTTTGACAAAGAAAGGCTATCGAACAGGTCAAGAGAAGAAATAAAGTTATTATTTATGGTTTGCCCGATACCATTGAGGATAAAAAAATCTTTCTATTTAATACCATTCAGTTTCTCCTAAAAGATAAATTATTATTTGCAATTGACGCCACATAAACCAACTTCCACTTAGTTTCACAGGAAGATTTGTTAAAAGCATTATAATTTAAAAGCGAACTAAACTGAAGGGGACTAATATATACATAAGTAACAACCTGGCCAAGAAAAGCCAAATAATTTACAGCAGGTTCCATACAACCAGAAACCTGCTAAAATCGTCTGGAATCCAGGTGCACCTGAGGGGCGGTACAATATGAGTCAATAGAACATTTTGTACCCCTGATCATTATGAATCCATGAAACCAAAAGAACTCATCACAGAAAATCGCCGATCCGCCAAAGTACACCAAAATCGATGTTCAATTAAGTTGCAACAAATTTGAGCCACCCAGATTTATTATGAGAATCTAGGGGAAGAGCATAATTTAGAGACTGTTTTTCCTATCCAGAGTAACGCAGGCGCTCTCAACTCTAATAGGTGGAAATGAAGAATTATGATTATTATTTCAGGCATAGTACAATTTGCGGCCAACTGATGGCGCTGCGCGTCGGCAAATGTAACGAGCGACTATCACGGTTGCGTCTCGCTCGATCTTGTTTGATTAAATTAATCGAATCTTTTATGCGGAAACTTTCGAATAAGTTCGCGGAGAAATTTACAACGATTTTACGACGGAAAATTTTGGACTTCTTCAAAATACAAAGTTCTGACGTACAGAGCTAATAGTTTATTTTCCCTCGAAAATAACACCATTCCTGAGTTCTGAAGTATTAAAAATTTGCACTTAATTTTTGATACAATTCACATAAAATATCCATTCTTTTTGCACTTTCCTCAACTCATTAGACTTATTTTAATTTTATAAATTAATCTCAAACTTGTAGTGTGAATATTTTTCCAGATAAAAGAGCGTTTTATTTCACCCGCCTATTCCGTCGCGCCGCACCTTCCCCTATTATAAGTTGTATCTGCGAAATTTCCCCACAAGAGCGGCGCTGCATGCGGCATGATTTAAAAATGCATTATACTATTAGATAAATATTCCATAATTTAAAATAATTAACTAGGCTCTACGAGCCGTCAACAGCGGTTTATTCATTCATTGTAAATTTAGTTTTATGACTTTTTTTTTGAGTCCTTGAACTTTATTTGTACTAGCATTAAGGAAGAAGAACTAAGTCTGGATGGTAGGGTAAAAATGAATTAGTTTAGAGAAAATAGGTCCCTAAAGTGGTCAGGCTTAACAGATTTCGCAGGAACAGCTATTTTGACAATTTACTTAGGTTCGGTTAAGCACGTTCAGGAAACTTGTTAATTTATGAGTGTGAAACTCTCTTTCGCTTTCGATATCCATAAAAATACCAGAATTAACTGGAAACATTCGGGTATCTTCGGGGAGGGTCCTTTTCCAATCGTGTAACTTCGGAAAGTGGACCCACACCGACGGGGCTGAAACTGAGAGTGGGGATGCTTGAGGTTGGGGTGACGGTGTATGTGAAGTGCGATTGAACGAAGACTACGGCAGATTATACTCTACTCGAAAACTGTTTTCAGCTTCCCTCGTTGAGCTGTAGATTTTGTACTCGGTACTTACTTTGGAGTAGAGTTCGCGTCCTTAATTTTGTGAATTCAGACTTAGTTGTGGGATAGTTTTTATTAATAAATCCTTTGGTTATTTCTATCTGTTAATCATATTTTATTTTATTTGACATTTCAATTTCCCGGTTTCTTTTTAGGATTAACACTAACCGAACTCTGCCAATCAGATAAAGTCTGCGTCTTCGACATGCTGATGTACTGCTGTTCATAGTGATACAAAATTCAATTGATTTATTTTAATTACTTTTTCATAAAACGAAAAATTACCAGAGTTACAGCATTTACAAAATTCCAAAACACATACGAAAATGACCATATTAAGCTAAATAACGTACGTTATGAAAAAAGTCAGAAAAAGAAAAATTTTGCTTTTAAATGCCCTACAATATTATCATAAGAACTTTTTAAATTTTCTTGAAAAATCGAAAATTCTAATTTTAGCAGCATAAAAAATCATGGAAAATCAAAACGTTACATTTTTTGGCCAAACTATACAAAATACGGCAAAGCTGAATTGACCAAAATTGAGGAGTTCTGGACAAGAAGGCGACAGGTGCTCGAGAACGAGTAAAAGGATTGTCCAGACTGTGACGTCAGGTATCAAAAGTGAAATTCAATATTTGAAAAAACCAAAAATATAGTTAGATAGCTCTTGAAAAATGAACCTGAGTCTCCATTTACAGTTTTTCTCTCGGGCTGCAAATTTTCCAGTATATAAATAAAAACTGACTTTTTTAAATTGAAAAAACCATGTTTTTTCACATTCAACTCGCCGTAAGTAATTCGTTTATCAACTAATTAACGAATTTCTTTTTGAGTTTTATTCGTGACACTCTAGCGGAGGCTACAGTGTCCAAAAAGGGTCAAAAGTTAATTTCTAATGTTTTTTATTTAATCCGAATGAAAAACACGATTTTAAAATTTCACATTAAAAAGTCTGGACAATCCTCTTACTCGTTCTCGAGCGCCTGTCGCCTTCTTGTCCAGAACTCCTCAATTGTGCATTTGAAAAAGATCCATGAATTTGTTATAAATCACTTTTTGATAGGATGCGTATTTTTCGCTTTAATCGTGAAAAACGTCATTAAAGGCCAAACAAAAATCTGCTTGCTGCTTGGACACATTCTCATCACAACGCTTGCTTTTAAATTTCTGTTTCTTTTCTTACTGTTTTACGATTAAAACAAAAAACATACTGCCTGGTTCCTAGCCCTTCACGGTCATTATACCTCCCACCGGGCTTGGAAGACCTTATCCTTCCCAAAAATAAAATATAGTATAAAAATGAATATAAACTTTTTATTCGCCAATATTCATATAGCTTAGTGAGTAATGAGTAGTTAAAAATTATTAAGAAAATAAAGTTAATTAAAAAAAAATTGTGTTCAAAATGTGCCATATTTCATTCTTTGTTGAATGAAATAATAAGAATTAGGACATTTTCAATGGACAATTATCAAATTGTACAACTCGAAGCAGAATTTACAATCTTCAAAATAAAAAGGAAAGGATTTCGGCGGCCGTCGTTTTTCTTTATTCTTTATGAATTTTCATTCAAAATTATCCAAATTTTTCCTCCTTTTTAAAGCATTAATTTGAGGTTTCATTTGCAGGCAAATTTGATACACTTTATAAATTAAAAATTAAATTGAAATTGGAAATTAAATGTATTGAAAATTCGAGTATAAAGGTTCAGACCCCTGGCGTGAACGACGGCGAGACGTAATTTACCGAGGTCGTAACCCTTCGCTCGATTACTGGAAAACGAAGAAAAAAATGACAGAAAAACTTGGTGGCAGTCATAAATTTGTCGTGGCAGTCAGCACCTGCTTGAAGTGGCGAGCTCTGCCCTACAAGATTATCATAACAACTTTTTGAATTTTCTTGAAAAATCGAAAATATAAATTTTGACAGCATAACAAATAATGGAAAATCCAAAAATCAAATTTTTTCATTTAACTTTTAAAAAGTCTGTACACAAAGACCGAGCGCGAGAACCAGCATTCCCGCGCTCAAGGCGCGCTCAAACTTGCGAGCGGAACGAGCCGCGCGGTCAGTGCGCAATGAGAATGTGTCCCGCAAAGCCAGCAGGCTTTTTTGTTTAATTTTCTAAAATCCTACTTGCTTGTTTTGGTTGGAAAGAAATAGTTTTAAAAATAAATAAGTGTATTAATATAGTTAAATTTATTTTATAGTTGAAGCTTAATTCCTAAAATTCTGTTTATTACGAAATATTTTTCCATCTTCTTGAAGAAAAAAGCAGCCTAACTTTGCGACACGTAATTAGACTTCAAATTAATACATGTTAAAAATATATGTATACTATTACATTTTACAATTGGTAGTGAATATAATTTTTTGTTATATTTAAAAATTTTTACTAATGTATATATTATTAAAGTTATATGCTTTTCATGTCAAGCACAGAACAAAAGTTTAGTTGCATTTGTATGAAGCTGACAAAACCACAACAGAAAATAGTTCTTCTTAGAAGCTTAAGCTTTTTTTCTTTCTATTGAGATATTTTTAGTCTTATGGGGATAACATAAAAAATATTTTGTTCAGTTCATCAAGAAATTCCTACTGCTTATCCACTGTATACATTTTACGTAATTTCATGTGTTCTATTTCTATTTTCTATGAATTGATTTATGGAACATATGCATTTTGTGTCCTAAAATCATTTCAAAACCATTGTGTTTTACGTCATATTGTACAAAAAGTTAATTATTTTAAATTATGGAATATTTATCTAATAGTATAATGCATTTTTAAATCATGCCGCATGCAGCGCCGCTCTTGTGGGGAAATTTCGCAGATACAGCCTATAATAGGGGAAGGTGGGGCGCGACGGAATAGGCGGGTGAAATAAAACGCTCCTTTATCTGGAAAAATATTCACACTACAAATTTGAGATTAATTTATAAAATTAAAATAAGTATAATGAGTTGAGGAAAGTGCAAAAAGAATTGATATTTTATGTGAATTGTATCAAAAATTAAGTGCAAATTGTTAATACTTCAGAACTCAGGAATGGTGTTATTTTCGAGAGAAAATAAACTACTAATAATGTTTTTATTCTCTTTTCCCTTACAAGAGTTTCAAAAAATAAAGTTTAAATTTTCTGTTCTTGAAATTAAATTAAATTATAAATTATTTAGAAAAGAATATAGCGGATTTGAAATAAAATAGTCGTTGGGGGGCGAGATGCAACAAGCTGAATAGGGCGGAATAGATCACCGGAACATCCGCTAGTCGAGTTATTTGCTAAATATTTCTAAGAAATAAAAAGTGATAAAGTACGTGATTTAAGTTATTAAAATGCGAAATTATAAAAGAAATACTGGTAGACATAACTGGCCTAAGGAAAGTTTGAAAAGGGCAATGGAAAGCATAAGAAACGGTGAGTTAAATTACCGCCAAGTTGAAAGTAAATACAAATATGCGGCATCAACACTGTGTCCCAAGCTTGCTAAATATGTGCAAAATAATAGAATAGAAACGGTTTATCGAAGGATGTTTAATTTTCTTTTCGTTAATTCTTTATGTACGAAAAACTTAAGTTCCTGTTTGTGCTATATTTAAAAAATAATAACAACTGCCAAACAAATAAATGATGTATTCAAATTGAGTTTTTTCATCCTTTTATCTACATAGCTTTCAAGTAATATGGATATTTTTCTTTAAATTTGATTTTTATATTCATTTTTATTATTTTAAATTCCATTAATGTCTTTTATCCTTCCTCTGCCTTAATTCTTTAGGTTATGTTCTGGCTGAAGTACGTATTTTAACATTATATCTCTCCGAGTTTGTGTTCCATGGCATAAATTTTAATCTGTTGCTTACTTTTGAATAATTCTTCAAATTATTTACAAATTAAAATTGATATTCCAATTGTTCCATACCGCCCCAGTATGCGTTCTGTTTTATCCGCTGCGTGTTCCATAGCGCCCCACCTAACATACAGTGCTTGATACTTAAAGTATGAAAAATTACTTCACTTCATTTACAAAAACATATGTGCAACTTGTAAATGATAAATTGGAGAAAATTTGAACTAATAATTGTTTCTACAAGTTCTTACAGGTTACAGCCTAATTAACGTCAAAGATTTTGTGCACCGTCTCCCCCCACCTTCCCCTACCTGAGGAAACGAAATTTTTTTCAGTCGGATATAGCTGGTCCGGAAGGAGTTCATTTTTATCCCCGAAGTGATAGTACTATTTAAATATATTTTCACCTGCTTAAATGTCCTTAAAATTCTAAAAAAAATCCCAGTTTGTACTACCTTCTCAGATTTGTTCTAATATGAGGCTTTCAAATGTATGATTTAGATAAGGGAAACAACTACCGAGGGGGAACCACTTTGTCGACAAAACAAATTATTTTTTCTAACCGGAAACTAAAATATTTTATTTTTTTGATATAAATTATTATATCAATCTCGGTGAAGCTTCGGAATCATTAAGATTAAGTGAACGTGCAAAATAATATAAATACAAAGAATATTATTTTGGGTTCCGGACAATATGATTCGCCACGGTAATTTGTTTTTTAAACCTTATATATGTTAAAAGAAACATTATTTCAATAGCGTAGAATAAGAATAAATGTCGACATCAATTAGAAAATTTGTTTTGGCTGGTTCTAGTTTAGGAGATATCTATGCTTACCTAAGTCAGCATTAATATGTTTTATTTTCGGGTATACTGAATCTATTGGCACTATTCTTATCTTCAAAAGCATCTGTGAGTGGGTATACGAGGGTGGATTGATAAGTTTCCGGCCTGACCAAGGGATGGCGCCACTAGGCCTACCTTGAGGTGGCGTTCTATAGTACCATCCTTAGATAGCTTGTA
>NC_046664.1:71527242-71529440 GCF_010883055.1 Belonocnema kinseyi | reverse complement strand
GAGGAGCTTGACGAATCATTCTATAGAGATGGCATTACTAGACTAGAACACCGCTATGAGAAATGTATCAGCCTTGGAGGAGATTATGTTGAGAAATAAAATTAAAAAATTCTTAAAAACGTTGTTTTTCTTGGTCAGGCCGGAAACTTATCAATCAACCCTCGTATTTCATCTTTGAAGAAAAAGTCTAACATTTACGGTTATGGCTTTCGCCAAAATTAGATGTATCTTTCTCGAAAACTGGGTTTTCGAAGTCTCATCAACTTCCAAAATGTGCCAGCGACTTGGTTTTTAACCTGAAAGATTCATCTTGGTCTTAAGATTATTTGAAGAAGATTGATGATAAAATCATTTTTTTTATTGACTTTCAATAATATAAATGTATCCCAAAGTGATATACATCTGGATATATTTAATAATGCACATTTCTAATGTTAGAGGTAGTTTCTGTTGATTTCGCAGCATTCCGTGAATTAGTTTCTATTGTTTTCGCAGCATTCCAACAGTGCCAGTTATATAAAGTTAAATTTCGGAATCTAGGTAAGTGAAACTGTTTGTCCATACTTTTTAAAAGCGATGAATTACTTAACGCAGATAGTAAAAACGCCAAAAATATGAGATGTGTAGATTTCTAATTGATGAAAATCTCAGCATTAATTTTTTCTTCTAGTTTGTAAGCAACCTGAAATCAATATATGATGTTTTTCAATTCAAGCTAAAAACTTATTCAATTATTAAAATTCCTGTACTTTTAACAAATATTACACAATATTACAAAGAAGTTTCTATACTCAAAGAATGCTCTTAAACGCAATATTTATATTATTAACATACGTTTCCTGCTTTTTTTCCATCCAATAAATTCCTTGTTTCTTTTACTCTCAGCAGTAAGCCAATCCTCAAGTGGTTTGAAATAATCCAAGATACCAGAACTGCTCAGTTTCGCTTCACCTGTTAATAGTTTCATTGCATCCAGCCATGGTTTAGAGCCACTCATCTTCATCACAGATCTAAAGTTTAATTCTTTCATCATAGTATAATGTTCGAATCATCGAAACAACGAGAAAAAATATTTAGAGGACAGAATGCTACAAAGCAAAGTTATATTTTCCATGCATTTGTTTCACAGCACTATCAAAGAAGGTAATCTTACCTAAATTTTCAATTCATTCATATATTTTACATCCATAAATAAAAAACTCAACTTTTTGTTAAAGACGGATGGGTGCATTTCATAGGAGTTAGGTTAAATTGGGTTTATGAACAGATAACATTGCACTTGGACACTTTTTTATTATTCTTCTCGTGAACTATTGAACTTCAATAAATTTCCCCTTCCTGAATTTCAGAATTAATTTCAAAACAGAAATGAGAAAAAATACAAATCCCACAGAAATGCTTTCGTATACATTTTTTATTTTTAAATTAGCTATATTACAGACATATCGTTTCTTTAATACTTCTAATTCTGTCTTCATACTATTTATTAGGGATCAGAATGCGCTAATTTTCACCACTTTTTCACTTAATGCCTTTGACTATGTTTAAAATCATGTTTTCGGACAAATGTAATGATACTGAAGCAGTTCAGAATATTTGTTAAAATAAAAATAGAATGAAACATTCAGAATGAGAGGCCAATATTTATATTATGCTACTGAATGACCTCTCGTAAATTCCGAAAGAATGATATGTATCCTAATAATTCTTAATATGAAATCTCTAAACGATATTATTGATTTCGATTGTCACACTACTCGATTTCCATTGCTATATGCGTGAGACACGAGTTGTGAATGGGCTAGACAGAGTTGGAAAATATTGAAAAAATTGTCACGATTGCTCGTTCTTTGATAGCCACACGCGTGCGACAAAGGCATCCATGAGTCACCGTGAGTTAGACAGAAATGGAACGTTGCACGTGTTTTCTTGCAGTTAATGATACGGAGCTATCTTGATCTGCGTATGCTTGGATTTGAGTGATGTTCATTGGCTACGATGCGCGTCTGTACTTGATTTCTAATACGTACGCGAACTAGAGCCAATGAGCAACGCACAGTTCAAGCATGCACAAGTATTTTTGGATCACTGTGGGGATAATAATCGAATCAAATTTCGAGGTCGCTAATACTAATCAACGCTTCTCATTTACCACCACCTTTCCACCTGTACGACTGGAATCGCAATACAGGGCATCT
>NC_046664.1:71522769-71527142 GCF_010883055.1 Belonocnema kinseyi | reverse complement strand
ATTAAAATAAAAAATAGCTTTTTATGTTTTCATCTCACGTCTTTTTGATAAATTTGTTTACTGCGAGCAGTTCGCTCTTGAATTGCAAAATGTAATATTAACATCAAAACCTCAATAAGTTGCTACCACATTTTTTATCAGCAATGAAATTTTATAACAAATTCCATGCATCACAGGAATAATACTTAATGCTTATATTGAATCCAAATAATAACTAAAATATTAACTTATAACTAAAAATACACCAATGTTACACTAACTTTACTCAATATCAGAAAAGTACTATTAAACTCCTTGTACTTGACCTTCACAACAAAACAGCTGTATAAAATGTATAGGCTTCCAATGTTTTATGTGCTTTTAAATAATATATGGTTTAAGAAATGTGGGATTGAATGAATTATGTTCAGGTTTATGGATGGATCGGGTCTTCATATTTATATTTCTAACAAAAAACATAAATTTTCAACAAAATACGGGAATTTTCAAACAAATAATTCAATTTTGAACAAAAAAAATCAAGTTTCAATAAAAAACATCAAATTTTAAAGAAAAATAGAATAATTCAGTTTTTAGTATATAAAACTTAATATTCAATAAGAAAATGAAATTTTCTACAGTTTATTTTAAATTTCAACTAAAACAGGCGAATTAGACAGCAAATTGTAAAAGTTTTAACAAAAATGATGAAATTTCAATCACAAAGATTAATTTTCTATTTAAAAACATCTGTTTTAACAAATAAACAAATAATAGAATTTTCAATCCAAGTACAATAATATATAAAGTATTCAAAATAAGATAGAATCCACTTAAATTCAGGCAGGTTCTACACATTATATAGCAGAATCTTTCAGCGATTAACATTTTTTTATAGTAAATTATGCAAGACGTTTTTTCTGAAATGATACAAAAAAAATGGAATTTGGACATCTATGTTAAGAATAATAAAAACATATTAATTCTTTAACCATAAAATAATTTTTAATAGAAAAGATGAAGTTTCAACTAAAAATATCAAATTTAAAAAAAAAATAGAATAATTTAGTTTTTAGTTTATAAAAGTTAATATTCAATCCAAAAAAATGAAATTTTATACACTTTATTAAAAATTTTAATTAAAACAGATGAACTTGACACTAAATAGTAAAATTTTTGACAAAAAAGATGAATTTTTAATCACAACGATTAATTTTTAATTAGACAAAATTTGTTAAAAACAAATAATAGAATTATCAACTAAATTAATTTTCAATGCAAGAAAAATATTATAAAAAGAATGAAAAATAAAATAGAATTTACTTATAACCAGGAAGGTTCTACACATTATTTAGCAGAATCTCTCAGCGATTAAAATTCTTTTATAGTAAATTATGCAAGACGTTTTTTTCCTGAGACAAAAAAAATCGAATTTGAGCATCTATGTTAAGAATAATGAAAAACAGATTGATTTTTCACCCGTAAAATAATTTTTAACAAAAAAGATGAAGTTTTATTTAAAACAGATAAGCTTGACACCAAATAGTAAAAGTTTTGACAAAAAAGATGAATTTTCAAATAGTATTATCAACTAAATTAATTTTCAATGCAAGAGCAATATTATAAAAAGAATTAAAAATAAAATAGAATTTACTTATAACCAGGCAGGTTCTACACGTTATTTAGCAGAATCTCTCATCGATTAAAATTCGTTTATAGTAAATTACGCAAGACGTTTTTTCCGATCCGAGACAAAAAAGTCGAATTTAAGCATCTATGTTATGAATAATATAAAACAGATTAATTTTTCACACATAAAATAATTTTTAAATAAGAAGATGAAGTTTAAACAAAAAATATCAAATTTTAAACAAAAATAGAATTATAAAATAAATGATATAAAAATATAAAAAAAAATTATATAAAATATAAAAAAAATTATATAAAATATAAAATAAATTATTATAAAAATAAATAGAAAAAAATTCAGTTTGCAGTTTATAAAAGTTAATATTCGATCAAAAAATGAAATTTTTTACAGATTATTTTAAATTTTAATTAAAAGAGATGAACTTGACACCAAAGAGTAAAAGTTTTAACAAAAAAGATGATATTTCAAACACAAAGATTAATTTTCTATTTAAAAAATGGTTCTAAACAAATAATAGAATTTTCAACTTAATTAATTTTCAATGCAGGAACAATATTATCAAAATTATTCAAAATAAAATAGAATTCGCTTAAAATCAGGCAGGTTCTACACATTATTTAACAGAATCTTTCAGCGATTAAAATTGTTTTATAGTAAATTATGGAAGACATTTTTTTCCAATCTAATACAAAATAATCGAATTTGGACATCTATGCTAGGAATAATAAAAAACAGATTAATTTTTTACCCATAACATTAATTCTCTACAAAAAAAAAAACGTTTAGTTTTCAACCAACAATGATATAATTAAAATTTTCCTTAGACCTGAATTTTTGAAAAACAAAAACAATCAGGAAAATAGTTCAATCCTAAATAAAAAAGATAAGATTTTAAAAAAGAAAAATAATTTTCTACCAGAAAAACGAATTTTCAAATGAAAAAATTAATTTTCAATTAAAAATATAATTTTCCATCCTAAAATGGTTCAGTTGAATTTTTAATCAATTTTTAACAAAATAGTTGAACACTAATCAAAAAGATCAGTTTTCAAACAAATAGTGGAGTTTTCAACTAAAAAAATAAATTTTTAATTAAAAATATAAATATATAAAACCAGGAATAGGGTAATTCCTTTTTAGTTAAAATAATTAATATTTAACAACAAACAATTAAATTTCAACAAATTAATTGAAATTTTACTAAAATAGATGCATTTGATGATACATACATAGTTGAACTTTTAAGCAAACAGATGTATTTTCAACCAAGAAGATTAATTTTATATAAAAAAGACGATGTTTGAAACAAATAATTAAATCTTCAACCAACAAATATCCATTTTTAATTTCAAATTTCAGTGTTCCACCAAAAGCGGGATAGTTAAACTTTCAGTTAGAGAATTTAATTTTTACCAAAAAAAAAAAAAAAAACGGAATGTGTAACTTAATAGTTTTGTTCTCGATCACAAAGATGATTTTTCAAAGGAGAAGACTAATTTCCTACGGAAATAACGTATTTCAATTGAAATATGTGCATTTTCAAACCAAAGGGTTGAATTTTCAACTACCAAAGATCAATTTTTAACTTCAAATATCAATTCTCTACCCAAAATGATATAATCCAATTTTATCTTACATAAATTAATTTTGGACTAACTTTGAAGGAACTTTCAACAAAATAGTTAAATTCTCAATTAAAAAGATGAATTTTCAAGGAAGTAGTTTTATATTTCTCACAAAAAACACAAATTTTCAACAAAATACATAAATTTTCAAACAAATAATTCCACTTTTAACTAAAAAAGATCAAGGTTCAATAAAAAATATCAAATTTTAAACACAAATAGAATAATGCAGCTTTTAGTTTACAAAAGTTAATATTCAATCAAAAAATGAAATTTTCAATAGATTATTTCAAATTATAAACAAAACAGATGAATTTGAACCAAACAGTAGACACAATGGTGGCCTATATCAGAGAATTTTATTAAATCTATGAAAAGTACACAATATCTTGTAAGTACGCAGTTTTACAAATAGAAACAGTATTTTTTGATTAATATCTTAGTTGTGAACTAATAAAAAATGAAAATCACTTATTTTTAAATTTTGTTTAGTTTTATTAAGAACTATTGATAAATCTTGCAGTAATCTTAAAACATTATTTTATTTTAAAGAAGTGCAATTAATGAGAAAACAATACCAATGTAATCGAAAAAGTTTTGTCATCAATTTTTTATTTAATGAAACCATTTTCAATCGAAAAAGTTGTTTACAAATGATTTTTTCAGTGACGTGTATGTAATTATATTAAAAATTTTATTTTTTCATTCCTTTTTTTGTTATTTTTCAGATGATCTGTTTGTACGAAATTTATCATTATAAATTGTAGGAAACCTTATACAAATGTAAATTGTTTTCAACTAAATTAATTTTCAAGCCAAGAGCAATATTATAAAAAATATTTAGAATAAGATAGAATTCACTTAAAATCAAGCAGGTTCTATACATTATTTAGCAGAATCTCTCAGCGATAAAAATTATTTCATAGTCAATTATGCAAGACGTTTTTCCCATATAAAGCAATAAAAACTCGAATTTGGACATCTATGTTAAAAATAATATAAAAAAGATTAATTTTTTAACCATAAAATTAATTCTCTCAAAAGACGATTAGTTTTTAACCAACAATGGTATAATGAAAATTTTCCTTAAAGAAATTAATACATAGTTGAAGTTTCAA
>NC_046664.1:71517357-71522669 GCF_010883055.1 Belonocnema kinseyi | reverse complement strand
AATTTTCAACTAAAAAAGATAAATTTTTAATTTCAAATATCAATTCTCTACCAAAAATGATATAATCCATTTTTATTTTACATAAATTAATTTTGGACTAACAATGAAGGAATTTTCAAAAAAATAATAATTGAACCCTCAATGAAGAAAATAAATTTTCAATCGCGAAGAATAATTTCCCTGTTTAAAAAGACGATTTAAAAAAATTATATTTTTAACAAAAAAAGATCAATTTTTTAAAATATCCTTTTTCTATCAAAAATGGTATAATCGACTTTTCTCTTAAAGAAATTAGTTTTTCACAAAAAAACGAATTTTTCATGTAATAATAGAATCCTTGAAACAAAGATAAAATTTCAATTAAGAAGTTTATTTTTCTACCAAAAATAACGAATTTTCAACAAAATTCTGAATTTCGAAATACTGCCTCAAAACAGATGAATTTATTTCCAAATGGTTCAATCTTTAACGAAAAAAGGTCGATTTTAAATCAAAAGGATTAATTTTCTACTAAAACATAAAAATTAAAAAATTTAATTATTAAGTACAAAAGGTCAATTTTCAATTTAAAATATCAATTTTCAACCAAAAATAGTAGAATCAAAATTTCTTTTAAACAGATTTGTTTTTCACAAACTGAAAAGGATTTTTCTTAAATAACTCAATCCTTAATGAAAAATATTAATTTTCAACCAATAATATTACGTTTCTACAAGAAATTACTAAAAAAAAAAATAATAAAAAGAAATTTCAAGAGAATAGTTGAATTTCCAATCAAAAAGGTTCGTTTTGAACCGAAACAGTTGAAGCCTCAATTATGAACTTAGTATTCAACGAATAGTTGATTTTTTTAGTTAAAAATTTTTAGTTAAAAAAGTAATTTTCAACTTAAAGAAGTGCAATTAAAAAATAGCTGAGTTCTCTACCAAAACAGATTGCAATTAAAAATATCAATACGTTTTTAACCAAAAATGGAAAGTTAAATTTTCACTTCAATAAATTAATGTTGAAAAAAAAGAATTTTCAGAAAAATGGTTGAATCCTAAATCAGCAAAAAGAATTTTCAAACAAGAAGATTAATTTTATACTAAAAAATCCGCCCGCTTCGCTGGCACATTCTCATCGCACGTTGCGTGAGCGGCTCGCTTTGCTTGCAAGTTTGAGCGCGCCTAAGGCGCGCAAGTGTTGGTTCGCGCGCTTCGCGCTCGACGATGTATTCATCTCGCGCTTCGCACTCGATGCTGCATTTGTCTCGTCCTTTGCGCTCGGTCTTTGTATTTGCCCCACAATTGTGCACACGAACCAAACATCGACAACTGTAATTTGGTGATTGTGAATTCTCCTTTGTTAAAGCTTCTTCGGCTGTAACGAACACATTCTCATCACGTATCTCGTGCTTCGCACTCGATTTTGTCCAAAATGTTAACTTTTCTATATTATGTTTAACACTTCTGTATCAAACTTATAATACATTTATTCAGATCATTTAGCGATAGAAAGTTTTCACATAAAACTAATGTCTTCTCATTATAATGAGAATGTTATGATAATCGAGTAGGTCTTTGAAAACTAATATTTTTCTTTTGTTGAATTTTTTCATGTGGTGCGTTGAATGACATAGAATAGTTATTTTCGTTTTTATTATTATTACTTTTTTAAAGTTTGGAAACTCTGGTAATTTTGTTGTTTTCAAAAAAAGTCATCAAGATAAATTGTTCATATTTTTGTACACTATAAACAGCACTATATGAAAATTTCAAATCTTAAAGAAGTGGTCTTAAAAATTTTGAAAATGCTCCAAATTATTGCATTTTTATTTAAAATAGCTGGCTAACGAAATCGTCCTTTCTTTTCATATCTTTATAAAGTTTGTCAAAGGGATACAATAAAATAATTACTTCAAATGTTACTGTGTTTACAGACTACAACGACAACGACGATAATGACAAGGCCGACAGACAGGCGTCATCGTAATACCGGTTTCTTTGGGAATTAGGGATTCTCGAAAAGTTAAAATTTTAAGAAATCCGCGATAGTCAGTTTTCCCATAAAACAATACCTTCTTATTATGATGAGAATGTAATAATTCAGTATTTTTTGTGCGATTAAAAGATGAATTTTCGATTTTTTTAAAATGATAAAACCTGTTATGATGACCTTGTAAGGTTTTCAAAAAGTAACCTTTTCCTTTTCTTACCTTTTTTTATATCGTGCGTTGATTGGTTTAGAATTTTCATTTTCATTTTGTAGTTTGAAAAAGCCATAACTGTGATAATTTTCTTGTTATCCAAAAAATCCATCAAGATAAATTGTTAACATTTTCGTGAGCTATAAATAGCCGTATGTGGAATTTTAAAATCTTTGGCCCCTAGACCTGTGTGCCAAAGCCCAATTCGATTCAATTAGTCGGTCCAAAGACATCCAGTATACACACGACAACGACAGACATACCAACCTGAAAACTTTTTGTTCCTTCTGATGAAATCACAAAACGTCGATATTTGATGGAATCCGCGAAAGTCATTTTTCGTATGAAACCAATACCTTCTCATTATAGTGTGAATGTAAAAAGCGCGTGCCCTATCAAAGAAATGTGAAAATCAAAATTTTAGATCTTATTTAGGCAAACCATTTTTTTATTACACATTTTACTGTACCGAGTACCGTCTTCCACACATTTAGTTTGTTTATTTTTTCGAAACTTATGTTTCATATCATGTGTTGTTTGGCTTAAAATGTTCATTTTATTTATTTTTTTTATTTTGAAAATGCTCTAACTCGGATGATTTTCTATTTATAGAAAAAAGTCATAGGGATAAATTGTTTGAGTTTTTAAGTACTATCAACGACCGCACATAGAATTTTTAAATCTTGAAAAAATGTGGTTTCAAACATTTTTGGTAATTTTTGATTTTTCAAAAAAAGTTATTAGGATAAGTTGTTCAACTTTTTGAATTCTATAAATAACCCTACAGAGAATTTTGAAATTTTCGAAAAAGTGGTCTAAAAAATATTCAAAATGTGCCCACTTTTTGAATTTTTATCCAAAGTGGCTGGCTAACGAACTTGACCTTGAGTTTAGGACACTAAACGAGTGTGCCAAAGGGCAATCTAATAGATTAATTTTTTCGAAAGTTATCGTGTTCGCAGACAGACAGACAGAGATATAGACATACATACAGACATAGAGGCATACAGACAGACGAATTCGTAAAAACCTGTTTTTCGGTTTCAGAGGGTCTCAAAACGTGGACATTTGACAAACACTGGAGGGGTCAAACTTTACACAAATCTAATACCTTCTCTGATGAGAATGTAAAAAGACGAATTTTTAACAAAATCCATAAATTTTTAAACAATTAGTTAGATTTTCAACTAAAAAGATTAAACTTTAATTTAAAAAATTACTTTTTCACAAAAAATGTCATAGTTTAATTTTCTGTTAAAAAAAAATTAATTTTCAACAAAAAACAAGTGTTATAAAAATTATTTCAAAGGAGATCGAATCCATTTACCATTAGGCAGATTCTGCAAATCAAGTCTTTGAATCGATCAAGAAGGAAATTTTGTTGTTTTCAGATTAAATTTTAAGAAAACTATTTTTTCGTCCTAAAAAAATTCTATGTTCAAAAGATTAATTTTTAACCAATAAGATTAAGGTTTTACAAAAAAGACTAATTTTGAATCAATTACTTGATTTTTAAACTATAAGGGAACAGTTTTTTAAAATTTTTTGTTGAAAATGTTCAACAATTTAGATGCATTTTTTTATGTCTTGACTGAAATTGTTTCTTGGTTAAAAACTCATCTCTTTGGATAGAAACTTGATTTTCTTACTGAACATGAACACAATGAAAATGTATCCCTTAAAATTTAAAATTCAACTGTTTTTTAAAACTTGCCTTTTTGTGTGGAAAACTCAACAATTTTGTAGATATTTTTCTTTTTTCTTTGTTCGTTCTAGAGCTTTGCGCTCGATAATATATGCATATATACATCTACAACTGTAATTTGGTAGTTGTGAATTATCTTTTGTTAAAGCTCCTTTGTTGAGGATTCAAATATTTGGTTTAAAATTTGTATTTTTTGTTTGCATTCGACTATTTGGTTAAATGTTAAACCAAATGAGTAAAATTGGATCTTTTTTGGGTTGAAGATTCATCATTTTAGCTGAAAATTCTTTCATTCTTTGGTTGTGAATTAATCCTTTTTGTTGAATATTTTTCTAATTGTTTTAAGGTTGAACGACCTTTTACAAATTATTTTTTTGTTTAGAAGATTCATTATTTTGGTTAAAAATGTATCTCTTGTTAAAAATTTTCATGAAATGAATTTTTTTATTCAATTCAGCTGTTGTTGTTTTAGAATAATCATATTTTTTAGTTTTTGGTTGAAAATTTATCTACTTATTTAAAAGTTTAACCATTTTGTTAAAATGTTATATTTTTGGATGAAAAAGTAACTATTTGATTGCAAATTCGTTAATTTTTAAAACTGAAAATTAAACTTTTTCATTATCAGTGTAAACGGTTTTATTAAAAATTTAGCTTTTCAATGAAAGATTTGCATTTGACACCAAATAGTTTAACTTTTAACCAAATAGTTAAATTTTCAACCTACAAATATAAATTTTAAACTAAATGCCCAAATTCTCAAACAAAGAAGATTAATCTTTAACCAAAAAGAGTTGCATTAAAAAAAAATAATTCTCAATGAAAACGTAGTGGTGGATATCTTAAAACAAAAAGAAAAGATTTTCAACAAAATATTTAAATTTTTTACCAGAGTTCAATTTTCGAACCTGCATGTAAATTTACAACAAAGTAGTTGATATTTTAACCTGCGAATATGAATTTTAGATAGAAAATGTAATATTTGATATTTCAGCGAATGCAGATGCTGCCAAGAGATGCTTTGTAAAATAAGGAAACGAATTTTCAATCATAAAGATTAATTTTCTGTAAGAAATTCGAATTCAAACCAAAAGTAGCAAAGTTAATTTTTTACACAGGCGATTAATTTATTTCCGAAAAAAAAGAATTAAAAAAAAAATAGTACATTTTTTAACCAAAGAGATTAATTTTTAACTAAAATTATGAATTTTCCAACTAGAAAGACGAATTTTAAACAAATAAAGAATTGCCAGTTAGATAATACAAAAATTTGTCCCGCTTCTTAAACTTTTAAGTCAAAAGACTATTTTTCTGTAGAACAGTTATAACACCTTGACCCTCCATCTACCACCATCAACTAAATTTTTTACAACACCTTCGCCCCACATGATAATTTTTCAAATAGTTATTTGCTGAAAG
>NC_046664.1:71516037-71517257 GCF_010883055.1 Belonocnema kinseyi | reverse complement strand
TTTTTGTTTGGTTCGCAGATTTAGGGATCTCAGTCGACATCTAGGGATAAATAAGGTTCGAGTTGGGGATAAACCGTTCCGCCCATCTGGCAACACTGGTTCGAGGAAGTGCATTCTTCACTCAGCACCGCTACGAGCAGCTGCTTTTGCGAGGACGCGAAAACGAGCTCGGTACTCGTTTGAGAGAAATTAATAGCATTCCATAGGATTTCTAGCTGTGAACGTCCAGGATTTAACAGAGGAATAATATCCCTAAGTAAAAGAATGATTATGAAGTGTAAAAAAAAATTATACGACAATTATAAATTCTTTTAAATTATGCAAGTGTTTTGACAGATTTTAAAATAAATCAAAAGTGTCAATTTTTGAGAACAGTGGATAAAGTTCGTATTCAACCCGTTATAATTCGGGAGATTAAGAACCTGATCTACAAGGGTTGAAAATAAAGACAAATAATTTTATTTCATTGAAATATGTGCCAGTGAAAAATTCTTAATTTTTCAGTGTTCTGCAATTTTAAGAAATGTGAGTAGGATTTTCAACCCGTTGTCATTCGGGAGATAATTCCAAAAAGAGATGTAGATTGTAAAATGCCCTAAAATCGGGTGAAGATGATTCATTAATGTAAATGTGTACATTTTTTAATTCTAGGAAAATCGGATTAAACCCCAGAATTAGATCAAAAATCCAAAACAATTTGGAAATTGTATAAAGCTTGAAAAAGGAGCAAAAAATATTAAATTAAAAAAATTAAATCCTGCACATTCAGAATTTAATTTTTAAAACAGAAATTCTCCTTTCTCTTTTGTGATCACGCATCTTCATTTTTATGATTAAAAATCAATCAAAAATAAATTCATTTATAAATAGAGTCTCTAATAAAATGTTTAATTTCAGATTAAATACTCTATCAGAAGCGGTGCCGATGCAAATATTCGGGACCAATTTCCTAAACAGAGAAAATTAAATTCGTCACACAATTGAATTAATAAATTATTAGATAATTTTTTATAAAAAATCAAATTTTACTTAAATCAAAAAAATCTTTGAAAAATAAATAACGTCGAAAAGTTAAATTATGCCACAATACGTTAACATAAAAGGCGAAAACTTGACCACATTGACAGCAAGAATAATTATTTTTCGCACATGCGCACAAAAAAGTAATTGAAATGTCTAGGCCTTATTACAAAATCAAAATTTTCACAACTCTTAGTCTG
>NC_046664.1:71487219-71515937 GCF_010883055.1 Belonocnema kinseyi | reverse complement strand
AATTTCCATGAGTTCCCATAAATTAAATAAATTTTAATAAAATTTTCTTTTTCTTTGGTTGAATTCAACTTTTTTTTGCTTTATAATTCATAATTTTAGTCAAAAAACTTTTTTTTCTTCAAAATTTAGCTATTTTTTTGACAATTATTTCATTAATTTTTGAAGCTAGAAACGTGTTCCACGTTCTATTTCAAGTTTAAAATGAATTTGCTTATGTGAAAAATTTAACTATTTTTCTGAAAATTCGTCTTTTAAAAAACATAATCTCACCCTTTGTAACTTTATCTTTTTAGTAAAAAATTAATTTCTTTGTTTCTAAATTGAAATGTTTTCTTAAAAATTAGTTTTTGGTTAAACATTTATTTGGTGTTTTGGCTGAAAATTTAACTCTTCTGTTTTCAGTTGAAAATTTATATTTTTTAATTGAAATTTTTTTTTCGCTGAAAACTTGTTTTTTATGTCGATAATTTGTTTTGGGTCGAAAACTCAACTATTTTCTTTTAAATTTATTTTCTCGGTTATTTAATTAGTTCATTTAAAAATTCATTTCGTTAACTGAAAACTAAAATATTCCATTTTTTGTAGAAAATTTATCTTTTTTTGATATAAATGTAATCTTGATTGAAAATTTATCTGTTCGAAAAGAAATTTCACTATGTTGTTGAAACATTTTTTTATGGAAATTTCAATTTTTTACTAAAAATGTAATCCTTCCATATTTGGTAAAAATTGATCTTTATTAGTTGTAAACACAACTATTTTGTTTAAATTAATGTACTTTCGATATTATTGATATCCTAGGTGTAAGGATGCTTTCATATCTAAAATAAAAATTTAGAATTTTCAGAGCAAATTTAGGGAAAGTACGATAGTTTATAAATTCGGATTTTGTAGCAACTATGTAATGATTCAAATTATTCTAGTTAGTTTTAAATTATACACTTGAAAGTGGAATTCTGAAACATTTAAACAAGCCCTACAAATTCGCTGAGTTCTATATTTTATATTTTGTATAATAAATTCTTGATGATTGAAAAGTTTCTCTCTTTTCTGTAATTTCACGCTATAATGAAGTTCCAAATTATTTTAAGAGAAAAGAAGTTTAGACTTCTTTATTAATCATTTTAATGAACGAAAATGGATACTCACTTGAAAAGATTTCCAGCCTTCTTACTAGCAGTTATGTCACATTCATGAAGAGGTTTACTTTTTGGATTTTTGGGCTGAAATTCTCCAGCTTCTATACACAAAGATCTATGAAACTCGAACTGAATGATGAGGCCAACAAAGTACCTTAAATAATCATAATCTGCAGCAACGTGATATTGGGATACTGGGTCTAAATCCTCTTCACTCCTATCAACTGGAGGTTCTATTCCTTGATATTCTTCCACCAACTTCCACCTAGAAATTATATTTAAATTAAACAACTTGTAAATTTAAAAAACATATTTTTATACATGATTTGATGTTAATAGGGATGTTGCATGAAATGAGATAGACATATTTTTAGAAAATTGAAGTAGTGAATAACGTTATAAAGAAAAGAAAAAAATATTTAGGTTTATAATACTTAAACAAACAAAAAAATGTCTAGTTTAATCTATTTGGTCACATTCAAACAGATGTGACGTCAATAAAATATACAACTAATCACCATTGAGACAACTTTAGCCGTCATTTTGCTTTTCAAAATTTTGACCAATCAGGTTTCGCGACCGACGCGGCTTTCTTCTTGACAGCTGATCCAGCTGATTAACTAAGCTAACCTATCAATGCCTTAAAACGCTAAAAACGAGAAATCGAAAATAAAAGCCAAATCGAGTGAGGCATAGGTTTAAAGAAAGAATGTATTTGGAAATTACAGAATTCCTTAAAGAAGGTAGATTTGTAGCAAAACACACAAACAGGTCGGCAATGGGCAGAAGCTATTTGGACAAACTTTAAATTCTTTTCTTTGTAATTATTAATAATTATTATTTGATAATAATACATAAGAACCGTTTAGAGACATTTGTACAATGAAATTCATGTTTAGAAACCATTTTTACTTTTCTTTTAATTTGCATAACTTAGGTAGTTTGAATTTTCCCGCGAATACTGACGTCACATATATATATATATATATATATATCCAATCTATGCGTTTAGCGAAAAATGCCGCATATGGAAGCAATATTCAAACTTTATTTCTAAAAAACGAACATGTTTCTCATTTAATAAAAAAGTCTTTCTTCTTCGAATATAATAATAAGCTACTAAAGAATCAAAATATATTTTTATTTCATTCCATGCAACATCCCGATTATCATTTTCCAGTGATAGATCGAATGTCAGAGGTCTAAAATAGCCACATTCCTAAATGTAAAATAATTTTTGGTATACCTTTTGCAAAACAAATTAAAATTGAAAGTGTAGGGTAAGACCATGTTCTCCCCCCCCCCCCCAACGCCATAATTTTTGGCACCTTTCTATAATTTATTCACTGTTAGAAATTTCTGTAGGCATTTTCAGGGACGCGTTACTAAAGCTTTATGCAGAAACCCTTTATAAATTTTCCTAAACTGTAACAGAAATCTCAGCAACGGTAACTGCATAAAATTACAGTCACATGTTTCAGCAAATTATGTTACAGTTGAGGAATTTTCACAAACTGTAACTGGAAATTTCAAGAGGTTAACAATTATTTTTCGGGTCATTAATTTTAATATAAAACATGCAGTCAATAATATTTGTCTGAGAATATACATGGCAAGAAAATATGACTGAAGTTAATACATTGTATCAAATATATAATCAAAGCCCATCTTTTATGATAACATTTTTTTAACGTTTGATGCATTGAGTATATTAGATATAACATATTACTTATTTACATATAAACTTGGCTCGTATATAGTGTTACTATAATTTTTACACATATTAGTCGTATGTAATTTTTTCGTAAGAAATTTAATTATCAGCAAAAAATTAATTTGTAGCAAAATAGTTAAACCTTCTACCAAAGAAATAAAATTTCAACTAAAATATGAATTTTTCAAAAAAAAATGATTTCTTAACAAAGTGCTTCAACCAAGATTTTCACAAAAATTTGAATCGCTTGAATTCGCTTTAAAACAAACAGTAGAATTTTTGCCCAAGAAAGATGAAATTTTTAAAAAATACAGATGAACTTTTAAATCAAAAACACAAATTATCAAATAAATAGTTGAATTTTCATCCATAACAGATTTCACTTTGACTTTTCCGCATCAAAATATGAGTTTTATACGAAAAAGAAATTGTCTATGAGAATAGTTGCATTTTCCACTCAAAAATATAAATTAAAAACGAAACAGTTGAATTTTTACAACAAAATTCTTGAATTTTAAACTAAACCGTTAAATACTTATCGAATAAAGATGCTATTTCCATCAAAATATGATTTTTTGAAAATAAATTAAGTTTATTTGAAACTAGTTGAATATTTAACCTGAAAAGATGAATTTTCAACACAAAAATTGAATTTTCACCCCACAAGGACGATTTTTCAACACAAAAATTAATTTTATTACCAAAATGGATGTCTTTTCAACAAAATTTTTGAGTTTTGAAACAGATAATAAAATTTATATCTGAAAACGTAATCTCGTGGCGGAAGCAAATACAAAGAAAATAAATATAAATACAAGGTAAACAAATTACTATTATCGCAAAACTTTATTTTTAATTTTCTTTAATTTCCCATTGAGCAATTTTTTATTTTCCCTGACCATGTTAATATTCAAATACCTGAATGCTAGAATTGTACATTTTTAACGCAGAACCTTTTGTTAAACAAAATAATACAATTTCAAATTAAAATTTTAAAAAATTTCCAATTCATTCTACTTGATAGTTTAAAGCTATAGGAATTCTTAGACTTTTACACGATCTTTGTTCTTAAAATCGCTGACTTTTCCCTGACTAATAAAATTGACTGATTTAAAAAAAATTGTTGTTAGCTATGTTCGTTTTTTATGCTAGGTTCGTTTGGCGTGTGATGTTCCGAACAATTATTTGCGTGAATAAAGTACTCCCCTTCCGTAACAAATCATAACAAAATCTCTCGAACGTGCCCATTACTACTGACACCGAACCGCGATGTTTCGTCTGCTAGATAAACGCATTCGAGAAGCGAGGAGTGCGCATGCGACTGCGCACTTCTTTCCGTTAACAAAACCTGAAGGATCCGCGGTCTAAACCTGTTAACTGACATTTCAAGAATTTCACGCGGCAAAGGAAAATCGTTGTTATTTTTGCAATTTTAAATATTTGTTCAAACTCTGTATGGTTTTTTGTTCATTTACGAGAGAAAAATAATACACGTTAGTTTTATACTATTTGAATTAAAATTGAACGTTATATGAAAAGTGAAAGCTTTTCGTATGTTATCTACAAGGGATCCAGCGGTCCATACCTGTTATCTGTAATGTTCCACCGCTGATTTTCTATTACTTTTCCTGAGCTCGTATTTTTCTGCGGTGTTTTTCAAGCTGTGGGCAAGTTTTATATGTGAAAATGTTTGAAACTGCATGTCAAACATATATGTCCTTGTAAAACTTTCAAAAAGGTTATAGCAAAAATTTGATAAGTGTTAGTTATCGGTAAGCGTGGCTCGTCTTCGTCTTTACAGCGATCTGTAGACAAAAACATCGACGATGACGTGAAAGCGTCCTATGCTCTAGATACCAAAACGCGTTTTTCAATAATCCCTTAAAAAGAAACTAAAAGGAATTTTGCCGTTTCGTTTGCGGCATCTTAACTGCATATATCAAATGTTCCAGAAAATACAAAAAATTTATTAAAAAAAAATTACAGTTAACAGGTTTAGACCGCGGATCCATCACTTATATTTCCCTGAACATTTAGTAATTTTAGGTAACTGTTTATAATTTTCAAAAACCGCTTCTGAACTTAAATAAAAATTTAGTAAATTTACTATAAAGTTACTTAATTTCGTTTTCAGCAACCTAATCGTAAATTTTAGTTAGCTTAGTATCTTAAATGTACAGGAATTTTTCGAACATTTCCAACCGTGTAGATAAAATGACTGTTTAACTGACTCTTTAGTTTCTGGCATGCCAATTATTGGACTACGAGACCTAGAATTGGTGCTCTTAAAGTTTTCAATAAGAATTTGTGATTCCTGAAATTGCAAGCATCAATCTTATAATGCTTTTAACATGAAAAAAGAAGCCATTACTTAAAAAAATATACATACCACTGGCAATTGTAGTGATTCTTAGTAGTTTTTCCTCTAAAAATGTCCCATCGCCAGAGATCCATGATGTAAGTGTAAGGAAGAAAGGCTACTTTCTCCAGACTCATCCGATACAAATGGTTCAAAGAAGCTTCCTTGTCAGGTGTATATTTTTTCAGCAGCTTTATTTTCTGCAGATGACCAGGTGTCAAAACACTTAAACCCATGACATCTGCAATTCCTTCATGAAATCCTGGATTTGTACCATCTCTCAAGATTGCAGGTAGATCCTTGAGTTGGAAGTCGTACTCAACGTGGCTCATTTCATGATGAATAGTCTCAAGACTCTCTGAGTTAATTTCGGTACACACTTTGACTCTAAAATCTTTACCGTCACTAAATTCCCAAGCATTGGACTCACAATCTACTTCTCGATTAGTTGGCTTTACCATAAGAGAATTCTTCCAAAAAAGTTTAGGCATCGCACTCATGTTCATCGACATGAAAGAGGACTCTGCTAGTTTGAACATTTTCAGCGCATCATATTCTGCAAAAGAAAAGAAATAAATGCATATATTTAGAAGAATAATTAATAAAAAATACTATGAAATATGAATGAAGGGTCCGTATTCTAAGCCTGTTAACTGCATTTTTTCGTAATATATTTTTTTATATTTGCTGGAACATTTATTTTATGCAGTTAATATCCCACAAACGAACTGGAAGAATTCATTTTAGTTTTTTAAAATGGATTTTTGAAAATCGCGTTTTGGTATTTAAAGCATAGGTCCGAGGAACGATTTTTCTTCGTCTTGTAAAATTTCTGAAATGTCATTTAACAGGTTTAGTCCGCTGACCCTTGAAATTAAGTTTAAATCATTGGAGGTACCGGGACTATCTAGTTTTCTCCAAGAGAAAACTTAGGCCGAGCGAACCTCGGAAATGAAAATGGCATATCTTAAGATATTATTTTTATTTTAGATTCGACGCGTCTAAATGAAAAGTTGCTAACTCGTTGAAATTAAATGAATATGTGCTACAGATTTGAGGACGTTGATGTCCAAAATTCAATTTAAATGAGATTTTGAAGCTTCGAGATTGCATCACTTGAGATAGCACCTTTTACTTTGGTCTCCACGAGTTAGCACCTTTTCATTTGGTCTTTCAGAAATGGAACCTTGTCATTTGAACACCTTGAATTTGAAATTTGATTTTATAGAGTTTTTTTGAACTAGATTTGACGCTCCAAAAATAAAGTTTACCAAAGAATAAAAAAATTTGCTATACTTTGTGCAACCAGAGCTGCTGTAGCATCTGGTAACTTTTTGCCAGGAAAGGGAAGAGTGAAGTCAGCAATGTTTTCCCAAGATGCAGCCCACATGTCACCTACAAGATGAGCTGGAATTGGTCCATCTTTTGATACAACAGCATCTCCATATTTCTTATTCAATTTACCTCTTACATAAGCATGAATTTGCAAGAACAAGGGCTTCAGCTTCCGCCAAAGATTCTCTGAAACCAAATTTTAATTAACAATAGTGGCTATTAAATAATTTACAATCAATACTTTTGAGTCAATAATTTATGACTCCTATCACCACGGGAGTTGAGTCAATGAACCATTAAAGATTTTACGAAAATGGCAAAATAAATTTTTTGGAAAAGCTCAATTCTGTTCAAAAATATTTTGCTAAAACATCACATGATACGAAAAAAGTTAAAGAAACAAACTTTTCGTTCTAAAAAGATTCTAAAAAAATATTTCTTGAGGCTTTTTCTATTTTGCATTAATTTCGAGATCTTTACAAAAACATTGATAAAATCCTTTGAGATTATTTTCTTTCTGAACAATACTATTTTATGGTGTCAACAAAAGTAAAGAAGAACATAATTTGACAGTTTCGGTAATTTTTGCATAAAACTTTTCCCTTCAAATTAGATATTTTTCAAATTATTGGTACCCTCCACTATTTCTAACTATGCTTAAGAAAAGAAAAATTAGCAAGAATTTCGAAAATAACAAATTCCAACAAAAAAAATCATTTGTAAACTTTTTAACAGAAAATAATGAAGTTTCAATAAAAAATGGTTTAATTTCTTCATTAGTTTCTATTAATTCAGTTTGCATTCAAGTGAAAAAGGAGAGAAAGTTGAAAAGGTTTTACTCAATCGCATTTTTTTTCAATTTTTCAGATTTTTCCGCTTTAATATTTGAAACTTTACAACCCTACACTCACCAATGTCTTGCTGGAAATTTTTTGTTTCATACTGTTGAAGCCACATTACAGACTTATCAGGAAAGTTATTCAACTTTGAAGCTATATTACCCAACTCAACATATCTAGGATAGAACTGCTTCATTTTTTTCCCAGTAACCTTTCGCCATTGTTTCCAAATATTCAGGAGAAATTTAGGATTGCGACTCTTCGGAATAATATCCCATAATTCTAACTGCACAGCTGAATCACATCTCTTCATATTTTTGGGATCGCACAGGATTCCACTAGAATAAATGTTCTTCATCTGGTTGACGATATTGTCAAACTCCTTATATTGCTAAATTAAATAAAAACTTTATTTTATAATTCCATTAACATAATCCATGACTATACCACTTATTGGCATATAATAAATAGCCGTGTCTAGGTTTAATGAAATTCAGTAGTGACTATAGGAAAAATATTTTCGGTCTCCCTAACACTTTAATAACACAGTCACACCAAAAAATTTTGCAACCCGAGCTAAACTACCACATGCATATGTTTTTGAAGCTACTGAAACCAAATCCGAAGTCAGTTTGACCCTATCAGGCCAGGATCAAGGTCAGTTGAAGATAAAAATGAAGAAAACCATTGAATTGGAGGAAACCATTGGATAGGAGAAATATTCTTCTCTCAGACGTTTTTAGGGTCGCTGAATCTGACTCCGGGGTCAGTTTGACTCCACCGGGTCAGAGTCAAGCTCAAGTACAGATCAAAATGAAGAACATCAGTGGATAGGAAAAAAACCTTTACGCTCAGACGTTTTTGGAGTAGCTGAGTCTGAATCTGGGTTCCTTTTTACACCCTCGAGTCAGGGTGAAGGTCACCCCAGGGTCAAAATTCAGAAAAACATGGAATCGAACTTATAGGTTCAAAGTAATCCCGGATTCGGATTCAGAGACCCATCCCCAAAAACGTCTGAGAGTAGAAGTTTTTACCACGACCATGCTTTTCTCAATTTTGATCATAGGATGACCTTCATTCTAACATGATGGGGTAAAAATGACCTCAGATGCGAATTAAGCGACACCAAAAACGTTCTAAAGTAGTGGTTCGCGCCGATTCAGCGGTTTTTTCTTATGTTGACCTTCAATTGACCTTGATCCTGATCTCATGGGGCCAATCTGACCTCGAGTTCAATTCAGCGACTCTAAAAACGCCAGAAAGCAGAGGTTTTCTCCGATCCACGGTTTTCTTCGATCCAAAGGTTTTCTTTATTTTGACCTTTACTTCACTTTGATCCTGACCTGTAGGGTCAAAATAGCCCCGGATTTGGATTTAGCGACCTCAGAAACATTTGAATATGGCGGTTCAGCCTGGGCTGCAGAATTGTTTTTGTAACATTGTATTATACAATATATATATTTATTGTTATATATAAAAATAACCTTTGAAGGCAAGGAATTTTCCCAAATGTTGCTGAGCAGGAAAAACTGTCTCTTAGCATCTTTGTCTTTCAATTCCCTCCATGGAAATAACTTAATTTTTTCCGACAATTTTTTTTTGGCTTCTGAAGCCTGATTTGAGACTTTAAGTTTGACTGCTAAATTCCCATCCGTGATATTGGTTTCATAATTCCAGGATGCTATCATGTTTTTATTTTTCCATTCAGCGGTCTGTTTATTGGCTATCGCCAGAAATTTCCTGGCTTTCTTAAGAAGTTCATTTGGATCATTTTTAGTTGCAGCTTTAAACTTTTTACGTTCCCGCGGAAGACCTGCTATAGCAACTGCAAGAATTGCTATTGCGAATAAACTAGAAAAAGAAAATTAAGAATATTTTATTATATACTTAAATGTCAGGATATTAAATAGCTCTGTATAAGAGTTTGTAGTGTTAATTATTATAAATTTTTTGTCGAAGTTTACATAAAACTTACGTTCGCAACCTCATCATAGCGCTCTCTTAAAATCAAGTAATGATTGTATTTTTCAGGTGACCAGCTACAATTTTTATATAATTTTTTCGCACCACGATATATATATGTATGTACGAATATTAAGCAAGCCAAATGCAAATACAAACTATTATGTTTTTTACAATTTGTATTGCAAGTCACAAAGCAAATTAAAATTCAGTTAAGAAGAAAAAACAAGATTCTAATGTGCTATTCGATGTTGAAATAAATATCGCCGCAAAATACTTGACAAAATTATAAACTCACTTAGTTTATCAATAATTGTTATTAGTAATGATAGACAATATTAAAATGACTTCAAGGCGGAGGTCCGGACGTTTGATATTTATCCAAAATAATAGAAAACGTTTATGAACACTTTTTAACGTATAAGGAAAATTTACAAGCATGTATCTTGACATCCAGCTGCATGATTTATTAGAAAATGAATAGTTTGCACGATAAATTAAGTCGCCATAAAATAGAAAATGTTAAAAAACATGAAATAAGTTTATAATTGATGAAAATATCAGCTTCGAGATTTTCGTCTACTGTATAAGCAGCCTGAAATCAATCTATATTTCCTAAATTTATCTTACAATACTATTAGATCATTGACATTCCACTCATTTTACTAAAGATATTGAATATTGATTCCATCCTTTTGTCCTTATTCGTTAAATGAATATTTTCATTAAAATTTTAACTTCAAATATTGTTTGGAATTTTCAAAAAATGGTTTAAACCTTAATTTTTCTAAACTCAATTCCAAAATCTTCTGAAGAGGAAGAAGACCTTTTAAAAATGCAAACGCTATAGGGTCGGTCCCTTTATTGACTTTATTAAGTTTTTTGGTTAAATTAATTTTGTTTAACATTGCAGAACGAGCAAAAATAATTCACTTAAAAAATGCAATACAATTTTAAAAATAAATCTTCTTGTCGTTCACTTTTTATTTGCTGAGAACTCAAAAAATAAAGCAAAACTAACGATTTTAGACCAAAAAAAACTTTCTAGCATTACTCTAAGGAAAGATAGTTATAAACCATAAGCAACTGTTTAAATAAGCATGTTTTGTAACTTGTCCTGCTTACCTTACTGAAAGAAAAAAATAAACAAAAAGTTTATGAGTTCAGAAGAAATCGCAACTTAGTAGCATTTACCTAAGAAAAGATAGTTATAAACATTAACAAATTGTTTAAACAACTACATTTGTTTACTGACGTTGTTTATTGCTTTAATAAATGAAAAGAGAATCATGGAGTAAACATTTCGGAAGAAACCGCTACTATCTAATATTAATCAAGGAGAAGATAGTTATAAACAATAATAATTTGTTTGGATAATGATTTTTTATGATTTGAAAAAATTAATAATTTACTCCGAGCGAAAAGTAGAAAAATAGTTGAGAAATTCGAAACAAACGCACACATTTCTAAAATTATTTAAATTGAATATTATTAACAATTCTAAAGCATAAATCGCTTAGGCAATTAATTTTGATAACTTTATTGTATTATTTACTTCACATTCGTAAAAAATTTAGGAAAAAGTGGACATTTTTGAAAAAACTGCAATTTTGTAGCATTATCCTAAAAGAATATTATTAACAATAACCATAAATTGTTTAAACAATGATGCTTCTTAAAATTAATTAAGCATTTCTCCACTCTGATTAAAAATTGGATAAAAAGTGGAAAAATCCGTAACTTTCTAACTCTATTCTGAGAGAAATTGTGCGTTCAAATTTGAACTATTTATTGAAAAACTCATTTTTTTGGTTGAAGATTCATAGTTTTTGATGAAAATTAATTCATTTAACTGAAAATTCAGCTATTCTATTTTCGATTGAAAAATTATTATTTTATATTGAAATTTCAACTACTTTTGTATTTGTCTTTTTTACAGAATATTTGTCATAATAGTTGAAATTTCCACTTTATAGTTCAAAGTAAAAATTTATGAATATTTATCATTTTAGTTCAAAATTTATTTATTCAATGAGAACTTTAACTATTTTGTTGAAAATTCTTTTTTTTTAGTTGGAAATTAATTTATTAAACTAAAAATTAAACTAGCCTACTATTGCTTAAAGCACTTTTAGCTGAGAATTCATTTTTTCCTTGTATACAAATTAATATTTTTCACCACAAATTTAGTTCTTAACCAGAAGTTGACTGAAAGCAGATAAATAAAGACTATATTTATGAAGGAATACGTTTTTTAATCAAACGTTATGGAAACCGTCGAAATAAATATATAATTTTCTAGAATTCTTCTTAAAAACCGATTACATTATTAAAATCCAAAATATTTTCCTAAAAAAAAAAAGATTTTCTAACCTCGAGTTTCCAAAAACTTAAAGGCAATATAAGCATTCATCGTTTTGATTAATATTTGAATTGATATTATTGATTATAATTGATAATTTTAAAATACGCTTACTGCTTTTTTTCCACCCAATGAATTCACGGTTTTTTTATTCTCAGCAGTGAGCCAATCCTGAATCGGTTTAAAATAATCCAAGATACCAGAAATTCTCATCTTTGTTTGACCAGTTAATACCGTCATTGCATCTGACCATGGTTTAGAGTTGCCCATTTTTAGCATGGATCTGAAATTCAAAAGTTTTATTAAGGAACTTTTCTCTTCATATTAAAAAAATAGATTATATACCTAGGCAGTAAAGTTGATCTTTATAAGAGGATGCAGAATTTAACTTCCGAGTCGAAGACGAGAACAATAAAACTGCATTCGAGTATAAAACAACTTTACTGCCGTGGTGCATACGATACTTTATCTAAAATAGATAGAATAAGCGCCCTTTTTCTGTAAAATGGCGCTTGATTGTACCATGTACACATGCGCGTGGGGACAAGTGGTTAGCCGAAAATGCACTTCTTTTTTTAAAGAAGTTTTAAAATGTATTCTTCTCGCTCTTTTCTTTCACTTTTTTTCAATTCTCATTCACTTCTTCCTCCATGCTGTCACTTTACGTGCCGATTACAACGGTACAATAAAGTGCTATTTTACTGCCGCTCCGCGGACAGGTAATCAGCGCTTATTCGGCCTATTTCAGATAAAACTTATTTAAACACATTCATACTTTATACTTACCTGAAAAGATTTCCAGCCTTTTTACTTCCAGTAATGTCACATTTATAAACAGGTTCAGTTTCCGGATTTTTGGAATCATATTCTCCCTCTTCTATGCATAAGGATCTGTGTAACTGGAAGTGAGTGACATAAACGATAAATTACTTTAAATATTCAGCAACTGCAGCAATGTAATATTTAGATCCTTGGTCAAAATCATCTTCTGTCCTATCAATTTTAGGTTCTATTCCTTGATGTTCTTTCACTAATTTCCACCTGGAATTGATATTTGACTTAATCAACTTATAAATAAAAAAAACATGTATATTAATCAATTGTTCCATGTTAATTAATTTTGTCCAGTTATGAAATAAGCTTTTTAGAAAAATCAGTCAACGAAGAGATCGTGGGTCAGAGACCGAAAGTCAAATTTCTAATCGCATGTTAAAGGCGAAGGGCCGAATTGTTAGAAAATCCAAATTTTAAAAATCCCTGACTTTTCCCCAGCAATTTTCTCTTTTTCCTGTCTTTTATGAAATTTCCCTTTAGGTATAAAAAACACCTTAACCTAGGAGATTAATGATGCTTATGAAAAATTAAATTTTAAATTAATCTTAAATTAATCCTAATTTTTTATAAGACCGTGGAGAGGGGGATTAGAAGATCTTACGTAAAAAAATGTTACTAAAAAAATAGTAAGCCCACTAATATTACAATTTATAGGTATAGTCCTTCAATTAAATAGATGAAAGAAAATAAATGAAATGGATTAAATGAATCTAATGAGTGATATGAGTGAAATGAGTGAAATGACTTAAATTAATGAAATGGATGAAATGGATGAAGTGGATGAAGTGAATGAGGTGAATGAGGTGAATAAGGTGAATGAGGTGAATGAGGTTAATGAGGTGAATAAGGTGAATGAGGTGAATGAGGTGAATAAGATGAATGAGATGAATGAGATGAATCAGCTGAATCAGCTGAATGAGATGAATTAGATGAATGAGATGAATGAGATGAATGAGATGAATGAGATGAATGAGATGAATGAGATGAATCAGCTGAATGAGGTGAATTAGATGAATAAGATGAATGAGATGAATGAGATGAATGAGATGAATGAGATGAATGAGCTGAATGAGGTGAATTAGATGAATGAGATGAATGAGATGAATGAGATGAATGAAATGAATGAAATTAATTGTATGACCTAATTAAATTGAATGAATGAAATGAATGAAATGAATGAAATTAATTGTATGACCTAATTAAATTGAATGAATGAAATGAATGAAATGCATGAAATGAATGAAATAAAATGAATTTTTAACCAAATAGTTAAATGTTCAACAAACAAGTTCATAGTTAGACCTCAAAGACTAATTTGGAATCAAGTTACGGAATTTTTAACTAAAGAAGATACATCATAAGCAAATAAATGGAATATTTGAATTTTCAGTGTATAAAAATTAATTTTCAATAAAAAGAAGCGAATTGACAAAAAAAAAATTATTTTCGGATGCACACCTTTTAGACACTCCCCCCCCCCCCCCCCCCCCCCCCTACACTTACACAAAGAAGTCAAAAAACTTTTTTTAAGTGAATTCAAATAGGGGAAATATGTTAGATTTATCATGGAAATATGGTAATAAATTCTTTTAAATACAATCAATGTGAGTAATATATTAAATCTAATTCGACTAGATTTAAATATCTAGCGTGAAAAACAAAAATATAGTTTTTCCGTCAAAATAGATGAATTCTTAAACAAATACGTGAAATTTCAACTGAGAATATAAATATTTAACTAAAATTATGAATGTTTATCCAAAACAATGATTTATTTACAATGTAGTTTTAAACCATGCAGAAGAATTTTCTACCAAACGTTTAAATTTTTAAACAGAAAATATGAATTTTCAACGACATAATTATTTTTCAAATAAATAATTGAATCTTTATCTCAAAAGAATGGCTTTTAACAAAATTGTTGTTAGTCTGTTACTTAAGTAGCAAGAAGAATTCCTTAATTTAATAAAGTTTTTAATTTGCGGGATGTAAGTCTGCTGAACTAACTGCGGGATAAATATAGACTTACTCGTATAGGAAGTACTTACTTAACAGGTTTGAACATGACAGTCCAAACTTGAAATTAAAATAATATGCAAGGTTGTTTGTCATTTAAAAGCATCGGAACTGTTCACCTTTTTAAATATTTGTGCATATTGATAGATTTCGAGTTTTCGCTATGATTCTTTGATTGAATATACTAAAATATTATTTTATTATGATTGCTAAACTGACATGGTGCAATGCTGCCAGCCCTCAAAAGTGATGATTCCACTTAATCAATAAGTATCCTATCACTGATTGCCAGCGACCCATTTCTAGCTATTTGAATCAGTGAAATTTCACTGAAGATCATTGAAGTTTCACTGATTAAGATTTAGAGAGTACATAGGTACCATTGGCAGTCGTACTGATCCTTAATAGTTTTCCCCTAAAAATGTCATAACGCCACCAGTCCATAATGTAAGTGTAAGGAAGTAACGTTACTTTCTCTAGACACTTCCGAAAGAATTGGTTTAAAAGAGCTCCGTTAGCTGTAGTACATTTTTGTAGGAGCTTTATTTTCTGCAAATGATCAGGTAGGTCTTTTAATTGCAAAAAGTATTGAATATGGCTCATTTCATGATGTGCCGTCTTAAGAAAAGCTGCATTATTTTCAGCGCATACTTTAATTTTAATTTTCACCCTACTATATTCTGCAAAAGATCATAAATTAAAACCTAACATATATTTATAAGAATACATCATTTGAAGTAATAGATTATCTACTCTTCTCCTAGTGCAAACTTTGACCTAATTGATGTCGGTACGAATAAAGAGTCACTTAAGCGAATTTTTGGTTTATTCTGTTGGTGAGAGCAGCAATGACAGAGGCCAAATTGTGAAATGTGTGAGAAGTGAGCCAAAATAACAGCAAAAAATGGTAGAAATTCAGGAATTTCATAGGATTTTAAAGATTTTGAAGATATTTCCAAATATTTCGGTCTGTATACGGTTTTAAAGAATTTTCTTGAATATTGAAATATTTGAAATGATTTCATAGGATTTTACACTATTTTTATTGATTTGTTCAAAGAATTTGTTCACAAGAATTGAATGACTTAAAAGATTTGGAAATATTTCCATATAATTTTTTAGTAGATTTCAACAATTTGAGGGGGTCCTGAACCGGTCGCTGTTATTGTGAAAAAATTATGGAAAGTCTCTGTGAACGGAACTGTGTGATGAGTGGAAGCCTTTATTGTTGTACAAATTATGATCCAGTACATTTTTTCAGCGAAAGGAAAGGTGAAGTCAGCAATGTTTTCCCAAGATTCAGCCCACATGTTGGCAAGAAGATAAGCTGGATTTGGTCCATCTTTTGAGAGAACACCACTTCCATACCTCTTCCTCAATTGAGTTCTTATATAAGCATGGATTTGCAGGTAAAAACGCTTCAGATCCTTCAGAAGAGTCTCTGAATCCAAATGTTGATTATTGAGTATGATTATTTATTAATAATCAAAAATTTACTTTTTTTATTCAAGCAGTTTCAACCGAACTTACAAATATCTTTTTGGTATTTTTGTATTTCTTACTGTTGAAGCCACATTTCAGGCTTATCAGTAAAGTTATTTAACAATGAAGTTATATTACCTAACTCAACAGATCGAGCATAGTGAGGTCTGATTTTTTTCGAGAAGCCTTTCGCCATTGTTTCCAAATATACAGAAAATGTTTAGGATTGCGACCCTTGGCCATAATATCCCATAATTTTTTCGGGTGTAATAAACCATATTTGTTTAGATTTGCATTATCGCAAATTTTAGCGATAGAATAAATTGTAGTTATCTCTCTCGTGATTTTGAAATACTCTTGAAATTGCTGGATTAAATAAAAATAATGATAAATGTTGGATGCGTCTATTCTCGAAGGCCCACACCGGCGGCTTCCCAAGGTGGAAACAGGTGCACCTCAGTAGAATTATAGGTTCTGACCCGACCATACAGTAATAAAGAAACTCCGATAGTAGAAACACCATCTCAGTTTATTCCGAAACGTCAATCCAACACTGGTCCATCGAGTCGAATATTTAAGAGGATTTCGTCAAGAGCCGATGCAACAGACGCGCTGAACGACGTGTTCCGAGATAGTCTGGTTGAAGCCCAAATCGGACGGCGTCATGGACCCAGCCGCTGGACAATCTAGTAAGTACAGCAGAAGTCGATTAATTATGCATTATCAGAAGCTGCAACTCGAGTCACTCGCGCTATGACGTTAAAGCCTCTAGCGCATTAGGCTATGGCCTGCCTTGCGCATTAGGCTGTGGCCTGTTTTGTTTGCACTTCAGGAGCTGTGTCTCGACACGAGCGCCGTTTGACGTTGCGGTGTTTCGCGCACCAGGCTGTGGCCTGTCTTTCCTCAAGCTTCGGGACTGCGGCTCGAGTAGCGCGTGGCATGACGTTGTGGCTTTTTGCACGTCAGGTCATGACTTGCCTGGCGCACTGCTTTAGAAGCTGCGTCATGTCTCGCGCGCGATATGACCGTACGGCGTGTTGCACATCGGGTTCAAGCCTGTTTTTCACATCGCTTAAGGAACCGCGTTTTGCTGGAGGATAAGCCTAACGTTACATACCTCTCAGTTCCGCACCCCCAGGCGCACCAGTCTAGGCTCTGCCTCGCGCGCCAGCTTTGTAGAACTCGCACACGTTCAGGGCCAGCCTTTCCTTGCATATCTAACCCCATCTCCTTCCACAAACGTGAGCCGACTTAGGGCTCAGCGCGCACTAACGTCTCGGGAGATCCTAGACCGTTCAAAAGAGGAATAGATCAGCGACCCGTTAAAGAGCAGCCTCGAGCTGTTTTAATCTCCCGCGAGCCCAAGCCAGCTCCCGTTACCTCAAGAGCTTCGCGACGACTGCCGCTCAATAAAGCTGGCGGCATCATCCTTAAAGTGGATATCAAAGAGCCCCGAACTGCTTAAATACATTGCCCCAGAGGACAAACTTCAACGGACATAGCTTCATTTTTCAACTGATGGGATGGCCTGGGACTAAGCGCAGAAATGCTCTTAGTTTCCCCCTCTGCCTGCACATAGCGAGCGCAAACTCACCAAGAAAACGATCCGCGCCGAGCTGGCTCAAATCTTTGACCCTCCCGTGTGGTTCGCTCCAGTCATGGTAATCGCCAAGATTCTAATTAAAGATCTGTGGCGAGCCAAACTAAACTAGGATATGCGCATACCCGAGCTCTGGGCCCGTGAATGGCTTTCGTTTCAGGAGACGATTAAGGAGCATGAGAAGCTGATCATACCGTGCTGCATTTGACATCACAAGTCACCGAGAATCGAGCTCTACTCTGGACAAAAACTAAGTTGTCGACCATCAGAAGTCTCCTTTGACATCCCCCTTGCCGAGTGCCACCTTTGGAGTCACTTACAGATAAGCTTCACTCCGATGCTTTAACGGAAAACAACTTGGTAGACAACCACATCATGTATATTCACGAAATCGTGCCCGACGCTAAATGACGATACATCTCAACTAACGAAAATCCAGAAGTTATCGCTACACTTTGTTCCTGAGATCGTAGAACACTAGCGGTGTCAGCTAATCCGTCATGACAGCGCCCTGAGAAGAGTAGCACCCTTTGTCGAAGAGCCGACCTCTTGTAAGTCGGAGGCAGGTTCGGTAACTCAACAGTTTCTCCTGCCGAGAAACACCCGATCATTTTAAACAGACGCAGTCACCTCACGCGGCGTACCTTCGCGCCATCCAAAGCTCCAACTACACATCCCTTGGAGGCGTAGTTGCATCCAAAGCAACTACGCCAATGCTAAGCCCATAAAAAAGTCACGGCCCCTCTGCCAGCTGCCCACTTCATTTTCATGGCCATTAAGGCCGTGCACCTTTAACTCGTAGATATTTTTTTGATAGAACTCTGTAATATTTTCAGAAGTATAGACCCGAGGTTCTCCTTGGACTCTAAACCAGGTATTCAATATTACAGTAGGTGCAAAGTAAGTTTCAAAAGATAAGGCGCACAGACGAATAGCTTCGGGGTTCTCCTCGAAACCTGGTCTAGGAAGTGTGATTATCTGGCCAAACTGAAATTTCAAATGTGAGAAGAGATATTCATAGAAGAATAGTTCTGGGGTTCTCCTTGGGAACTAGTCGAGGGAGTGAATCTCTTACGCGTATTAAAACCCAGCTTCGATTTCTGGACAATTAAAACAAAATAGGGGTGTGTGTTTCGATAAAAGTGATCATCAATAAATTAATTAATTAATAATTAAACGTTTTGGTTAATGTAGCATCATAGGAATAATCACACGTGATCATCTTCACAGGCTAAGAGTGACCATAAACAAATCATATTACAACTAGATTCTATAATTAGATATTTTAGAATTAACGAGTACTAAGAAAATCGGCTCTAGAGATCATCTTTTACTTAGCGTATTCTCTACCAAAAAAAAATAAATTTTCATCTTTGAAAATTCAATATTCATGAATAAAGACGCAGAAAAATGGTTCAAGTTTCAAATTTAAAAAAATTTCAACCGAAAGTGATACATTTCTGGGTTTAGTATACAAAATTAATTTTCAGCAAACACTTGATTTTTTAACAGAATAGTTTATTTTTCCACGAAAGAAGTTATTTTTAAAATAAAAAAGGTACTTTTTTAACCAAAACAGGAACAGTTACATTTTCAGTTGAAAAAATTAATTTGAAAATAAATCGAATTAACAACAAAAAAGTTACATTTTCCCCAAAGAAATGAATGTACAAACATAAAAAATAATATTCTTATAAAAAAGACGAATATTCAACAAAATACATGAATTTTCCATCACACAGTTGAATTTTCAACTAAAAAAGAAAGTGTTTAAAAAAAAGTTTAATTTAGCCAGAAATGGAATAGTTATATTTTCAGTAAAAATATGATTAATAACGGGAAAAAAAGAAATTATGACAAAATTTTCAACAAGAACAAAATTAATTTTCAACGAAAGAGTGGAATTTACAACCCAAGAACTGAATTTTTAATAAAAATAGATGAATTTTCAAACGAGAAGAATAATTTCCTATCAATCTAGACGATTTTTCAACTACATAGTTTAATTTCCAACTAAAAATGATATATTTTAAAAAAAAATTAAACAATTAAATTTTCAGTTCAAAAATAAATTTTCAACCAAAAAGGCTTCTTAAGTCCAAATAGAAAAAAATATCGACTTTTTTAGAAATTTGTATGTCAAAAGGAAGTACTTTAACAGAATAGATGAAGCCTCCATCACAAAAAATGTAATACTAGAAGTTTTAAACTAAAAAGGAATGTATTCAATAAAAAAGAGTTAGACTTTCTTATTTATTTCTATTAATAACTCAGTTCGTATTTGAGGCGAATAAAGAGAACAATTGTTTTAAATAAACATTGAAATTCATTGTTATGTTGTCGACTAATATAGAGAAATCGTTTTTTGTCCATAGAATGATAATTTTTGATCTACTTATTTAAACTTTTTATACAGCTGAAAATTAAGCTATTCCCTTCCTGGTTGAAAAATCTTCTTTAGTTAACACATTCAATTATCTGGTTAACAATTTTGTTAGTAAAGTCGTAATTTTTAAATTATTTTTTTGATTGAAAATGTTACGATGGCATTCATGGTTGAAAATTTACCCATTTTATCGATAATTCGTTTTTTTGCAAATTAATTTGTTTGAAACTATGTCTTTTTTAAAAAAAAGTATTTGTTTAAAAATTACTTTCCTTGATTAAAAATTCATTGTTTTTTTTTTTTTTTGGTTGAAAGAGAATTTTGGGTTATTGGAAATTTCGGCTGTTTAGTAAAAATTAATTTGTTTCGAAGATTCATCTTTCCATTTTAAAATTAATTTTTTTGCTTTTTTATTAATTTTGTTCTAAACATGTATTAATTCCATTCTTTGTTAAAAATTTTTTTTCATTCAAATTCAAGTATGTATATGGTTACAAATCCATCTTATTGGTAGAATATTATTATTGTTGTTTATGTATTCACTTCTTTCTTCAAACTTCTAATCTGTAGTAAATTCGGATGTTTTCTTTTTGTTCAAAATTAAATTCTCGAATTTAAAATTCAAGTGTTAAATTTTTTATTAAAAATTATATTTTTCAGTTGAAAATTCATTATTTCTGTTAAAAATTAAAATTTTTAAATTTAAAATGAATTATTAAATGTTTGGTTAAATACCTGTTTTTTAGTTTTAATATTAATTTTTAAGTTAAAAATTTTACCATTTTATTGATTTTTTACCATTTATTTTTTTCAGCTAAAAATTCTTATTTTTGTAGTAGAAAATTATCATTCTTGTTTAAAAATTCATCTATTTTGGTAAAAAATTCATTCTTTTGGTTGATTATTTAACACCTTCATTGAAAATTCGATTATTTTTGGTTGAAAAAACATTTTTTAATACTTGAATTTTAACTGCTTCATTTTTTATGTAAAATTGATCTTTTCTAGTTGAAAATTTATATATTAACTATTGTGTTAAATTTTTTTTGCTTAAAAATGGACTGCTTTCAGTTATTAAAAGTTCATGTTTTTTTTAAAATTAAATTATTCTTCGTGTTTTAAAAAGCATTTGTTTTGGTTAAAAATAATTTATTTTGTCTTTTTGAAAATTCTAATATTTTGTTGAAAATTAATTTTTGAAATTAAAAAAATTAACTGTATCATTATCGGTTAAAAATGTACTTTTTTAATTAAATTTTTTTTGTTTTTTTTTTTGTAAGAAAATTGATCTTTCACAGTTAAAAATTTATATTTTTTTGGTAAAAATTTATTCTTCTGGTTTAAAGTTCATCTATTTTAATTAAGAATTCATTTCGTTCTTTAAAAATCCACCTTTTTTGTAAAAATACTTTTCTGTTGATATAATATGATTTGTTTAGATAAAGATTAAATATTCCATTTTCCGTTAAAAATTTATCCTTTTAGTGAAAATTCAATTATATGGTGAAAATATTTTCCTCTTTGCAACAAATGTAATTATTCTATGGCAACTCAGGATTTTAAAACCAGAATGATTTTGAGGAGCAGCTAATTGGATCGTCATTCGTGAAGTCGAGCGAGCTCGATTCATGTTGGCGCATTTTCGATTTTACACGAGGCTGGCCTTCGCAGCATCAAAGTGGGGGGAATTTTCTCCCTTTATTCTTGTGTCGTTTTACCTCTTGACTAATTCTTAGGTCGCTTTTGCTCTCGCCTGTTTTTACTACACTTTTCCGCAACCTTTTTTTTAGTTCGCTTTACTCTGAGCGTGTCATATATATTATTGATGTTAATATTATAATGATAAAATATTATGTTAATGTTAATGACTGGTTCACTAATTTTAATATAAATAGTTCAACTTTCCACAAAATAGTTAAATTTTCATCCAAAAAGCTGAATTGTATACTAAAAAAGGGTATTTTTAATAAAATACATCAACTTTGTACAAAAGAAATTTATTTTCCATCAAGAAGAAAAATTAGTGTTTAATCATAGTTAAATTTTCGACAAAAAAGATTACTTTGCTTGTGGTTAAAAAAAAATAATAATTTTTACAGAAAGACAAAATATTGCAATTTTAAAAATACGAAAAAATATTTCAAATCCTTTAAAATCTTACACTAAAATATTTAAATTAATGAAAAATTCCTTGGAATCTATTAAAATATCCTAACATATAACAAATCTTTCAAAATCTCATATTAAATTACCATAATCAATTGATTGATAATAATTTTGTGGTATAGCCTTGAGTTCTTTCAGCGATGCAGTTTTTATCTCCTCAATCGTTGAAAATCGATGTCCTTTCATGGGTCTCTTCAGTTTTGGGAAAAGAAAAAAGTCACTGGGGGCCAAATCCGGTGAATTTCATTATTGACTTCATTCAACATCTCCTGAGCGATGGTCATGCGATGGATCTTTTGATCAAAATTAAGCAGTTTTGGAACAAATTTCGCTGACACACGTCTCATGCCCGAAACGTCCGAAAAGATAGCATGGCATGAGCCAATCGATGTGCCAACATCTTCAGCAACTTCTCTGATGGTAATTCGGCGATTTTTCAACACCATTTCTTCCACTGCTTGAACGTTTTCATCTGTTGTTGACGAGCTGGGACGTCCAGGGCGAAGTTCGTCTTCGACATCAACATTTCAAGAGTTTTAGAGGACTGGATTCCATTTTTCACACAAAATTTAATTCAAACTCTTTGCTCCATTTTTTTTGAAAGAAGAAAATCGCCGAGCACACCAAACCCTTCTAACCTTTTACGCCTCTGCCAGAAAAACAACACGAGCTATATAGTCAAAACTGTGAACATATGATCGTGACGAGTGTACCAACACAACAAAACAAAAAATTTAAAACCTGAATGTACGTAGCCCGCGAAAATTGAAAAGTCACCTTACTTTTTAAATACACCTCGTATATGTATGTATGCATGTATGTATGTATGTTCATATTATATACACCTGCAAAAAATATAACCTCAAAATCGACGCATGCATGAAATTAAGAATCCTACCAAACAGTAAAATCACCAATTTCTTCACTTTCTTTTAAATGGGGATCAAGATATAAATAGAAGATCACAGAAGTTTTTTTCGAAGCTTTCAAATCGGCAATTATCCTGCAGCGGAAACCCTGAGAAAACCGAAGTTCGAATCGTGCATTTTCGACTTACACACGAACTTACAGTGGTAATCATGCACCTTCTGTTTTGCGGCTCCCAAGCAGTAGGTATGGTGGGGGTAGATTTTAGGCTCGACCTGCCAGCTCTGACGCAACGCGGAAACAGATTGAGGCCTTGTCGAGGGAAGCTTTGCCCAGCAGGGCATCACCAGGTGTTTTATCCTCCCTCGACGCCCCAGTTTGGTGGACTTTGAGAGGCGTGCATCAAATCTGTGAAATCCTGTCTGCGTCGTGTCGTCGGGCCCGCAAGCTAATGTACGCGAATTTCTCCACACTGCTCGTCAGCATCAAGAGAGTTCTAAACTGCACACCACTTGAGCCATTCACCGGCGTCCAGACGATATCGAGACCATACGCTTGTTCGTTTTTTAACTGTCAGGTCACTAACCTCTATGCCATGGCTCTCCATAGCAAAGACGCCCTTTGATCAAGCGACATGCTGGATCTTGGTCAACGGCCTAGGCGACCACTTCTGGGTGCACTGTAGGTGTGAGTATTTGAACGGCCTCCAACAGAGAGTCAAGTGGATCAGGCCTCGCTCAAACCTCGCGGTCAGCAACATGGTCGGCATCGTCGACCCTCCCCTCATCAAGTCCAACGAAACCTGGCTTCTCGGGAGGATCACTGCCGTTCACACTGGACTAGACAGCCTCGTTGGTGTTATCGCTGGGCATAAAGCGAACACTTCCTACACCCGACTCATTACAAAACTGTTGAAACTGCCGGTGAAAGAACAGGAACAGAACAACGGGATCCCTGAGCAAGAGGGCCAAGACCTGAGGCCTGCTGAGCAGCAGCAGGAAAATCGACCGCCAACAGCAGGCGGTACTCAACCCCGCCACTCCCTCTTGGCTATCTCCTCTCCTAATTTCGCAACCGCACCATTCGTGCTCTCCCGAGATGGTAGTAGGTACATCTCAGAATGATTGTAGCATTTGCACCAACTACACGGTAATAAAGAAATTTCTAAAGTGAAAACACCTCAGTTTGTTCCAGAACCTCAATGAAAAAAATAAAATTAATTTCATCAAAAGAATTTCAAGATTTTAATATAAATTTAAATCTAACCTTCCCTGTCCAAGAACTTTCCCAAATGTTGCTGAAGAAGAAAAACTGCCCCTTGTTATTTTCGTTATTCAATTTTCTCTATGGAAATGCCTGAACTTTTTCCCATAACCTTTTTCTGAATTACGAAGCCTCATTTTTGTTTTTAAGTCCGATTGCGAAGTTTGCAACCGCGATATTTCTATCCTAATTCCAGAATGCTATGGATTTTTATTATTTTATTCGGGTGTATTTTTATTCACTGTTACCAAAAATTTTCTGGCTTTCTTAACCCTTGAAGCGCCATTACATCTAATAATTTCACAATGAGTATCCGCTATATCAGTATAAAAAAATTACTGTATACTCTCCAACTATTCGTTCAGTGTGAGGATAAGGTTACAATAATGAAAAAATTGTAGTGCGCTGTTATACAACCGACCAATCCAAATTAATTCTAATCGGATATGAACAAGCAAGGGAAACGAAGTGGGAAGGTTGACATTAAATAGTCACTCGATTTACTAAATAAAATTTATTATAATAATTCGCGGATGAACTCCCGAATTTTCCTGTACATCCACATTACCAAGTTTCCCTCTGGCATTGCTTCAGGTCAACCTGGCCGGAAAAAACCACTTAATCCAAAAAACCTCTGGGAGGAGTCCTACATACGTCAATCCAAATTTGGTATAAATCTTAAAGATAAACGCGAAACGCTATTCCTGCTCTTCTACTTTTAACAATCCTAAGCAATAGTTAGAAACACACTCGACGAAAGTCAAAGTTGCAACTCGTTGCCCCGCGACGTTTTACCCTTCAGGTAGCCCGACACTTTCCGAAAATACACACACACACATACACACATTAGTCACTTTCACTTTAATGGTCCTGATTCGGAAATAATACAACGAAGATCGCCTTAATATTCTTTGATAAAGATTATTTGTTGATTTCCAATTAAATCCTAAGCTAACACATGGTCGAGTTTTATAAATGTGCGTTAGAACAAATAAATACTTACAAAAACGTGAAAAATGAATTTTTTCACTATTTTCTCATGTAATTTCCTTATTTTTGTAGACTAATCGTTGCAAAATAATAACAGATGAAAAAATAATGAATAATAAAAGCGCTATTCTCTACCGACACAATTTCCTCACATTAATACCCGATGCTTTGGACACACCGGGCCGTTGCACGAATAACAAGCCTCTTGGGCCTTGTTATCTTCTTTTCTACTGCACATACAGCAACTCGACTGCTTCCTACTAATGCCGCAGATCAAATAATCTACATATCCACCTGCCAACCGTATAAACCGGAAGCTTAATCGGGCTTCAAAGAATTTAAATTAATAAAACGGGCTTTGGTATAATCTCGCGGAAAAAATTGGGGTCGCCCAGGACCCCTAGGGCGATTTAAGGGTTAAGAAGAGCATCAGAATTTGTTTTAGTTGCGACACGAGATATTTTATTTGCCTGCGAAAGACTTTCCGTCAAAACTGCAAGAATTGCTATTTTGAATAAACTATAAACAGAAAATCGAAATTATTTCATTCGAAATCACCATGTTATGAGCCTATAACGTCCCCTGAAAAGTGAAAGTTAGATAGCCCTTTACTGAATGGAGTCAACTGTTGTAATATTATTAGTTCCGAACTCCACTATACTGTATAATGAATAGTTCTACAGATTGACATAAATAACGCACAATGTATTTATTTATATATAATACTCTAGCTCGGGTCAAACCACTTTCAAGTTTCACAACATACGAGAATATCAAGTAGAGCCAAGCAAAAAACTGCCACGTCAGTCGTATCTTCTCACAACAAAACATATTATAAACATCACGACTCACTTTACAGACAGCCCAACAGGTTCTCACGTAGAGCTCAACTTTCGCAAGGACAAACATCGATCTCCCCATAAAATCACAAGGCTTAATAGGTGAGAGTAGTACGGACATTTGGAGAGAGAGAAAAACCAGGGTCCTGATTATGTCAGGTTGGTAAAGCCTGAAAATTTATATTTTTTGTAGGTATGTTGTCACTTATCAGTTCTATACGAACTGTGTCAATTTCAGTATTATCAAATGAATGAGAGAAAGGTAGATTCATTAAAGGTTTAAACCAAAGATTATAGAATAGATTACAGCTATAAAATAATAACTTACATGACCCTTTTTCTGCAAGAAAGGGCGAAAGAGAGTTGATTTGTCGATTGTATCTCCATGTATAGTGTAAGGCAGCAACGAAACCTTACTAGATGTTTGTTGGTGAGAACGATACACAAGCACGTTTCACAAGGTGCAGTGCGATACAATGCCCTAAACAGCTGCCCAATCCACACTGGAGTACTTTTTTCGAACGTTAACACAACGGAATTTATTTAGAAATGACTCAATTAACGACGACCAAAAGTCTCAGCCGACGGGACGCTAATGCACAACACGGTGATTCGTTACTAAGTTTTGGAAAAACTGGAAGCAAGCGATTCGTTTGTGGTAACAGTCAGTATGACTGCCGAAAGACTCAGACTTTAAGATTCGTTACTAGATTCTCAAGAGACTTAAAGTACGCGATTCGTATATCAAAGTTGAGTGACGTTGTCGGTACGACTGCTTGGAATTAAAGATAATTATCAGAGTTGTTCCCGGGGTTTATATACGCTTGCGTTCCCATGTTGGAGGATATGGTTTACAATTGTGAGCTCGTATTCGCTATATTTTGATATGGAACGTGTTTGTTAGATTTTGACATAGCACGTATTTTTCATATATTAACATGGAAAGTTTTTTACTGGAATTGAATACGCGATAATATTGATATTCGTGCGGAGAATGACTCGTATTCAGTTTCATATTTCTTGAGTGAAAAATATTTATATTTTGTCCACTGATACTTTCGGTGTTCCCTTACATCTGCTTTTAATTGATCCATATGTCATTTGATACTAGCGAGCCACGCTATTGTATGTGATGACTAATATAGTCCATTGACCATAACGATCGGTTCTCGCACATCTCTATTCTTGATTTTTCAGGAACATATACCTCTTATTCCACTAAGTGGGCTACAAGTAATGATGAACTAATGTATGCAACTTAGGAATGTTTCTTAATTTAAACACGCGTGTGATTTTATACTTCTCATGACTTTCACTTGGTATTGTTTTAAATTATTGAAAGTATAAATAGATTTGTATGACGATTAATAAACTATAATTGTTTTATAAAGACTAAGTCTAGAATTACAGTTTCTTAAGGACCTAACATCCGTGTTCTCTGAGTTCTTATCCCTTCATCGTAACATTGCATTTATCTTGTGGTTTCTATATTACCGACCGTAGTACAGTAACCACAGTTAGATCCAAACTCAGAGAGAATCGGCAATGCGCTAGTTTATAATTGGTGACGTTACGCTGTTTCGCGTGTAATGAGGTAGGGTTCGTCTAGTTTTAGGCGTTACATTGAAATTGTGAAATTTTAGGGCATAAACAAATTCTTAATGAAGTTTTTTAGATGAGAATTTCGCATAATTTAATTGATTTTTCTGCCCACAATTGAATATTTAAACAAATGTCCTATATGGCGATTTCCTAGTTAAAAAAATGTTTTCCTACGTTGTTATTGGAATTATATATCTCGCGTGGATATGAGTGGATATGAGACACTAAATATCACTTTGCTTTATTGTTAATGACAATTTCGATTAGAAAATGTCAGAAAGTAACGTTTTATCGTGCAGAAAAAAGCTATTTCTTGCCAAGAGACATGTGTAAAAATTTGTGGATAACTTTCGATACGTTTCATGGAAGAAAATCTTTTTTATAACATTTTTTTATCAAATTTTAGGACATTTGTACAGTAAATGTTAACTTATGCTAATTTTTCGTTATAAATTATGACACCGATGAAAAATCTTAACAACTACCAATTTTATCACTATTTGTGAATATATTGTTGATCTGTGTTAAAAATAAGAAAATTGCACACCACAATTCCCTAAAAGAATTATTGTTGAGCATTTATAAACAAATACTTTGAAAGTGGTTAAGAAATGCAACCTGTGAAAAAGATACGCATGTGTACCGAAACGTAAGGAAGTTTAAAAGGAGTTTTTCTATTAAATAAATATCTAAGTTTCGAAGAACATGTTTTTTTGACTCATAATTTATTTTTGATTTACGATTGGACCGCAAGACATAAATAATTTTAAATCTACGATTTGAAATCGAGAAAATGTTATTATATTGTTGCAATAATACGAGGGTAGTTCAATAAGTCCTTAGAATGACCAACAGATGGCACGCGAAACGCTCCAAATCATCTGTTTTCAGTCAGCACCACTCCCGACTAGATATATGGTGCAGTCACAGTCCACATCTTCTGAGTTTACGTGTTTTTATAAC